>NC_058087.1:16209759-16809759 GCF_014858855.1 Bufo gargarizans | reverse complement strand
CTAGATGTACTGAATCATAATTGTGATTCAGTACATAAATATATGATTGTATAGTTAGTCCATTGTACAGTAGTTTATTATTTTTTATTTATTCTTAACCCCATGAGCCCTATTTTTAACCCTTCCAGCCCCTCCTCGCCCGTGTGAAAGGGGCCTTAGATCCTATTGTAGCCATACTGAGAGTGGGGGGTAGGAAAGTTATTAGAGAATGTCACAATTTCAAGTAATAAGATAGTTTGCTTCCAGTCAGGCGCAGGCAGTGTAGTCAGCGATACTGAGGTATAATACTGCAATGTACACCATTAGTCGATCCTTTTGTATGTACTTGCAACCTTAATGAAGGGCGGCATTAGCATATGAATCGCGATTTGCATGTAAATACCTTCAGTGTTTAGGGGATAAGAAAGTTATTAGAGAATGTCCCAATTTCAAGTAATAAGATAGTTTGCTTCAAGCATGTCAGATACACAATCAATATTATTGCATTCATCTGGGTTTTTTTTATCCTTCAAGTGTATATTGTTTTGTATCTTGATGGAGTTTTCCATATTTATTTTTATTTATTTGTTTTTCTCTGAAGTAGTGGATACAGTGTATTTATTAGCTATGTTCCTATAGTGGCTGAATGTTAATACAGTATTTATATTATATGTAAATTTACATATAGTATAATTAGTGTAATATTGTATAATTATTTATTCCATGATCCATATGAGGTATGGTGATTTAGATATAATGTATTGTACAGTATAATGGACATATATAGATAACCTCTGTATTAAAAAAATAATTATACAATATTACACTAATTATACTATATGTAAATGTATATATAATATAAATATATAAAATATATTTACATATAATAAATCAATATAGCAGCTAAAATAATGACCAGCAATAAAATATAGCAATGAATAAAAAATAGCAATAAATTTAAAATAGTGATAGATCCAGGAGCATACACAAACAAATAAATTAATATCCCATAAATATCATAGTTTATGTAGCAGGGTTAGATAGTGTTCCAATTCACAGAGGGGAATAAGACACTTCCATATTCTAATATAATTGTAGCAGCATAGAATAGGAGAATAGAGAATATATATATATGTACCAAAGTTCACAGCAATTTGTTGCAGTATAGACAAGGTGTCAGTAAGTTGGTAAGTAACTATCAATGTCAGCGCTTCGACCTTTTAATGGAATTTGCCATATAACAGAGACAGCAGGCAGTTAGTGAAGGACCTACAGTATTTATGGGATATTAATTTATTTGTTTGTGTATGCTCCTGGATCTATCACTTATTTATATGTATTGCTATTTTTTATTGCTGGTCATTATTTTAGCTATTGTCCTGATTTTAGTTAATAAACATGTACTCCACCAGAAGCGCAGTGAATGGGTCTCCAGCCAGAAAATAACCTGCACTTTCAGCCTGCAGACAATACCCCCCTTCCCCCAAACAGGGAGTTCCTTTTGTCTACCGGCTTTCAGTGAATGGGAGGGCAGGGCATCAGTGTATAGAAAGATAGCGTGCGATCTCATTCACAGACTGCCTGTAGGGGGAGGAGGGATGGGGTGCAACCTTATTCAGAGCCTCAGTAAAGTTCATTTAATATACATTTGCTAATATAAGCTTAAGTCCCCAGAAGTATTTTATGTTATATTTATATCCAGTGCAGCAGTATATTGTGTATATACATAGTTCCACTACCAATCGCAATGCATGACTGCATAGAAATGTAAATACTGATATTATTGATAACTAGCAATGCATTTTTTACAAATATAAAAATATATTACAAGTTATATTATAATATAAATAATAATAATTATAATATATATTTATATACACGCACATATACATGTATATAAATTATTCATTTTTATTCATAAAGTAAAGTAACACCATATGCAGTAATATATATTTGTACTGTATGTATTTTTATTTATTTAATTAGGGATTAGGCTATCTTTCTATGCAAATTTTTGTCTCACTCTGCCGATTTGGCTGCGTGCAGAGCAGTAGTTATGATAGCGATATTATGTCCAAGCTCTCCCCCCCCCCCCCCTCCACCCTGGTGTAACAATCTGAATATACAACTGGGACATAATATCGCAATCATAACTACTGCTCTGCACACAGCCGAATCGGCAGAGTGAGACGTGGAGCGGGACACTGCGCTGCAGTATGTGCCGGTAGTATATAAGTCTTTGTCTTTGCTGTGGATAGTAGGGTTAGGAGGGGGAGGTGACTTGGATTGACAGCCTGGGGAAGCAGCCCTATGCTGGATGAAGGAGTGTGAGAGCGGAGGAATGTAATTACCTAGTGGAAATCGCCATGCGATTACTTCGAGTTATATTAATCGCATGGCGATTTCAACTTGGACCTGGTTTACTATGGTTGGCTTCAATGGCTTGGTAGAATTAGCGAATATGACGAATATATTCGTTATATTCCACAAAACGAAGATAACGAATGTATTCGTCATATTCCACAAAACGAAGATAACGAAGTATTCTGCATCTTCGTTTTAGCTACCTATTCATCAACTTCGCTAATTCTAGCAATCATATAGGAAAGTTTACTATAGAGACAGCTAAGTTTAATTCGCTATGCGATTATATTACTTTGCTTTTTTTTAATAAATAGAATAATTATAATAATTATCAGGTATTATAACTATTCCATTAGTTTTTTTTTTAAAAAGCAGTCATATAACGAAGATGGAGAATATTTAGTTATCTTCGTTTTGTGGAATATAACGAATACATTCGCCATATTCGTTTTGTGGAATATAACGAATATATTCGTCATATTCGCTAATTCTACCAAGCCAACCATAGTAAACCAGGTCCAAGTTGAAATCGCAATTCGATTAATGCAAGTTATAATAATCGAATTTCGATTTTAACTTAGCACTGCTATATTCCATATTAGGCTAGAATTAACGAATATGGAATATAGCAGTGCTAAGTTAAAATCGAAATTCGATTATTATAACTTGAAATAATCGCATTGCTATTTCAATAGGAGAGTAGCCTTTAAGTTAAAATCGAAATTCGATTATTTAAATCGCATATTAATCGCGATAACAAGAATAATGACGAATATTCGATTTCGACGAATATAAAACGAATATTCTATCGAATATTCGCGAATTTCGTCGAAATCGCTAATAAAGAATAGAGAAGGGAGATGGCACGTGCGCACTGCACGCATTATCTCCTCATACAGTTGATCATCGTGTTTGACGGCTGTTGGTCACACACCAATATAATCTTGTGTACCTATCCTATGGCTATGTCTCAAATCTCAAAAGGTAGGATAAACCCTCCTTTTTTTTTAGGGCCCTGAATAGTGTAGCCTTGTGTGTATGTTTGGGTTGGTTATATCTTTTCCATACATACCTGCTATCTTACTTTTGTATGTTTTAGAATTTGATACCCATTATCTATTGTCATTGTAATTTATATAGGTTAAATGGTATACTACAAACCACAACATGGATTCCTAAAAGTTCTCATATTAAATGGGAATAACATAATCCTATGATAATGGAGTATAATGATGTTCCAACTACGTTTGACCAGCAGAATTTAAACTACTACTCCCAGCATGGTCAAGTGTTGCCTGGTACATGTTGTTTCTCTGGAAATGATGTTCTATTAGGTTTACATTACATCAAGGATGTTTGGATGGTGGAAGCAGGCCACATACCTCTTTTGAGGCTGGACAACTCCAAACGCCAAACAATGTTTTTTCCAAATAGTGTCACATTAGGCCTTTACATGACATTTCCCATCGTTAATTTAACATTTTTAACAAAAAGTTATTCATTGTGTAAAATCAAATAACTGATGTATGCTGCCACACCGTATATATATTGTACACACACGGCTGTTTTCACTTATTAAAAATGAAGTACTTTTGCAATGAGGAAATCAAATGATATAATATATTTTTTTGTGTTTCTTTTAATTACAGTACTGTGGACAGTCTGGATGCCTCTGATGACTCGGAGACGGCAGGGAGTAAAAACCCCGGCAGTTTTCACCCCGGCCACAAGTCCAGCACCAACGCCAGCGGAGGACCCTGAAGATTCAACACTGGCCCACCCCACCCTACCACTGGCCAGTCCACAAAGAGTTCATCAGCCGCAGCCCAGGTATCGCCGCCAAGTCCCTCCCTCTACCTCTGGGCAAGAGAATCGTCAAATGATTGACGCACGCGTCATAGAATTCCTTGCCCAGAGGAGGAGTGATGGCTTGGAGGAGAAGATGCTTAGGGGACTAGGGCCACTAATGAAGCAGGTCACTCATGAAAAATACCATGAGTGCCTGGCTTCATTGGCCTTAGTCATAAAGATGTATAGTACCTCTTACCAGGGAGACATACTTGGCAAAATTAATTTGCTCAAAAATGAAATACTAAATGCTGCTCAGCAGCAGCAAACAGGCAGCTTTCATCAGCCTCTAGCTCACAAAGCAACACTTTTTTGAAGAACAACATATGTATTTTGGGATACTGTGATCATGAGGTATTAGAATTTTTTTGGGACCATATAGGCAAAACACTAAAGAAGTTAATGTCAATTTACATTTTGACAAAAACATATTTAATATTTATTTATATGCAGTTTAAAATATGTGAGGTCCAAAAAATCTCAGCCTGCAAGCCCACGTCAAGGGTCCTCATTCTCTTGTGAGTCCCTACACTCAAATACCACAATAAATTGTATTAATCTATCTACAAAATAATAAACAACTAAAGAGCCCAGAAGATTTCAAAAGCTGCCACGAATAGCATCCCTCTGCCATGGCAAGGACCCCTCTGGGCTGTAAAAGTAGTCTGTATAGAGTTCACAAACTGCAATGCCTGCAGTCCCAGGTCGTCTATGCAGGGTCCTTTCCAAACCCAAATCTGATGACATAGGAAGATCTTCCAGGTCAACAGAAGAGGAAGCCTCGTGAATACTGGTGAAGTTGTGTACAAGCTTGAATCACCAGGGTAGCATTCTCCGGATCCATCTGTATGGATGACAAAAACACCCTCTACTTGCTAGAGAGTATCCCGAAAGCGCACTCAACATACCGACAGGCACGAGTCAACCGGTAGTTGAAAATATGCCTTCTGACATCCAAACCACGCTTTGGAAAGGGCCGCATAACATGGGGTGTCAATGCAAACCCTTCATCCGTCACGATGACAAATGGAGCCGGCGGACCTGCATATTCGGGCAGTCTTCTGGACTCGGGCAGGGCAAGCTGGTTGGCACGAAGCCGCTCACCCATTCTAGAAGCACTAAAGATGCGAGCATCCGCAGTGCTTCCATAGGACCCAATATCAACCATTATAAACCAGTAGTTACTGTCAGCAACAGCCATCAGCACTACCGAAAAATATTGTTTATAATTGAAGAATCGGGACCCTGAGTGAGGAGGCTTCTTCACACGGATGTGCTTGCCATCCTTTGCCCCGATGCAGTTTGGAAACTGCGCTGAAATGTTGAAGCCCTCAGCGATGCGAATCCAATCGTCCGTCTTGGGCTGCGGCATCACCGTCTCTCGGAGTTGCTGCCAGATGACATGGCAAGTGTGACGTACAATCCGAGAAATCGTCGAGGTTCCTAAAAGAAACTCAAAATGCAGCGAGGCAAAAGAGTTCCCAGTTGCAAGGAGTCTGTAGGAAAAAGAAAAAAAAAACTGTAAGCGGAAACTAAAAGGGAACATCAGATACTTTATGCGCCTATAATGTTGTATACAAGACATGATTTAAAACTATATATGTCCATTTTTGACTCAACATAATTTAAAAAAGTGATTTTGGGTGTATGAACCAAACACTACCAGCTATTGGGGTGTGGGCAGTACTACCACAACTAAGTTACAACAACTGTGTTTAGACCCTTGACATACTGAAGGTTATGGTGCCTTAAGAATGATGTGAACATTATGCATGATGATGAAGATAGCTGAACACAAATTGCAAACCTGCTAAAAAGAAACTACGAGCTTTAATATTGCTAGGTAATGTGTTAGGGATTCAAGTAAAAAACAAAAAAGGACATAGCAATGTTCACAAACCATTATGGGCAAAGAAAGGTTACTTCAGCAAAGAGCAGCCATTTTCTAACACATGTTCCTCCTGCCAGAAGCACTGCACATTACTGTTTAAACTATAAACGTAAAATATTGCTTACCTCAATGTGACAATGAGCCTTTCCTCAGGAGAAATGCTGCGCCTCATATTGGTGTCCATGAAGGTAAGGACAGTACGTAGAGACGACAGCAAGCGATCAAATGTAGGCACTGACATCCGACAGAAGGAAACAAACTTCTCAGGATGCAGGCGCAGATCTTTGTAGAGGGTATGAAAGTGTCCTTTCCGGTAGCGTTGGGAAACTATCGGATGGACCCAAAATCGCCGCCTTCTACTAGGTTCCTCATCCAACAAAGGAGTGCGCTGTGCCCATTGCCGAGAAACAAGCCAATGCAGTAAGACCTCTTCCTCAGAGTCATCCGCCATGGTGAAACAGCAAAGATAAGCAACCAAAAGCACCTCTGTACCCTGTAAAGACTACAGAAAATGGCCACAAAACCAAACTCAGGTTACCAGCATTTATACCAGTATCCTGGAGATATTACAATTAAACTTTTTTCAACATTCCTTGTTTTCTGACGGTCCGCAAAAAAAACGGACACACGGAAGCACAACGGAAGAAAAAACAGACACGGATCACGGAACAATGGAACCCCGTTTTGCGGACAGTGAAAAAATACTGTCGTGTGCATGAGACTTAATTATAATCATCTAGGTGTGCAGGTCCTCCCAAGCCATTCAATTTAACTCAAGTGAGAGCTGGATCTGAATGTCTCATAGTGCACAAGGCTGCCACTGTAAGGTATGCTGACTGTACCTGTCTTATGGATAGGTTATTGGTTAGCACATACCTGGCTTTTGGCAGACTGTCTTTATATAATTGTCTGTTTATTATATGTTATGGGTAATAAACTTGCAAGCGCAATATGCGCCTATTTTTACAATCTCAAATTATCTCAAATTTGCAAACTTATGGCAAATATGTGGTCAAAAATTTGTGAAGTATCGCAAATTCAAATATTGTCTATGCCGCTCATCACTAGTTGTAACGATGGAAACGAGTAGTGTATAATGTGATAGAAAAATGAATTAAGTCAGCAAAGGAGACAATATGGATAATAACAGTACATTAGTAAGTGCCTTGTATTAACTTTCTCTACATGATAAATGGATGTGGACAGTACACAAATAACATTCGTGTGTTGTCCATATTTTTTTGTGGCCCCATAGAAATGAATGGGTCCGCATTTGATCCGTGAGAAATGTAAACCGAAAATACGCTTGTGTGCATGAGGCCTATGTGTGTATGCATATGTACATAGCTCCTAGTTACTGATAGTTGACCGGTGGCGCTCTTAAAGGGGTTGTCTCACTTCAGCCAGTGGCAATTATCATGTAGAGAAAGTTACAAAGAAACATCTTACCCTAATAAAGTATATTATAAAAATGTTTAACATCCCTGACCCTACACTATGTTAAAAAGAATCTTAAACAATACCGTAGTTACACTTTAATATTTTTTTTTATCTTTTTATATTTGTATTGTATCATTTTTAACAGAGAGTTGTTGTAGACTTTTTTTGAAACTTTTTTAATTCAATATGGGACTCATTTGTGCAGTGAATCACTATTGTAATAGATATTATTTGTAACACATGCTTACACATCAAAAATAATTAATAAGGGGGTGTGGATTGGCCGCTGAGCGAGACGGCTGCATGAACTTTTAGCTCCTGCACAAAGCGACTTTCATAGCGTGGTATCTCCTTTCTTTTAACACCTTAATCTGGCAAACTGTGCGAAAAGCCTCTTTAAGATGCCTAGAGGCAAGAGAGCCCACACCAAGCAGGGCAGGCTGGACTTTTATTTTGACAAAGACTCTGACGCTGCACCGCTGGGCCCGGCGGAGCCTCCATCATTGCCACAATCTTCTGAGGTGGCACCAAGGTCTTCTCCGCCGTTACAGAGTGATGTCTCACAGCATGCGAATAGCACCATTCACTCACCTCAAGGCCTCGTATCCAAAGCCAGGAACTCTAGAAGCAGTGGATCTGCCGAATCGTCTCCCTCCTCAGACCTCACGAGGGTGCGGATGACATCTTGCCTTGACACGAAGAGCCCAGAGAAGCAGAGGCCTAGACTTCAGTCTGCTGTGTCAGAGGAGGTGAGTTCTGAGAACCCAGCTACTCACCCTATTTCCTCCATATTACAGAGGTTCCCAACCTATGAACAACCTGCCTCAGGCAGTCTCCTGAAGGAAATGTTAATAGCCTTCAGCGCGGCCATACACAATGATTTCTCTTCCCTACTAGTCCCGCTCCAATCCTCCGTTTCAGGCCTAGACGTCAGAGTTCTACACATGGAGACTAAAATGGGGGAGTTTGCTACATCTCATAACCATTGATAGACAAGCAAGAAGAAATGTCGACAGAAATTGACCGCATAAAGGCTAAGCTGAATGACCTAGAGCAGGGATGCTCAACCTGCGGCCCTCCAGCTGTTGTAAAACTACAACTCCCACCATGCCCTTCTGTAGGCTGATAGCTGTAGGCTGTCCGGGAATGATGGGAGTTGTAGTTTTTCAACAGCTGGAGGGCCGCAGGTTTAGCATGCCTAACCTAGAGGATCTCTCTAGGCGAAATAACTTAAAGTTCCTGCGGATTCCAGAGGACATTTGGCCCTCTGACCTTATGGATTATATGAAGGCTCTTATGCAGAAACTTTTGCCCTCTTGTGCTGCTCACAGGATTTCAAGACCCCGACATCTACCGGAGACCACTCCCAGAGACACTCTGGCCCAGATTCACTTCCGGACCAAAGAAGCTGTTCTGTTGGCAGTCCGTCAGCTATCAGAGATGCCAGCACCTTATCAGTTTGTGGAATTGTATACAGACCTGTCGGCTGCCACATTGTGACAGAGGAATCTGCCGGCTCCTGTCACTATTAGCACAAAATTGATCAGAGCACTGAAACAGTTCAGGCTAGGAAGACACTCCAAATTTGCAGGTAGACATTGGGCCCCTGTAGCAGGAGGGGGGAGTATGCTAATTTAAAATGTAACTTTTAATGAGATCAATGATATCAGAATAATAAAACTCACAACACGTAATTGACATACATACATATAGACAACCAAATGAATGGTGCCTGGCTGGTATGAACAAAAATCTGTTCCGTCCGGGGAGACGCGAACAGTCTTACCAGACCCTTTGTAGGTAGTGGGAGAGGTCCTTGAATACAGGAGGCAGGAGATACTTGGATCATGCCATGCGGGGATGGGTGCATTCACTGTGGACCCGCGTAGATGGAGTACTGGAGTAATTCCTATATAGCCCTAACAAAGTGAAGGGGGCTATTGTACTTCTACCTATCTACACAGAGCACTCACCTTAGAAAAGGTGACCCCGTCCGGTAGCCTGTCCCTATGATGGACCTAGCCCTAAAACTACAGAAGTTATGCCAGTGAATGGAATATAGAGTTGCTTCCAATGGTCCCCCGACGTGGCACGTTTCTGTCCGTGACTCTTCAGGGAGAGACTGGAGGAAGATAGAATATATAGAGCTGCAGGTAACTACTCTGGGGCTGAATACACACTGGAAAGGAAAATAAGCCACAAGGCTTGTATTCTGCTATCCTGGGGTGGGATGCAGTGTTGCACAGGAGGGGTAATCCTGAGCGAGACGGTCCGGGGGATACTGTGGTCCCTAGCATATGAAACCCTTCTGGTTAGGGGTGACAGAGCATAAACCAGCCGCCGGGTCTGGTAAGACTGTTCACGTCTCCCCGGACGGAACAGATTTTTGTTTATACCAGCCAGGCACCATTCATTTGGTTGTCTATATGTATGTATGTCTATTACGTGTTGTGAGTTTTATTATTCTGATATCATTGATCTCATTAAAAGTTACATTTTAAATTAGCATACTCCCCCCTCCTGCTACAGGGGCCCATTGTCCTCCTGTCACTATTACCCTAGGAGAACATAACATTTCTTATAGGTGGGACTTCCTTGTAAAGCTTTTGCTCCCTCATAATGGTAAACACCACAGTATTGCCTAACTGGATGAAGGTCGCTGCTTGTTGGGTTTGTGGAATATGTCCCTACCATCTACAGAAGAGATCCAACAATCTCCTCCGCAGCATCTGATTTCTAAGTGGCACACAGTCAGTGCCAAGAGGGGTACCAAACACTGATCTTAGACTCATTTGTTTTTGTGCATTGGAGTCTACCTTTAGTGCTTAGCATCAATAAGGACTTTGAAGTCCTTGGTCCGGATTATGCACCTTTATAGGTGACTATTTTACTCCGATTTAAGCTTTTGTTTATTTTATTTTTATTTATTTTTTATGTTTTGTTTAATAGTACCTGCTTTCACTATAATGTCTCACTATAATGATTGTACATTGTGGCAGGGGAGAGGCATAGTCGGACTACTACTTAGTGCCCTTAATGGTTTAGGTGGAGATATATGCTTTCTAACTATTCCCCATGGTTCTTAAATTAGTATCTTTGAATGCTAAAGGGCTTAACATCCCTCCAAAACGATCTTATCTGTGGTCTGGCGCTACATCTCAAAGCTGATATACTTTGCGTGCAAGAATCATACATAGTTAGTAAAGATGCTCATAGGATTCAACATCCTCTATTCCCCCATGTCGTACAGTCCCATTATCGCAAAAAACAGAGTGCCTGGCGCTAATGTGGACTCCACAGCTAGTACTAGAGGATTATACCCCACTATGAATTCCTTGCTGGGACGTGAGAAGCTGTACGACATCTGGAGAATCCATCATGCATCTGAGCGAGATTACTCGTTTTTCTCACCAGTGCATAATACTTATTCACGCATATGTCCACCTTGGGAATTATAATCGCAACTGATTGCTATAGCATACAATTCTACATTACAATATTACCTATGTTCACAAATCAATTCCTACTGAGCTGATATTTTTCATTTATTCTAATTCCTTTTATTTTTTATTTTATTAGATTTTTTTGACTTTTTCGATCTTTTGATTTTTCCTTTTTTGAAAGGTGCGTTTTTTTCTGTATATGTGCGTTTGATCACACAAGACACTACTTTGAATAGCAAATATGAAATCTCTTGGCTACGCAGTATAGCAACTTTTCAAATGCTAATCCTACCAAAGCTCTTATGCCTATTTAGGACAGTCCTTATTAGTCCTATAAGTCCCCAATCACTTCTTTAGAAATGCACAGGGCTTATTAATTTTATGTGGTCGAGAAACAAATCCCGGATTGACGCAGGTATCCTCACTAAAGCCAAAATCAAGGGTGGGCTGGGTCTTCCAAATCTGTTTGAATTTTTTTGACCCACCCATATCCAGGCACTTAGAAAATGGTGGACGCTAGACGCTTATACCCCTTGGGTACAAATTAAATCTACGCTAGCTCCCACTAAACATCTCAAAACTCTCCTTATCAATTCCATTAGTATTTCTCAATGAAAAATTGCCTTTCCAACCAGCTATGTTATTGTCCTCCGTTCATCACTGGTGCACATTCCACCAAAAGAGCAAGCACCAATCTTTCTCTTTGTTGGATATGTCTCCACTACAGATGGTGGAATTACACCTACCAGACACGGACCTAGTCCATTGGCGATCTTTAGGTATCCGAATTATAAGCCAGCTATATAATGAAGCCTTTTACTGATATCCAATTCGAGTTTGGGGTACCTAGAGGAGATTTCTTTAAATACCTGCAGATACGACACCTTTTACAATCTAATTCTCCATACCAGGTGGTTGCTAATAAAGAGATTTTTGAGATTTGGATCACCTCGACACAGCCCAGTACTAAATTGGGCATTAGACCACTGTATATGGCTCTAGGCTCTAAATCAACCTTTTCTAAAACCAGTCCATTCCTGGCATGGGACAAAGAACTACAAGTGAATATCCCCAAAGTAGACTAGATAGCAACTTTCAAATTTCTCACTGTAACCTTCCGCAGCACCTCTCTATATGAAGCTGCTATCAAGATATGCTTAAGATGGTATTATACCCCTGACAAGCTTAGCAGAATTTACCCTGGTGCCTTGCATCTTTGCTTGCATGGAAGTGGGAATAGAAGTACCTTACTACATGTGTTTTGGTCATTCCCATTAGTACTACAAGTATGGTCAGAGATATTTGAGGTGCCATCCAGTTTTTGTGTTATCACTATTAAAAAATCTCTATATTGGGCTCTCTTCTTTATGGGCATGCATACTATACCGGCTCGCAGCTGAGTCCCGGTGGCTCATCTCTTTCTGGCAACAAAATTGTCAATCACCAGGTATTGGAACTCCACCACCATCCCAAAGACAGCTGAAATTATAGCTAGGGTACACAACTGTATGTTTGAGAAATCTATGGCTTACAGGGAACATAATATGGATAAGTTTGTATGCCATTGGGAAGCCTGGCTATCGGTCATGTCGCCGAACACGACTCACCTACAGAGACTGTCAATCAAAAGCATCTGAGACTATTGTTTTGTAATCTTTTTATGCTGTTTTATTTGGCTATATTTTATTTTGTTACTTAAATACAATCTACTGCTTAATTGTAGCATCATCTGTGACTACATACAAACTGTTCCCTTACTCTGTGAAGCATAACAGATGGGGTATGTTATATAACTCTGATATAATTTTTAATATCTCACTAAAAAGATTGAAATAAAAAAATAAAAAGATAATTATTAAAAGTAGTAACGTAAAGAAAGCAATACATTATGAAGTGGCAAAACTATTGGTTTTATTAGAGTTTATTGTGGTTTTATTTTCAGAATAATACCTATGATATTACATATAGTCTTAGTCTATTTTTATGTTTTGACTATTAGTAAAGATTATGCGATTTAAAAAAGAAGAAGATAAAGTTAATAAAATAGCAACACAAAAATTGACAGCTGGTCCCATCAAATTGCAAGTATTTATTTGTACTTGGAACATGATTTATTACTAGAAGAAGAAAAAATGAAAATGTAAAAATGAAAGATTGAAACAAAGCAAGAAATGAAAACTAATACAATTAAAAAGGTATAATTTATATTTCCACTCCATTGGTGAAACATTCCCTTTGTCAACAGATGGCTTTCAGGGAATAATTACAATGCCATAATTGTAAAATCTGCTAATTGCAACCAGTTTGACACAATCTTTATATCTTATTTTAGACCTCTTTGTACTAATCACTTTGAAACGTTACTCCTGTATTTAGCACTCTAATGAAAAACATATGTCTTTTTATAAAAGACTAACTTGCTTGTAATTTTACAGAAACAATTACTGCTAATTCTACTGAATCATTCGTATTTTTTTTTTCAGAAGTGCCCTCAAGAAAAAAAGTTAAAAAAGTAAAAAAAAAATCAACATTTCATAAATTGGCGTTCAGCATATTTTATGGAATGCACAATTACAATATTTGCCAGAAGCAAAGAAAATTTGCATCTAATTGACTATGTACAAGTGCACCTTAAAAAAAATCCTACTAAGGGCTCGTTCACACGACCGTGTGAATCCCATGCCCGTGCCCTGGACTGCAAATTGCAGTCCGCAATGCACGGGCACTGACTGTAGCCCAGCCGCAAGGGGTTCATGGACCCATTCACTTGAATGGGTCTGCGATCCCTCTGTTCTGCAAAAAGATAGAGCATGTTCTATCTTTTTGCAGTGCGGAGGCACGGAACGGAACCCCAGGAAGCACTCCGTAGTGCTTCTATAGTGTTCCGTTTTGTGCTTCCATTCCGTATCTCCGAATTTGCGGACCCATTGAAGTAAATGGGTCGGCATCCATGATGCGGAATGCACACAGAACTGTGCCCGTGTATTGTGGATCCGCCAATGCGGTCTGCAATAAGGCAACGGGCAGCACACGTTTGTGTAAATGAGCCCTAAGAGTAAGAATTTAGATTCACTGCACCCTGCACCATAAACTAAAATAATATAATTTGCTATTTGGCACATGAATTAGAAAAATAAAACGTTTGTATGAATTGCAGTTTCAATGAAGCAATGAAAAAAGATCAAGCACAATCCCAAGCAAAATCCCAAATCTTACTGATCATTCTAAGGCCTCATGTACACGACCGTCTTTTTTTGCGGTCTGCAAAAACAGGTTCCGTAGTTCTGTGATCCGTGTCTGTTTTTTCTTCCGTGGGTCTTCCTTGATTTTTGAAGGATCCACGGATATGAAGGAAAAAGTCATTTTGGTGTCCGCCTGGCCGTGCGGAGCCCAACGGATCCGTCCTGACTTACAATGCAAGTCAATGGGGACTGATCCGTTTGATGTTGACACAATATGGTGCAATTGCAAACAGATCCGTCCCCCATTGACTTTCAATGTAAAGTCAGGAGTCCCTATTAATATACCATAGGATCGGAGTTTTCTCCAATCCGATGGTATATTTTAACTTGAAGTGCCTCTATGTTAGAATATACCATCGGATTTGAGTTAGATCGTCAAAACTTAGATCCAACAGTATATTCTAACACAGAGGCGTTCCCATAGTGATGGGGACGCTTCAAGTTAGAATATACTAAGAACTATGTACATGACTGCCCCCTGCTGCCTGGCAGCACCCGATCTCTTACAGGGGGCCGTGATCAGCACAATTAACCCCCTGAGGGGTTAATTGTGCGTATCATAGCCCCCTGTAAGAGATCAGGTGCTGCCAGGCAGCTGGGGGCTGACCCCCTCCCTCCCCTGTATCTAACTCATTGGTGGCCAGTGCGGCCCCCCCTCCCTCCCTTGTATTTAACTCATTGGTGGCCAGTGCGGCCCCCCTTCCCTCCCCTGTATTTAACTCATTGGTGGCCAGTGCGGACCCCCCTCCCTCCCCTGTATTTAACTCATTGGTGGCCAGTGCGGCCACCCTCCCTCCCCTGTATTTAACTCATTGGTGGCCAGTGCGGCCTCCCCCCCCTAATTAAACCCCCCCATCATTGGTGGCAGCGGAGAGTTCCGATCGGAGTCCCAGTTAAATCGCTGGGGCTCCGATTGGTTACCATGGAAGCCAGGACGCTACTGCAGTCCTGGCTTCCATGGTTACTTAGCAATTTTAAAAGCATTATACTTACCTGCGCTGTCTGTGACCGGCCGGGCGCTCCTCCTACTGGTAAGTGAAAGGTCTGTGCGGCGCATTGCCTAGCTTTTGACCTAAATTTTGTAAACATTTGAGTTGCAAATCCACATTTTTGGTGATTCTTTTTGAACAAGTTCTGGGGAGTTGTAGAGAATGAGAGGGAGATATATAATAAACATAAAATTAAAAAGTGAGAGACAAAAGACAGTCTTAGACAACATCAGTGTTCTTCACAAACTGAATTAGAACCGAATTTGGAGCAATTCGCTCATCTCTACCTACAACAACAAAAAAAACTTCAGAAAAGCAGTAATGGGAAGAGAATAAAAGTGCCTTCATATGTCAGAAGATCATTGTAATCTCTTGCTTGTGTCATTACAGTGAGCAGCCGTGCATGCGTGAATATACTTAATTACGAATTCAAACTCGATTATTATTATGGCGTGCGCCACAACACCCAGGTTCATATTTATAATGAATTATATTCGTGCACACGTCTCTACTCACAGTAACAGTGCATACACAAAATTAAGATGGTTTCATGAGACCGGTGGCCATCTTAATATAGCCTCATTGCAAAGGATACATTTTAACATCGCTATAGAGAGCCCCTCAGCCACAGTATAGATAATATGATGAACGAATCAGGTTCATCCGTAGTGGTATGTACCAATTCGCTAATCACTAGTTTGCGCATGTTAGCCCTTTAAAGTGGCGGCAGGTTGAGTTAGGCAGTGCCCGTGTCTACCTGAAGGGAGAGAAGGGCTGCAGACAAAGGTCGCCACCATAACATATGTGTTAATAGTTAAAAACTTGAGGTAAACAAGGAAGCAGCACATCCCCATAGCGCCTATAAATTTAGAAAGGGAGCCCATCAGAGCCGGGGACAGAGTTCCCTCTAATAATCTTAAGGCCTCCTGTAACTTACGCAAATGTATTGGAGCGTTAAGCAGAGCCCTTTTGCTCAGAGAATCCTTAAAAAATAGATCAAAATCCTCCTCATCCTCACAACCTCTGATTTATACAGACCAGAAAAAAAGGCCATAAACTCGTTTTTAATATCTTTGGGGTCATATGATATTTTACCAATCCTTATTCTAATACAAGTAATTTTATTATGCACCTTTTGGTTTAGAATTATTGATGCCGGGGGCGGAGCTAGCGCCGGACGGAGATGGCAGCTTAGTTCACTGCTCTCCTAAGAGGATCGTTGTAACACCAGCTTACAGCAGCACTATCGGGTGAGAATGGTCAAGATCGGCAACCCGAGACAGGGTGATCACTCCACCTCCTCTAAAGGCCAAGTTCCGCCAGGAGAAATGGAGAAATTCCTTAAAAAGGCAGCCACAACGGTCGCGCTGAAAGAAGCAAAGATGGCGCCGACGCCACAATCTAAAGCACAGAAGCGCGCCCCAGCTATCTCGGAGGGGGAAAGCGAAGCGGAGGACTCTCAAGCCTGCTCCGACCTCCCCCTTACCAGAAAGTACCTGGATCAAGCCCTGAATAGGGTTATGGAACCCATCTTTACAGAACTCTCGGCATTCAGACAGGAGGTGAGGCACATTGGGGACCGGGTTGAGGCCTTGGAGTCGCGCCAGACAGCGTCCCTATCCCATCATACAGCGGTGTCGGATGCCCTGCGCCGATGTTCCACCTACCTGAATGGGCTTCACAACGCGATTGAGGACCAGGAAAATAGAGGGCGCCGCAATAACTTAAGGTTTCGCGGGATCCCTGAAACAGTACTGCCGGAAGACATACCAGCAACGGTCATAGCTATCTGCGGTTCACTGCTGGGCCCCGACTTTCCACAAGAAGTAACCATTGAGCGGGCACACAGGGCCCTCCGTCCGAAACCTAAACCTTCGGATCCACCTAGGGACGTTATTTGCAAGTTCCTGAACTTTCCGATTAAGGCCGCCATCTTGGAGGCAGCCCGCAACAATAAAGACCTTTCCTATGAGGACTGCAAGCTTGAAATCTACCAGGACCTGGCCCCATCCACTTTGAAGAAGCGCAGAGCACTGAAGCCTCTGACCGACTGGCTTCGGTCCAATAAAGTTCTGTATCGCTGGTCCTACCCATTTGGACTTTCGTTTGTTTTTGCGGGGAGAAGATTACTCATCTCGTCCTTTACTGATCTGCATGCCACCTACGAAACTTTAAATATTGACCCCTTGCCAATCGAGAACTGGGAGCTATATCAAGACCTGGGTGACCTTCCAGAAATTCCCAAAGTACTACCTTTTGAGGTCATGCGGACCCCGAAGACCTCCAGATCTAGGAAAAGAGGCCTGCAGTTCACCCCTAGAAGCTTATCACGGGATCATCAGTCCAATCCCCAGTAGTTCCTCTCTACATGATTGGGACTATTGGCCTGCTGTTCTCATTTTTCCTTCCTGAGTAGGTTATAGTCCCTCTTGTCTGCTAATCTGCTGTTGCTGATTTTGACATAATTTGTATATTCCCGTTTCTATGATCAGATAGATCCATTCTCCCTGAGAATTCAACTTAATAGCTATATTTGAGGTGTTACACGACCTCCCTTTTGGTCACAAGACCACACTTCCCCCATGTGTATGTCGCATATACGCATATGCTTTGTTCTTTTTTGTTTTTGTTCAATGTTTTATGTTCTGTTTTCTATTCTCACCCTATTTTTTCTCCAAGGTATGAGACACCCCCAGTCGCTGTACGCGATCTTTGCTGCATCTGGGCCTTACTTGCACACCTAGAGATGGACATGCACGGTATCCCCTTGCTCTCTTGGAGGAGACATCATAGGCTTGAAGGTAACTCCACTCATACTCCACATTATGGCTGATCTCCATATTGCTTCCTATAATGTCAAGGGCTTTCACTCCCCTTCCAAAAGGAGTCAGGTCTTTGCCATTTTGAGGAAAGCCAAGGCCGAAGTGGTGTTCCTCCAAGAGACACATTATCGCTTTAACCGTTACCCCAACATGCAATTTTCTTATTTTTCAGATTGGTATCATTGTGGGGGCAATTCATCTGCTTCATGTGGGGTTAGCATTGGTTTTCATAAAAAGATCCCATTTAAACTTAGCGATCAAATCCTTGACCCAGAGGGAAGGTATATGCTAATTAAGGGCTCCATTGGCCAACAAGTATACACGTTTATTAACGTATATGGTCCCAACTCCAACCAGTCACATTGGATTGCCAACATGGTCCAAATTGTCAGCCCTTTTAAGGAAGGAATAGTGATAATGGGAGGAGATTTAAACGTTGCCCTATTCCCACAACTTGACATCTCTTCACATAAGTCGTCCCACTCGGGCAAATCCCTTAAATTCATCAGGAAAAAACTGTGTGACCTCCACTTGGTTGACTCCTGGCGTTCCCTTCACCCCAATACCCTAGACTACACCTTCTACTCTCCTGTCCATGGCACGTACCACCGGCTGGACTACCTTTTTATTTCCAAGGAACATCTCCACTTATGTGGTTCGGCATCGATTGGTTCCATTCACTTGTCAGACCACTCTCCTATTTTAACTGGCGTTTAAACGAGACCCTATTAGGCTCCCAGGACTTGGTAGATCAAATTTCCAAGCACCTAACAGACTATTTCTCTCTGAATAAAAGTAGAATTATTGATGCCAATAACCGCCCTGGTTTACCGGACTCATATAAATATTTCTGACCAGAGAAGGCTCTGTGTTGCGCCCTTACTCTTCCTTAGCCATGCATAGTTGGTGTTGAATTTCCAGGATGTTACTCTTAATGATATCTGCCTCTAATGCCCTCACATTTTGTTGCTTCTCAGTTTTTGCGAATATTGATTTACTTTTCTTTATTTTACTCTTATATAATCCCCGAAGTAAAGCTTTTAAGGCATCCACACAAAGTGGATATGAGTCGACCCGATATTTCGAGTCCAAAAATCTTTGATCTCATTGCCTATTAGGTTGCATTCTTTAACAAGTAAAATCCAATGCGGGTTCATCCGGAAATTCCTGAATTTCCGAACAAGTTCATTCTCTTTAGTTATCAGCAAAATGCGTGAATGGTCGGAGACACTTTGAGCTTCATACTTCATAGAAGATATGACATCTATAAAGTCCGGGCTAGAGAGTGCCAGGTCTATTCTTGACATAGCCCCATAGGAGCGGCTGTAACAGGAGAAAATTTTATCCACAAATAAATGGCGCCAGATATCTATTAATGTCATCTCCTGACATACTCTATAGAGAAGAGTATGGGAACTTCATGTTACCTTCCACACCGATGAATGACTGCCTATCCTTCTCCAAATCCATAACATTATTAAAATATCCCATGACTAAGATCGGACATTTGTTCTTACTACCCGCGAACTCAGTGAGACGAGATATCACATAAAGTAAAAAAGGAGGGGGATGTATATAAAAGCAAGAATACAGATCACCCTATTCCAGCGGGCATGTAAAAAGACAAATCTACCATTCCCGTCTATCAACTGACTCAGTGGTTCAAAATCTATGCTATTAGAGTTGAGCGGACACCTGGATGTTCGGGTTCGAGAAGTTCGGCCGAACTTCCCAAAAATGTTCGGGTTCGGGATCCGAACCCGATCCGAACTTCATCCCGAACCCGAACCCCATTGAAGTCAATGGGGACCCGAACTTTTCGGCACTAAAAAGGCTGTAAAACAGCCCAGGAAAGGGCTAGAGGGCTGAAAAAGGCAGCAACATGTAGGTAAATCCCCTGCAAACAAATGTGGATAGGGAAATGAATTAAAATAAAAATTAAATAAATAAAAATTAACCAAAATCAATTGGAGAGAGGTCCCATAGCAGAGAATCAGGCTTCACGTCACCCACCACTGGAACAGTCCATTTTCATAAATTTAGGCCCAGCACACAGGCAGAGGAGAGAGGTTCCGTAACACAGGATCTGGCTTCATGTCACCAGAAAATCAGTCTTTATGTCATAGCAGAGAATCAGGCTTCACGTCACCCACCACTGTAACAGTCCATTTTCATAAATTTAGGCCCAGCACCCAGGCAGAGGAGAGAGGTCCCGTAACAGACAATCTGGCTTCATGTCAGCAGAGAATCAGTCTTCATATCATAGCAGAGAATCAGGCTTCACGTCAGCCACCACTGCAACAGTCCATTGTCATATATTTAGGCCCAGCACCCAGGCAGAGGAGAGAGGTCCCTTAACAGAGAATCTGGCTTCATGTCAGCAGAGAATCAGTCTGCATGTCATAGCAGAGAATCAGGCTTTACGTCACCCACCACTGTAACAGTCCATTGTCATAAATTTAGGCCCTGGCACCCAGGCAGAGGAGAGAGGTCCCGTAACAGACAATCTGGCTTCATGTCAGCAGAGAATCAGTCTACATGTCATAGCAGAGAATCAGGCTTCACGTCACCCACCACTGTAACAGTCCATTTTCATAAATTTAGGCCCAGCACACAGGCAGAGGAGAGAGGTTCCGTAACACAGAATCTGGCTTCATGTCACCAGAGAATCAGTCTTCATGTCATAGCAGAGAATCAGGCTTCACGTCACCCACCACTGTAACAGTCCATTTTCATAAATTTAGGCCCAGCACCCAGGCAGAGGAGAGAGGTCCCGTAACAGACAATCTGGCTTCATGTCAGCAGAGAATCAGTCTTCATATCATAGCAGAGAATCAGGCTTCACGTCAGCCACCACTGCAACAGTCCATTGTCATATATTTAGGCCCAGCACCCAGGCAGAGGAGAGAGGTCCCTTAACAGAGAATCTGGCTTCATGTCACCAGAGAATCAGTCTGCATGTCATAGCAGAGAATCAGGCTTCACGTCACCCACCACTGTAACAGTCCATTGTCATAAATTTAGGCCCTGGCACCCAGGCAGAGGAGAGAGGTCCCGTAACAGACAATCTGGCTTCATCTCAGCAGAGAATCAGTCTTCATATCATAGCAGAGAATCAGGCTTCACGTCATCCACCACTGCAACAGTCCATTGTCATATATTTAGGCCCAGCACCCAGGCAGAGGAGAGAGGTCCCTTAACAGAGAATCTGGCTTCATGTCAGCAGAGAATCAGTCTGCATGTCATAGCAGAGAATCAGGCTTCACGTCACCCACCACTGTAACAGTCCATTGTCATAAATTTAGGCCCAGCACCCAGGCAGAGGAGAGAGGTTCCGTAACACAGAATCTGGCTTCATGTCACCAGAGAATCAGTCTTCATGTCATAGCAGAGAATCAGGCTTCACGTCAGCCACCACTGCAACAGTCCATTTTCATAAATTTAGGCCCAGCACCCAGGCAGAGGATAGAGGTTCCGTAACACAGAATCTGGCTTCATGTCACCAGAGAATCAGTCTTCATGTCATAGCAGAGAATCAGGCTTCACGTCAGCCACCACTGCAACAGTCCATTTTCATAAATTTAGGCCCAGCACCCAGGCAGAGGAGAGAGGTACCGTAACACAGAATCTGGCTTCATGTCACCAGAGAATCAGTCTTCATGTCATAGCAGAGAATCAGGCTTCACGTCACCCAACATTGGAACAGTCCATTGGCATATATTTAGGCCCCGGCACACAGACAGAGGAGAGGTTCATTCAACTTTGGGTAGCCTCGCAATATAATGGCAAAATGAAAATAAAAATAGGATTGAATGAGGAAGTGCCCTGGAGTCCAATAATATATGGTTAAGGGGAGGAAGTTAATGTCTAATCTGCACAAGGGATGGACAGGTCCTGTGGGATCCATGCCTGGTTCATTTTTATGAACGTCAGCTTGTCCACATTGGCTGTAGACAGGCGGCTGCGTTTGTCTGTAATGACGCCCCCTGCCGTGCTGAATACACGTTCAGACAAAACGCTGGCCGCCGGGCAGGCCAGCACCTCCAAGGCATAAAAGGCTAGCTCTGGCCACATAGACAATTTAGAGACCCAGAAGTTGAATGGGGCCGAACCATCAGTCACTACGTGGAGGGGTGTGCACACGTACTGTTCCACCATGTTAGTAAAATGTTGCCTCCTGCTAACACGTTGCGTATCAGGTGGTGGTGCAGTTAGCTGTGGCGTGTTGACAAAAGTTTTCCACATCTCTGCCATGCTAACCCTGCCCTCAGAGGAGCTGGCCGTGACACAGCTGCCTTGGCGACCTCTTGCTCCTCCTCTGCCTTGGCCTTGGGATTCCACTTGTTCCCCTGTCACATTTGGAAATGCTCTCAGTAGCGCGTCTACCAACGTGCGCTTGTACTCGCGCATCTTCTTATCACGCTCCAGTGCAGGAAGTAAGGTGGGCACATTGTCTTTGTACCGTGGATCCAGCAGGGTGGCAACCCAGTAGTCCGCACACGTTAAAATGTGGGCAACTCTGCTGTCGTTGCGCAGGCACTGCAGCATGTAGTCGCTCATGTGTGCCAGGCTGCCCAGGGGTAAGGACAAGCTGTCCTCTGTGGGAGGCGTATCGTCATCGTCCTGCCTTTCCCCCCAGCCACGCACCAATGATGGGCCCGAGCTGCGTTGGGTGCCACCCCGCTGTGACCATGCTTTATCCTCATCCTCCTCCATCTCCTCCTCATCCTCGTCCTCCTCGTCCTCCAGTAGTGGGCCCTGGCTTGCCACATTTGTACCTGGCCTCTGCTGTTGAAATAAACCTCCCTCTGAGTCACTTCGAAGAGACTGGCCTGAAAGTGCTAAAAATGACCCCTCTTCCTCCTCCTCCTCCTCCTGGGCCACCTCCTCTTCCATCATCGCCCTAAGTGTTTTCTCAAGGAGACATAGAAGTGGTATTGTAACGCTGATAACGGCGTCATCGCCACTGGCCATGTTGGTGGAGTACTCGAAACAGCGCAACAGGGCACACAGGTCTCGCATGGAGGCCCAGTCATTGGTGGTGAAGTGGTGCTGTTCCGTAGTGCGACTGACCCGTGCGTGCTGCAGCTGAAACTCCACTATGGCCTGCTGCTGCTCGCACAGTCTGTCCAGCATGTGCAAGGTGGAGTTCTACCTGGTGGGCACGTCGCATATGAGGCGGTGAGCGGGAAGGCCGAAGTTACGCTGTAGCGCAGACAGGCGAGCAGCTGCAGGATGTGAACGCCGGAAGCGCGCACAGACGACCCGCACTTTATGCAGCAGCTCTGACATGTCGGGGTAGTTGTGAATGAACTTCTGCACCACCAAATTCAGCACATGCGCCAAGCAAGGGATGTGCGTCAAACCGGCTAGTCCCAGAGCTGCAACGAGATTTCGCCCATTATCGCACACCACCAGGCCGGGCTTGAGGCTCACCGGCAGCAACCACTCGTCGGTCTGTTGTTCTATACCCCGCCACAACTCCTGTGCGGTGTGGGGCCTGTCCCCCAAACATATGAGTTTCAGAATGGCCTGCTGACGTTTACCCCGGGCTGTGCTGAAGTTGGTGGTGAAGGTGTGTGGCTGACTGGATGAGCAGGTGGAAGAAGAGGAGGAGGAAGCTGAGTAGGAGGAGGTGGCAACAGGAGGCAAAGAATGTTGCCCTGCGATCCTAGGCGGTGGAAGGACGTGCGCCAAACAGCTCTCCGCCTGGGGCCCAGCTGCCACTACATTTACCCAGTGTGCAGTTAGGGAGATATAGCGTCCCTGGCCGTGCTTACTGGTCCACGTATCTGTGGTTAGGTGGACCTTGCCACAGATGGCGTTGCGCAGTGCACACTTGATTTCATTGGATACTTGGTTGTGCAGGGAAGGCACGGCTCTCTTGGAGAAGTAGTGGCGGCTGGGAACAACATACTGTGGGACAGCAAGCGACATGAGCTGTTTGAAGCTGTCTGTGTCCACCAGCCTAAATGACAGCATTTCATAGGCCAGTAGTTTAGAAATGCTGGCATTCAGGGCCAGGGATCGAGGGTGGCTAGGTGGGAATTTACGCTTTCTCTCAAATGTTTGTGAGATGGAGATCTGAACGCTGCCGTGTGACATGGTTGAGATGCTTGGTGACGGAGGTGGTGGTGGTGTTGGTGGTACATCCCCTGTTTGCTGGGCGGCAGGTGCCAACGTTCCTCCAGAGGCGGAGGAAGAGGCCGATGCGGCAGCAGCAGAAGAGGCCGAGGCGGCAGTAGCAGAAGAGGTAGCAGGGGGAGCCTGAGTGACTTCCTTGGTTTTAAGGTGTTTACTCCACTGCAGTTCATGCTTTGCATGCAGGTGCCTGGTCATGCAGGTTGTGCTAAGGTTCAGAACGTTAATGCCTCGCTTCAGGCTCTGATGGCACAGCGTGCAAACCACTCGGGTCTTGTCGTCAGCACATTGTTTGAAGAAGTGCCATGCCAGGGAACTCCTTGAAGCTGCCTTTGGGTTGCTCGGTCCAAGATGGCGGCGGTCAGAAGCAGGCGGAGTCTCTTGGCGGCGGGTGTCCTGCTTTTGCCCACTGCTCCCTCTTTTGCTACGCTGTTGGCTCGGTCTAACCACTGCCTCTTCCTCCGAACTGTGAAAGTCAGTGGCACGACCTTCATTCCATGTGGGGTCTTGGACCTCATCGTCCCCTGCATCGTCTTCCACCCAGTCTTGATCCCTGACCTCCTGTTCAGTCTGCACACTGCAGAAAGACGCAGCAGTTGGCACCTGTGTTTCGTCATCATCAGAGACATGCTGAGGTGGTATTCCCATGTCCTCATCATCAGGAAACATAAGTGGTTGTGCGTCAGTGCATTCTATGTCTTTCACCGCTGGGGAAGGGCTGGGTGGATGCCCTTGGGAAACCCTGCCAGCGGAGTCTTCAAACAGTATAAGAGACTGCTGCATAACTTGAGGCTGAGACAGTTTCCCTGGTATGCATGGGGGTGATGAGACAGACTGATGGGGTTGGTTTTCAGGCGCCATCTGTGCGCTTTCTGCAGAAGACTGGGTGGGAGATAATGTGAACGTGCTGGATCCACTGTCGGCCACCCAATTGACTAATGCCTGTACCTGCTCAGGCCTTACCATCCTTAGAACGGCATTGGGCCCCACCATATATCGCTGTAAATTCTGGCGGCTACTGGGACCTGAGGTAGTTTGTACACTAGGATGTGTGGATGTGGCAGAACGGCCACGTCCTCTCCCAGCACCAGAGGGTCCACTAACACCACCACGACCATGTCCGCGTCCCTTACTAGATGTTTTCCTCATTGTTATCGTTCACCACAACAACAAAAATATTATTTGGCCCAATGTATTGTATTCAAATTCAGCTGGATATAAATTTGAGGCCTAGTATTTAGGCGCTGGGTGACAGGTATGGGTTTAGTGACAGAATTAGACTTGGAAATGCACAGTAGCGGGTGTGTGAAGTTATTCTGAATGACCCTATGTGCACCTTCAATATGATCTACCCTTTTAGGGATAGATTTCAAATAGCTCTGATACAGCAGAAACCACTAATTTTAAATTGCTAAATTGGGAATTGTATTTCAACCCAGAACAAGAAATGTGCTTGAACGGACACTAAATAACTCGCCCAGCTACAGCACTAACGACAGATTAAGCTGGATATAAATTTGAGGCCTAGTATTTAGGCGCTGGGTGACAGGTATGGGTTTAGTGACAGAATTAGACTTGGAAATGCACAGTAGCGGGTGTGTGAAGTTATTCTGAATGACCCTATGTGCACCTTCAATATGATCTACCCTTTTAGGGATAGATTTCAAATAGCTCTGATACAGCAGAAACCACTAAATTTTCAAATTGCTAAATTGGGAATTGTATTTCAACCCAGAACAAGAAATGTGCTTGAACAGACACTAAATAACTCGCCCAGCTACAGCACTAACGACAGATTTAGCTGGATATAAATTTGAGGCCTAGTATTTAGGCGCTGGGTGACAGGTATGGGTTTACTGACAGAATTAGACTTGGAAATGCACAGTAGCGGGTGTGTGAAGTTATTCTGAATGTCCCTATGTGCACCTTCAATATGATCTACCCTTTTAGGGATAGATTTCAAATAGCTCTGATACAGCAGAAACCACTAAATTTTTAAATTGCTAAATTGGGAATTGTATTTCAACCCAGAACAAGAAATGTGCTTGAACGGACACTAAATAACTCGCCCAGCTACAGCACTAACGACAGATTTAGCTGGATATAAATTTGAGGCCTAGTATTTAGGCGCTGGGTGACAGGTATGGGTTTACTGACAGAATTAGACTTGGAAATGCACAGTAGCGGGTGTGTGAAGTTATTCTGAATGTCCCTATGTGCACCTTCAATATGATCTACCCTTTTAGGGATAGATTTCAAATAGCTCTGATACAGCAGAAACCACTAAATTTTTAAATTGCTAAATTGGGAATTGTATTTCAACCCAGAACAAGAAATGTGCTTGAACGGACACTAAATAACTCGCCCAGCTACAGCACTAACGACAGATTTAGCTGGATATAAATTTGAGGCCTAGTATTTAGGCGCTGGGTGACAGGTATGGGTTTACTGACAGAATTAGACTTGGAAATGCACAGTAGCGGGTGTGTGAAGTTATTCTGAATGTCCCTATGTGCACCTTCAATATGATCTACCCTTTTAGGGATAGATTTCAAATAGCTCTGATACAGCAGAAACCACTAAATTTTTAAATTGCTAAATTGGGAATTATATTTCAACCCAGAACAAGAAATGTGCTTGAACGGACACTAAATAACTCGCCCAGCTACAGCACTAACGACAGATTTAGCTGGATATAAATTTGAGGCCTAGTATTTAGGCGCTGGGTGACAGGTATAGATTTACTGATGGAATTAGACTTGGAAATGCACAGTAGCGTGTGTGTGAAGTTATTCTGAATGACCCTATGTGCACCTTGAATATTATATACCCTTTTAGGGATAGATTTCAAATAGCTCTGATACAGCAGAAACCACTAAATTAGGAAATTGCTAAATTGGGAATTGTATTTCAACCCTGAACAAAAAATGTGCTTTGACGGACACTAAATAACTTGCCCAGCCACAACAGTACAGCAGTAACGACAGATTTAGCGGGATATAAATTTGAGGCCTAGTATTTAGGCGCTGGGTGACAGGTATAGATTTACTGACGGAATTAGACTTGGAAATGCACAGTAGCGTGTGTGTGAAGTTATTCTGAATGACCCTATGTGCACCTTGAATATTATATACCCTTTTAGGGATAGATTTCAAATAGCTCTGATACAGCAGAAACCACTAAATTAGGAAATTGCTAAATTGGGAATTGTATTTCAACCCAGAACAAAAAATGTGCTTTGACGGACACTAAATAACTTGCCCAGCCACAACAGTACAGCAGTAACGACAGATTTAGCGGGATATAAATTTGAGGCCTAGTATTTAGGCGCTGTGTGACAGGTATAGATTTACTGACAGAATTAGACTGGGATATGGCCAAAAAATAACCACACTATTGCTGGTTAAATGCACTTGGTGTGACAGCTTCACCCTGATGTAGGCTTTAGCCAAAAAACAACCACACCATTGAGGGTTAAATGCACTTGGTGACGGGCGCAGCTTGCCCCTGATGTAGTATATGGCCATAAAATAAACAGGCTATTGCTGGTTAAATGCACTTGGTGTGACAGCTTCACCCTGATGTAGGCTTTAGCCAAAAAACAACCACACCATTGAGGGTTAAATGCACTTGGTCGCAGCTTGTGCTGGCGCACCACAAGACACAAAATGGCCGCCAATCACCCCAGAAAAAAGTGACTGACAAACGGTCTGGGCAGCCTAAAAACAGTGAGCAATTGAGTATCAGCAGCTCTATGACCCACAGCTGCAGATCGATCAATAATCAAGTCCTTTGGAGGAGTTAATCAGCCTAATCTCGCCCTACTGTCGCAGTCGCAACCTCTCCCTACGCTTATCAGAGCAGAGTGACGGGCGGCGCTATGTGACTCCAGCTTAAATAGAGGCTGGGTCACATGGTGCTCTGGCCAATCACAGCCATGCCAATAGTAGGCATGGCTGTGATGGCCTCTTGGGGCAAGTAGTATGACGCTTGTTGATTGGCTGCTTTGCAGCCTTTCAAAAAGCGCCAAGAAAGCGTCACAAAAGCGCCAAGAAAGCGACGAACACCGAACCCGAACCCGGACTTTTACGAAAATGTCCGGGTTCGGGTCCGTGTCACGGACACCCCAAAATTCGGTACGAACCCGAACTATACAGTCCGGGTTCGCTCATCCCTACTTGTTATGAATATATCCACTTACTCCACTTGAGTAAGTTATGAGGCAGGAATGATACTCATTAGTGATGGACGAACATCTGCTGTTCGCGGTGGGTCCCATTCATTTTAATGGCAGGCGAACCTGAAAAACCTTCAGCTCATATTTGCAGGCAAGAAGATGAGGCATGGCCAGGGTGCTAATGTTTGTACTACAGGGAGCGTCACCATAAAGTGTTGTGGGGAAAAACTGTGCCACTCATTTAGTGTTACAGCCTGATGCATAATCCCAGCGGCCTGCAACCCCTCTCCAGCAGTCAGGGCTCACCAACATCATCAGAAGGAAGCTGTTGTTCCTTCCCATTGACTTCAATGTTGCCTATAGCTCCTCATGCTCCTCCTCCTACTTTTACTCCTCCTCACTTGTTTCGACAGCAATCAATCACCAAGGTGATTGCTAAAAGACAACAGTATGCGTGCACTCATCCAATGGTGCAGAAGCTGAATGTGCACCTGGCCAAGTTGCTAGTACTACAGTCCTTCCATTTTCATGTAGTTGACTCTGCTCATTTCAGAGAACTGACATTTGTCTCGTTGCCAACTGGTCATAGGAACCATGGCTACTGACAATGGGAAGAACATTTTATCTACAATGCATCAGGGAGGACATACCCATGCGCCCTGAATGGTGCACATCTTCAATCTTGTAACCCGGTTCCTCAAGTCTTCCACAGAACTGCAAGATCTGTTCCAATTCCACTGAACAGCGAGAGCTGTTCCAGTTCCAGGAAACTCTGCATGCACTTCAGCCACTCTTGCCATGTAAAACACACCCTTCTTGTGCTGCAAAATGCCCTTCCCCAACATCTCCTGATATGCGGCGTTTCCACCCGTTTGAACTCCACCCTCCATATGTTAGACTGCTTGCATTGGCAAAGCAAGGCCGTCAATGATTTCTTAATGCAGCAGACGGACAGGTTTACTCCCCAGTGTAACTTTCACGTTTTCCAATGTCAGCTCATGCATGACACATGTATAATTCAAAGGACGGGGGCACATCAAAATTAAAGTAAGAGTGCCGGCACACGGTATTATGATACACAATGTAAAGAAAAAAGAAAAGAATACTGAGATGGAAGCCGCACATCTAAAAAATATATATCAAATTTATTGAAAGCAACAGACACAACAAAGAATGGGTTAAAAACATTGCATACAATGAATCCGGGCTATGTGGACCAATCATGTGCACATGCCCCCCTCATGCAAGACACCTGTCGTTTGCTCAGACCCTTTTAGGAGGCCACTTTATCTGTCAGTCGGCAGAACTAGGGGATGAATTATGTCATTCCACTTCTTCAAATGGGATGCTGACAAATCTGATTGGTGAGGGGACAGAAGACGGGGCACCTACATCTCACAGCCACCTATGCCTTGAGAAGGGATGAGGACAAGGAAATAAACATCCAGGAATTCTATATATATTTTTCCCCTCTTCTAAACTGTCAAAAGCACAGAAAAAAGGATCCTGTATGTTTAGCATCTGTATGGCCTCTTTCAAATAGTCAGTATTTGGTCAATGTTTTGCATCAGTATTTAATCAGAATTTGTTAGCCAAAAGCAGGAGTGGGTCCAAAACACAGATGAGATGCAAATAATTCCATTACATTTCATTTCTGTTTTGGATGCACTGCTGCTACCCCCCCCCCCCCCCCTCCCCACTCTGCCATGGGGCCACTACTGCAACTACTGCTGGTGCCACCACAGTCCTGACTCTGTCATGGGGCCACTACTACTGCTGCCACCATCCTCACTCTGTAAATTTTTTGCTCCGCTACTTTATTGGCGATGCTTCCATTTCTTTATTTTATTCCACTAAGGAGACATTGGGACACAGCTCCTGCAGGGGCGCTCAAGTTTTTTTTTTTTACTTTTCTTTACTGATGGATGCTGTATGATTCTCTTTTTGTTTAACAGAAGGGATTAGCTATGAATCTTGGTGCATACTGTTACTGCTACTTCTGCTGATGACATGAATCTTGGTGCACTGCACAGTTAAGTCCATGGCAATAATATAGACCTGATGCTTTTATTGACCTGTAATACTGACACACAGTAATTTGACAGCTAACAGAAGGGATTAGCTAAGAATCTTGGTGCACTGCACAGTAATGTAGATGGCGATAAATGACAACTGCCTGTAATACTGACGGCACAATTCCTACAGAACGGATTAACTATGAATGTTGATGCACTAGAACATAATGCACACAGCAATACACTGCCTCTGCACTCTCCCTGCAGTCTCCTTGCAGTTTAAGTTCCAAGCCTCCACACTGAGATTGGGATACCAAGTTGGATGAATATTATTAGGCAGAGGGACCTGGGTATACCACATTTATCACAATTTGTGAAGAATTAATTCAAAACAAATCAAATTTCTTGATGAAGTTCGGAAAATTGTCTTAACTGAATTTTTTAAAACTTCGCTCATCTCTAGTGCTAATGGATCCACCACTTTAAGAGAATATTTAACAGCTATATAAAACAAGTTGTGAAAAATAAAAAAATAAATTGCAATGAAGAAAAAACAATAATCAGCTAAAAGGTTCACTATAAGCATGAATTTTTATCATGCCCAAAAGGGATAAATAATTTACCCATTTACATCCTAGTGGGATGTACATAATTGGATGTAATCTAGAGCATGGTATTTTATTTCAGGCTTTCCATTTGTTTATGTAGCAGGTAAAGAGGACAATAACCACTGATACAACCCATTTCACTCTATATTATATTGCACTGATTCCATTTGTTTTTCTTTTATGTTATTTTGTAACGAGCAGAATCTCAAATATTGTGCACCAATAACATATATTAACTAATAATTCACTTTTAGATGTAACAGGAAAAAGCAGGTGTGTGCCTGAAGCAAATTTCTGAGTAGATTGTTGAAAAATGTGATTAAACTTCATGCATTTCCTCCGGTGTTATATCAGTAGCAAATGTTTGCAATCTAGTTTATTTATTAATATGCAGCACATAAGCGCTAATGCAATTTTGTTTTTCAATTCTTACATCAAAATGAAAATGAGAAAACAATTCAGCCATACCTTTGTGGGTAAAATTTCGACTGATAGAAAAGATAAGGATATTGAACCATCTTAGATCTTACATTGTATAGGGAGCAGAAGGGTTTTATTTACACTACAAAGGTATATATCATAAGCAAAAACATTGAGGAGGGCATTTATTAAGACCAGTGTGTTATATGCTGGTCTTAATCTGTCACACGCTGGCATCACACGTGCCACCATTATTAAGGGGTGCATGCCTCCCATCAGTTATGGAACTAATTTTGATTTCTGTTATAATCTGTGCCAGCTTCTTGGCATAGATCAGTGATGGCGAACCTTTTACAGACCAAGTGCCAAAACTGCAACCCAAAACCCACTTATTTATCGCAAAGTGCCAACACGGCAATTTAACCTTAATACCAATATACAGGGTGGGCCATTTATATGGATACACCTTAATAAAATGGGAATGGTTGGTGATATTAACTTCCTGTTTGTGGCACATTAGTATATGCGAAGGGGGAAACTTTTCAAGATGGGTGGTGACCATGACGGCCATTTTGAAGTTGGACATTTTGAATCAAACTTTTGTTTTTTTAATAGGAAGAGGATCATGTGACACCTCAAACTTATTGGGAATTTCACAAGAAAAACAATGCTGTGCTTCGTTTTAACGTAACTTTATTCTTTCATGAGTTATTTACAAGTTTACGTCTCCACATACTAGAATGTACTGTCGGATTTGAGAATTATGTTGAAATCGCAATTCGATTATTTCAAGTTATAATAATCGAATTGCGATTTCAACTTAGCACTGCTATATTCCATATTAGGCTAGAATTAACGAATATGGAATATAGCAGTGTTAAGTTGAAATCGCAATGCGATTATTATAACTTGAAAAAATCGAATTGCGATTTCAACGTAATTCTCAAATACGACAGTACATTCTAGTATATGGAGACGTTCCCATGGTGATGGGGACGCTCCATGAGCACGGAAGTCGGCAGAAGCGGCAACGGGCACTGACTGGAGCATAAAAAACAAGAAAAAAAGAAAAAAATGAATATTCAATTTCTTGAATATAAAGCACTATATTCTAAATATTCACAAAATCTCAAAATCGCGATATTCGAGAAAAAAATTCGCAATTCAAATATTCACGCTCAACACTAGTGACAAAGTGTGGAGGTGGCGGTAGCATCAGGCGAAGGCCACAGAGAGTTACAATGACAGAGTGTGGAGGTAACAGCACCATCAGGAGGCCACAGAGTGGCCCAATGACCGAGTCTGAAGGTGGGATCAGCATCAGAAGGAAGCCACAGGGTGTCACAATGACAGTATGGAGGTGATATCCGCATCAGGAGGCCACAAAGTGGCACGATTACAGAGTGTGGAGTCGGCGGCAGCAGCATCAGGAGGTGGTCACAGGGTGGCACATTGACAATGTGGAGGTGTCAGCAGCATCAGGATGCCACAGAGTGGCACAATGACAAAGTGTGGAGGTGGCGGCTGAAGCAGCATCAGGAGGAGGCCATAGGGTGGCACAATGACAGAGAGTGGTGGTGGCAACAGCAGTAGCATCAGGAGGAGGCCACAGGGTGGCAAAATGACAGTGTGGATGTGGCAGCAGCATCAGGAGGCCACACAGTGGCACAATGACAGTGTGGGGGAGGCAGCAGCATCAGGAGGAGGCCATAGGGTGGCACAATGACAGTGTGTAGGTGGCAGCAGCATCAGGAGGCCACAGAGTGGAACAATGACAGAGCGTTGATGTGGCGGCAGCATCATTATAAGGAGGAGGCCACAGGGTGGCATAATAACAGTGTGGAGGTGGCAGAAGCATCAGGAGGCCACAGAGTGGCACAATGACAAACTTCGGAGGTGGCGGCAGCATCAGGAGGAGACCACAGGGTGGCACAATGACAGCGTGGAGGTGGCAGCAGCATCAGGAGGAGGATATAGGGTGGCACAGTGACAGAGAGTGGTGGTGGCGACAGCAGCATCAGGAGGTGGTCACATGGTGGCAAAATGACAGTGTGTAGGTGGCAACAGCATCAGGAGGCCACAGAGTGGCACAATGACAGAGTGCAGAGTTGGCGGCAGCATTAGGAGGAGGTCACAGGGTGGCACAATGACAGTGTGGAGGTGGCAGCAGCATCAGGAGGAGGACATAGGGTGGCACAATGACAGAGAGTGGTGGTGGCGACAGCGGCATCAGGAGGAGGTCACAAAGTGGCAAAATGACAGAGTGGAGGTGGCAGCATCATCAGGAGGCCGCAGAGTGGCACAATGACAGTGTGGAGGTTGCAGCAGCAGCATCAGGAGGAGGCCATAGGGTGGCACAATGCCATCTTGGAGGTGGCAGCAGCAGCAGCTTGAGGAGACCACAGAGTGGAACAATGACACTGTGGAGGTGGCAGCAGCAGCATCAGGAGGATGCCACAGTGTGGCACAATGACAGAGTGTGTAAGTGGCAGCAGCATCATCATTAGGCTTTAGAGTGGCAAAGTGACATAGTGTTAAGGTAGCAGCAGCATCAGGAGACAACAGAGTGGCAAGGTGACAAAGTGTGGACATGGCAGCATCAATAGGGGACCAAAGAGTGGCAAAGTGGCATAACGTGGAGGTGGCAGCCGCATTGGGAGATCACAGTGTAGCAAGGTGACATGTGGAGGTGGCAGCAGCATCAGGAGACCACAGAGTGACCCGGTGACAGAGTGGGGAGGTGGGTAGCAATACCAGTACCAGCTGAAGATGGTGGGTGAAAGAAGGAGCACTTGGCATCAGATGTGTGGCATCAGGCAGATGGCAGCATCAGAATAGTAGCTGAGGCAGGTAGCCAGAAGAAACCGGTCTCTTTTGTCAAAGTGTTGGTGTGGCACCATGGATGATCTAGTCTGATGCATCAGGCATTGGTGGGTGGAAATCCTGGCTGATCCACACCAGATTCATCTTGACAAAGGTCAGTCTCTCCACATTTTGGACAGGCGAGTTCTTGGGGAAACTATGGCCCCCGCCGAAATAAACACCCGCTCTGATGCCATACTACTGGCCGGGCAGGAAAGCTCTTCACAGGGCAAATTTAGCCAGTCGCGGCCACAAATCCAACAGTTTGGCTGCCTAGTAGTCCAGAAGATCTTCAAGGTCACTGGCAGGGTGCACTTCAAGTATGCCACCACCTGCTGGTTCAGGTACTGCTCTATGTCTAGCTGCTGGTAAGTAGTTTCTTCAGTATGAGGGTGATAAAAGCTGCTCATCTGCAACTGCAGACTGAGGCTGCTGCTAATGGAGCTGGTACTGCTCCTGCCACCCCACCCCTCCCCAGCATCCATGGCAGTGGAACATGAGCGCAGAGGGCCCCCCGGTCAGACCTGCAAGAGGATGGACGATGGCGCAGATAGGCAGCGGCCAAATGACCACATAGGATGTCTCTATAGTAGTTCAGCTTGTCTTTACTCTCAGTGAGTGTTAAAAAAGGCCCTCATATTGGACTGGTAGCGAAGGTCCAACAAGGTGGAGAGCCATAAGTCATTCCTCTGCCGAATGCTGACAATTCGGCAGTCACTACGCAATCAGGTGAGCATCAGGAAATCATTTATGGCCTTTCTCTGTTCGCACAGTCCGTCCAACATGTGGAGGGTGGAATTCTAACAGGTGGAAACGTCGCATATCAGCCTATGTTGGGGGATGCAGTTCTGTTGCTGCAGCTGGAGGAGGCTTTGCGGTGTACGAGTAGCTGAAGTTCATGGTAAGTTTCCTGGCCATTTTTAGGATGTCTTGCAAATGGGTGGAAGACGTCAGGAACTGCTGAACACGTGTGCCATGCAGGGCGCATGGCTCAGCCCTCCTTGATGCAGCACCGACACATTGTTCTTCCCGTTGTCGGTCACCATGGTTCCAATTTTTAGTTGTCGTGGAGAAAGACAGGATTCGATTTCTTGATGAATGACATGGAGCAGTTCCTCCCCTGTGTGACTTCGTATGGCCAGGCAAACGAGGTGCAGTACAGCGTGACACCACTATGCCCTGCACAGGTGGTATGCTAGAGGGGCACTGTGAATTGTCCCTGCAGTGGAAACTGAGGACACGGTTTAGGATGAGGAGGCAGAGGCGGACATTGTCGCAGGACCAACGGCATGAGAACCTGGAGGCAGAAACGACGTCACCTGGCCAAGTTGCTGGTGTGGCTGTGCAAGAACCACATTTGCCCAGTGGGCCGTCAAGGACATTTATTGTCCCTGACCGTAGTTATAGCTCCACACGTCGGCGCTGCCATGCACTTTGTTAGACACTGACAGGCTCAAGGACTGGCCCACCTTCTGTTCTACATACGTGCGCAGGACTGGTACTGCCTTTTTGGCAAATAAATGACGGCTTGGGACTCTCCACCTCTGCTCGGCACAAGCCATCAATTCTCTGAAAGGTGCAAAGTCCTCACTTGGAAAGGGAACTTGGCCAGGAGCACGTTCAGCTTCTGCGCCGTTGGATGAGTGCAAACATACTGTTGTTTCTTGGCAATTTCTGCGATGATCGATTGTTGACAGAATGACTGACGAGGAGTAGGAGGAGGAGCAGTAGCATCAGGACCAGCAGATGATGGGAATGACATACAGCTCCATTTGGCTGAGGTGGTGGAGTCTATACTGCCTGAAATCGGGTGCGTGCCACTAGGTGTCATGGTGGGGAGTGGGTGGGGGGTCCGTACAATGTGGGGAAGAAGGGGTAGCAACTAGGCCTGGATGCCGGGAAAAGGGAGCTGATCACCTCCTACTGCAACCCTCATCCTAGCCCTGACCTCCTAACCGCATGAGCGGTAGGAGGGCTTATGCACTGGAACCTCGGACCCTAACTGGCACTGATGATCCCTGGGATAAAGGTCAGGAAAAGGAGATGACCAGTTCATCCACAACAACACGGATGAACCAGAGTCTCGAGCAGGCCTAACAGCATGGAGAAGAGCAGACAGTAAGCAGAGGACAAACTCGACAGGTAAGTGTCCTGTGGCAGAATGACAGCAGACCGCAGGACCACAACCTCACTTACCTGCCCACAACAACTAAAAGGAACAAGTTGTCCGCACCACAACCACTGGATACTGTGAAAAGCACTGAAGCCCAAACACACAAATCTGCACTCAGTACCAACACCAAACACAGGAGCAGTAGTAAGCGCCTGGACCACCATGCGGCAAGATGCATGGCGGACCCAGACAGCGCTGCTTAACTGAGTTGTAGTTCCCCCTCCGGGGAACCCCAGGGACCCCCTTCCAGAGGTACAGAAAAACAAGGGAAATGTCAAACAACCATGCTAGACTACAAACACCAAATAGACCAGACATGGAACACCAAATGACATACAACAAACACCCTGTACTTCACACATCATACTCAAAATGATAAGTGAGGATAGGTAAAGGAATAGAAACAAAGGGAAGACAAGGGGATAACATCACAGATGACATCGATGTCAAACTAGGATGGCCCTCAGATAGCATCCAAGAAAGGAGCAAGCTTCTACTCATACAAAGGCAGACATAACAATGATCTCAGTCTCACAGCAACAGTATATGAAGAGACCTTAGACCTCACTACGCTCCACCTTGCTCACACCTTTACCCCGTGCACACCAGAAAGGAAGGGCAACAGCCTAAAACGTAAAGAACACACGCACGCAATACAACACGTTGCTACCGGCAACCAGCATGCTCGGCAAAAGTGTCACAGCAAACATTGGCACCTTGGCCATGCTTGACCTTATGCCCACAGAGTCTACAAATGGCCATGTTCACCTCCTCCGGCGGCTTAACAAAAAACTGCCACACTGCCTAGTTGATTTTACCCCCGACACTCCATTATGACTGACTGCTACCGCCGCTGCTCCTGTGAACCCCTGCACCACTACTTTCCGCGCAAGTAGGCTACTTGTCTGGCTGAGGGAACAGAAAATGACAGAGGCAGAATGAGGACAGATTAGGGCACAGGGCCTGCTCCCGAGCCATGACAACTAAGGGTTGTGTCTGATGAACCCACCGACTCTTGGCTGGGGGTGTCTGATATTACTTGGGACGAGGTGGATGACTGAGTCAACCATTCAAGAACCGCTGGGTTGCTGGTCAAGACACAACCGCTAGATGACACCTGGAGCTCAGGCCTCTCGCTGCGACTCCTGATGCCACGGCCCCTTTCTCTCCTGCTACCTGTGCCTGCGCCAGAAGCATTTAGGCCTCTGACTCTCCTCTGTGCAGGGCCTGGCACTTCTCTGTCTGACATACTGTTAGATCAAATAAATAAATAAAAAAGAAATTAAAACACCCCAATAAAGGTCTGTAATTTTCTCACTTCACCACACCACAGATAATAAGCCCTTTTTTTCCCACTAATACATGCCAAAAAGTACTTTAGAATATACAACTGCACCGCTAAACAGCAAATAGGCCCTTACTTTTTTCCACTTATACACTCCACAAAACGCTTTCGAATATTTAACTGCACCACTGAACGGCAAATAATATATATTTTTTTGCCACTAATACACGCCAAAAAGGGCTTTAGAACATATAACTGCACAGCTGAACGGCAAATATATATTTTTTGGCCACTAATACATGCCAAAAAGTGCTTTAGAACATCTAACTGCACCTCTTAACGGCAAATAGGCCCTTATTTTTTTGTTTATTAAACCCTGTTAATGGCTGTATCAAACAGCACTTGCACTCCAATAACAAGAACGGTTTGCTGGAATTACAGAGCTGTATAATGGCAATTTGGATCCCCACTCAGTGCTGCAAGGTGTAATATGATTGTTCCTATTACCCATGCTGTAAACTCCCCTACTAAACCCTGTTCTGCTTCAATACTGTGGAATGATTCCTCCCTATCCTTTCCCTGAACTTCTATACAGCAAAATAAAAGTTTTAAAGTCTTTTCTACCACTGTCCCTAGCACCTGCTGACGTCTGTCCCTGCACTAAGTACACTGGAAGATGGCTGAATCCAAGATGGCTGAGGCTATTTATAGGGCTGTGACATCACAAGGCTGGCAGTCTGCTGATTGGCTGCATGCATGGCATTGTGGGTGATCCTTCATTCCCAGAGTTCATTGCTTCATGTCCTAACATGTACAGCAGCTATTTTATGAAAAAATTTGATTTGTTACCACGATCGTGAGGCAATTCCTGAAATTCGGATCGAATTTCACTTTGTCAACTTTGATTCGCTCATCTCTACTGTTGACCAATTAAGGCCATTTTCACACATGTGGCAAGGGTTTCAGAAGGCTGTTCCAACAGAGAACAACCTGCCAGAGCTATCTGGATTTGGCATTGCCAGACATTACAAAGTGCTGCAAATATGCCAGCAAATATGATGGGATTCGTCCAGACAACTGTGTGCGGCATTATTTGTCCGATCAAATTCCGACACATTTTAGAGGTAGCTGTCAGATCTCCACCAGACAACATTATTTTTTTCCCTGAAATTCGGATCGAATTCTACTTCGTCAACTTTGATTCGCTCATCTCTAGTTACCACTCGATAGATAATGTTTTCTACTACCCTGCATATTGTAAGATACGTAGTCACCTATATGCTGCTTTAATAAATTCTACAAGCCCCACCCCCCAATTAAAAAAAAGGAAGCGTGTGGAGATAGAAATAAACAGAAATGGATTGAGGCCTAATATCATGTTAATCATTCACAGATAATGTTGTGCACTACGTATTGTAAGACACGTAATCACCTATATTCTGGTTTTAATAAATTCAACAACAGGGGAAGTGACCCCGCAAATTTCCCTACTAGTACATCATGATTAGTGATGAACGAATCAAAACATCTGAAGTGGAATTTGGTCTGAATTTCCTTGCACTTAGTAGTAACAATTTTTTTTCCCTAAAATGACAGGTACATTTGTTACAATGTGAAAGTAAGAAGCCCAGAAATGCGAAATCACCCATAATGCCATGCACAGCCCTAAAAAAGCCTCATCCCAGTCGGTCTCCACCATTTTACTGTGAGCTGAGCCTAGGGACAGAAGGGTCAAGTGTTAGGGACAGTGTTTTACAAAGCTTTTAATTGTAGAATATTGGATAGGGAGAGTGTGTCGAGATCGTACAGAGAATTTATAGATACTGTAGGCAGAGAATAGGGAGACTGTAGGGACAGTGCAAGCTCAGTGTATCTGATGTACAATAACTGTTTCGCTACCGCAAAGGATTAGCTATGTATATTTGTTCAATGCACACTGATGTACATTGAGATCAACTCTCCTGCAAGTTTAACTGGAGGCCAGGATAGACCTGATTTTATGCGCTCTGTGATTAATTCGTAACAAACCAAATTTGTAAGAGAAATTTGGTCAACAAACCAAATTTGTAAGAGAAATTTGGTCAACAAACCAAATTTGTAAGAGAAATTTGGTCAACAAACCAAATTTGTAAGAGAAATTTGGCCAAGCGTCCAAACCCAATTTTTGAAATCTTCGCTCATCTCCAGTCATGATGATCGGGTGGGCACCAGCGCTGTGCGCACCCGATCAAAGCAGGTGCCCAGCATGACTGTAAAAGCTGATGCCCTTTATATGCCGCAAATATGCTGACTGCAGCATATTCAAGGTTCACAGACAGAGGGCTGATGGCATGGCAACCCTAGGCAAAGACCTCGGGGTCTGCCATTTATGGAGGCCTGTGCAGCCCAGACACCAGTCTGGATCTCACAGGCACACTGTCAGTGTAGTACACTGACAGTCAACGTAGTAGAGTACAGCAAGTATTGTACTACATTGAAACAAAGATTAGACTCTGAAATGCTTATTAGTCCTTATACTGGGACAATAAAAAAGAAAAAAAGAAAAAAAAAATTTATTTATAAAAATAGACATATTAGATATTGCCGCATCTGTATCCAGCGGCTTTATAAAAATATCACATCACCTACTCCCTCAGGTGAATGCCGTAAAAAATATAAATTTTTTTTAAAGATCAACAGATCATATGTACTCAAATATGGTACCAATAAAAACATCAACTCTTCCAGCAGAAAACTAGTTTAAAAAAATATGGCTTTCAGAAAATGGAGACACATAATCATGATTAAAAAAAATAAAAAATGCTTTTATTGTGTAAAACTGAAACAAAAACATTAAAATTGACATATTTAGTATCATCATGTCCTTAACAACCTGTTCTATAAAAATTATAAATGATCTATCCTGTCAGAGGAATACGGTAAAAAATAAAAAAATAAAAATGGTGTCAGAAAAGGCATTTGGTTACCTTGTCTCATGAAAAGCGTTATATTGAGCAATCAAAAATCATATGTACTTCAAAATAGTACCAACAGAACTTTCAACTTATCCTATTGTTTCCAAAATGGGATCACATTTTGGGAGTTTCTACTCTAGGGGTGTATCAGGGGGTCTTCAAATGTGACATCGCAACTTAAAATAGTCCCAGTGAAATTTACCCTCCAAAATCCATATGCTTCTCCTTCCCTTCTGTGCCCTGCCATATGCCCATACAGCAGTTTACAACCTTATATGGGATGTTTCTGTAAACTGCAGAATCAGGGTAATAAATATTGAATTTTGTTTGGCTGTTAACCCTTGCTGCCTTACAGGAAAAAAAATTGATAAAAATTGAAAATCTGCAAAAAAAAAGGAAAATGTCTCCTCTATTTTCCTTTAATTCTTATGAAACACCTAAAGCAGTGATGGCGAACATATGGCACGGGTGCCAGAGGCGGCACTCAGAGCCCTCTCTGTGGGAACCCGGACCCTGGAAAAAGTCTATGGTGTACCAATATGCCTCAGACTTTTCCTGCAATTCATTCAGTGCAGGGCGCGCTATGAACAGTACAGGCAGTTCACTGAATGTAGGCAGGCTATTATAGCTAAATAATAAAGTACATGGAAGATAGACTATACTGGACTGTAGTATTCAGGGTAAATTTCTGTGTTGGCACTTAGTGATAAATAATTGGGTTTTGTGTTGCAGTTTGGGCACTCAGTCTCTAAAAGGTTCGCCATCACTGACCTAAAGGGTTAACAACGTTTGTAAACTCATATTTGAATAACTAAAGTGATGCAGTTTCTACAATGTGGTCATTTATAGGTGGTTTCTATTATGTAAGCCCCATAAAGTGACTTCATGACTTAAATAACTTAACTTAAAAAAGTGGGTTTTGGAAAGTTTCTTAAAAATTTTAAAAATTGGATCTAAAATTCAAATCCATCTAACATAAAAATAAAACATCACCTCTTCCATCAGTTGAGCAGTATTCTATTGAACTATGACAACATATTCAGCAACATATCCCTTACATTTACCAGTAGATGGTCCGTCATATGATGTTGACGTATGGAATCAACTATATGAGAGTCTCCACTAATGTCCATTATGTAGACTCTGATCTTCTACACAATCTATTTCTATTGATTTTATTTTTATGCCAAAACGCATCAAAAACGCTGGTGCGTTTTTTGCGTTATATTTGTGCTTTTGCGATTTTTATATCCATCCAGATGTTTTCTATTTTATTACAATTATTCAATGTTTTTAGCAATATATCTCTTTTATTATAGAATGTTTTGTATTGGTACCTACTGTGTGGGCCTCAATCCTCTATATTGTATATTTCTATTGAGGGGATTCTTATGCATAAACGCACCACAAACGCAAATGCATTTTCTACTTTATTACTACTACTCCGTGCCGGAAATTGGGACAGACCGTTTTTCCATTATTCAATTATACTATTCGAGTATATAAATGCTGCACTTCCTGCTTGCCAGATACTACCACTGAAGAAGCGGAGGTACCCCGAAACGCATTTGGTCAGTTCGGACGGAGTAGCAAGCCAGGACTCGCATGGACTTTGCCGCAAGCGGCTTCCTTTTTTAGGGTATTATACAGCCCTCTATTATTTCTAGGAGTATTGACTAACTCCTCATTATACCATCTATCTGGAGGAGTGGGACCTATTCACGCTATCTTTGCAGTACACGACCGCCTGATCATGTGCACAGGCTCTAAGTCACGTGGAATCACCACCAAGTCACGAGGGACGCCACGAGAATACCGCAAGACTACATGGGACGCCGGTAGTTAGTCTCGGCAGTGGAATAGAGGGGATTTCGAACAACTAACTTGCCTCTCGGCGGTTAAGATTAAAACAAACAGCGTGAACCAGGACCGGCCTGCCATCTGGTGGTAACGTATATTCTCTTTTCCTTTACATTGTTCAAGTTGAGATATGGACATATTTCAATGAGCGCTTTTCTTCTATGTCATTTACCAACAAGAGATATATTGCCTCTACGTACAGTTATAAATTCTCACAAGGAACGCTAGTACACTGTACTCTTAGTGCATCTGGTTCCATTGCTGTCCATACAAAGCTCCATCTGGTCATCATAGAAGCAAGAGACTTTATTTATTAGTCCTGTCCACCCATAGATGTACCAATACATCTACGATTTGCCTATCACCCTCTATGTGAATTTTATGTATTTTATGCAATTTTATGTATTTTAGATAGTAGTGTCTTACGAGATTTATTGGTGTTTATTAAATATTGCACTTATATGCACACGCTGTCCAGGGCTCCTTGATATTTGAGTGCTCCTCTTCTTCATATATTTTGGAAAGTTTCTTAAAATTTTTAAAAATTAATTGCATCTAAAATTCTAATCCATCTAACATTTAAAAAAAATTACATTTACAAAATGATGCAAACATAAAGTACATATATGGGAAATGTAAAGTAATAACTATTTTATGAGGTATCACTATCTGTCTTAAAAGCAGAGAAACAAACATTTTGAAAATGAAATTTTTCCAAATGTTTAGTAAATTTAGGTTTATTTTTATAAATAAAGATGAAATATATTGACTCCAATTTACCACTTTCATGAAGTACAATGTGTTAATAGAAAACAGTCTCAGAATGGCTTGGATGAGTAAAAGCATTCTAAAATTATTACCACATAAAGTGAAACAAGTAAGATTTGCAAAAAATGGCCTGGGCAGGAGGGTGAAAACTGGTCCGGGGTAGAAGGGGTTGATACTTAAAAAAAAATAAAAAATAAATTATGTGTGATGCCCTGACATGGAGTTTGGACTAGTATTTCAGGTGTTTTCACTAAGATTTCAAATGCAACATCGATGGTAAAACACTTGTAGAATTTTGTTGTTATTCCACCTTCCATCCCCATCAAAAGAAAGAATTTCTGGCTCAATGGTGCTCATTAAGCCCAGAAATCTATGCATCATATTACAGGGTTTGTTATTAATAGTGTTGAGCAAATCAAAGTGAAACAAATTGATTTCGATCTGAATTTCGGAAAAATTCAAGTTGCCACAAAGCCAAATTTCCTCACGCTTTGTGATAACTAATCAATTTTTCCTGAAATGGTGCTAAGAAAAAACAAAACCAAAAACATCCTTTAGCTCATCCACTGGACGTCACAGCCATCTTGATTTAAGAAACAGAAATCTTTGATGATCAATGATGATGCCACTATGCCTGACGACATGGTGACCGCACATGAGATTTTACACTGTTTCTTTAGTTAAGATGGTGTGACAGCCTGTCCACGAGCAAATGGATGAGGTGAGTATGCATTTTCTTTTTTTTTAGTACCCCTGAATAACCCCTAAAATGCCTCAATGGAACTATTCAGATCAGCAATGAACGGGCATCAGATGGGTTCAATGACGGGGGCGGCATGATCGCCGCTCCCTGTCATTGCCCCCGCTACATACAATGGAATGCAATTCGTGACAAAGTAATTTGTAACAAATCAAATTACTTTGTGAAACTTTGGGAAGCAACCAAATCAAATTTTTGATAACTTTGCTCATCTCTAGTTATTAAGACTGGTTTAAGAAACCTCAGTCCTAATATGCTCTCTCCATGACTGTGAAACTATCCTGCCCCAGATAATGCCCCAGATTTAACATTGTCTTAAACTTATGAGCTTTTAGGCCAAGTATTATGTTTATATTTATTTTTATAGTATATTTGTATATGAGGGCTCTGTTTTTCTATGTAAACAGGGGCAGCAGTTCAGTGCCAGGCTCAGTTCTACAACAGAGCAAATATATTCATTGTCACTAATGTAGGTAAGTCACAACCTTCTGATTGGAATGTGTGATTAGCGATTTAGATCACAATGGAAATCAAAGGCTCAAATGTAGCAAAGCTGAATTTATTGTTTTCTTTTTTATGCTGAACGCTTTTGCGTTATGATAGCTCTTTAAATTAAGATAGTGAAAATGAAATGTATGGAAATGTATCTATGATAATATGCAAAAGCCACAAAGATAAATATATTCAAGGGAAATGTCGCACCAAGATGAAAAGGGGATCCAAACAGAGGTGCACCCACTAACAGACAGCACCCAGTCTGATAGAGATAAATAGATAAAAAAGTAGAAGTGGGGCACTCACTTTAAGTATAGGGATCTTGTATTTATTAAGGTAATAACAATAATGACAATAATAGTGAAGCAATAAAATATCATATAGCAATATTAGGGTATCAGAATAATCATAAAAGTGGAGCAAAATAAAATGTGGTACTATCGACGATTAGTAATAAAATATAGCTATAATAAATACAGTAAAAAACGTTAATGCAATGCTAGGATATATTGATGAATATAGATCCCGATAAATAGATAAAATTGTGAGTTCATATGTCAGCCATAGGGACATTCACTGAATAAATCCTGAGGGATAGTTCCATATGGGGTAATCCGTTCCAATAACCAGTCTTTCAAGGGTACTCTCAAAATGAATAGGTCACAGTCCCAAGCGTATGCAGCCAAAAAGTTTTTACTGTGTATCAGTTTGGCTGCTAATACGCACAGCGGCGTCCCGCTGTAATTGCGATCGCTTGTGAGTGGGATATACAAGTGCTTACCCGAGGCTCCTGGATAACGATTCCTCGACACGGTGCGTTGGTGTACTGCTCCGGTCTCAAGGATAGATGTCCTGTTTTGAAATTAGCGCCAGTTGAAATGTTTGTTGCACGCGGTAGTGAGTGACCTGCGTGATGCAACACCGATGGTTCCGGTAATAGCTCTGGCGCACAGGTGATGACTTCCAGGTTTCTCGGACTTGTAGACCCACTCGTCCTGATAGGGGGGAGATACCAGACGCGTTTCGGGGATTTACAAAACAGACCCCTTCTTCAGTGGTTGACAATCCCCTGTTCATGTCTCGTTTTTATAGGGCATGAGAGATAGGAAAGAGCTGGTTCGGAATCCGAAATTTTAAGGATTGGGGTCATTTGAGAGTGACTGTTGCTTTATGTTCGGCTTATCTTCAGATATATCATTCCCATAAACAAGTAGATAATATTGATTCATCGTATAGATAAAGGATATCGAAACGAAATAAGAATATCATTATAGATCCATATAAACATATGTGCAATTACGGGATCTCCATCCATAAATACTTACATAGTTTGTTAAAATGCATATTATGACAGTTTCTTTAAAACACAACAAGTAAAAACAAAAGCAAATCAGAACAGTGTCATTCTTGCAAATAAATCCGTGCGGTTCTGTTGCGTTTTAATATGCTACGGGTATTCTATAGGAAAATAAAATATGGTCCTTTCATTATGTATTAATTATTTAAATACAATCGATACTGATCTGGTTGTAGAGGAAAGCGATACCTAAATATGACAGTCTCCAATTAGAGAGGTTACATTGTAGTTAAATCTAGTCTTTATAGTAGTAAAATTCTCATTAGAGGCACATAAAATCATCCAGGGACCATGTGAAATGTCTGTATAAAGACAATAGAATGATAATAATTTCCATATATATATACAGAGCTGTCATGTATGGTTCCAACGATAATTTTACAAAAAAGCGCACCGATAGTCGCAGATGTTTTTAAGCGTCTATGGTGCGTTTTTTAATAGACATTTTTATTTTAATTTTGAAAGGTTTTTTATAAAGAAGGTTTTTTTTATATAAAACAGGTTCCTCAGAATAGGTCCCATATTCCTCACTGATATGTCATTATGTTCAAGACTGTCTTCAAAGCGGTTTATGATGGTATAATGGATGGGGACCAACTGTAGAGGAGGAACAGCACGACTTCAAATATCGTGCTGTTGGTCATCGACAGATGGCACCCATCCTATAAGAAACCAAACAATTCGAAGTCGGCATTTAAGCCTGACGGTTGTAATGTGTTTAGTTCGAAAATTCGCTTGGTTTCTAGACGTGACATTTTTTCCACGTGATTACCTCCTCTCCAGTCTTTATGTACCTTATCAATCGCTGAAAAGGTCATACACGAGGGATCTTGATTGTGTGTGGTTTTAAAATGCTGTGACAGGGAGTGGGTTTCAAAACCCTTCTTTATATTGCCAATATGCTCCGCGATACGTTTTTTTAAAGTTCTTTTGGTTCTTCCTATGTATTGGAGTTTACAGGGACATTCTATTACGTAAATTACATCCTCTGTGCTGCATGTAAGAAATTCATTTATTTTGTGGCAATGTTTATTTGTCATTGATCTAATTTCCGTTGTTTTTTTAGGGAATGAGGTTACTTTGCAATTGCCACATTTGCCACAGCGATAGAAACCTTGAATGTTCGCCCAAGATTGAATATTTGAGGTACGATTTTTCTTATTCTGAATTGTTGGTGCAATTTTAATACTCAAATTAGGGGCCTTGGTAAACACAATTTTAGGTTTTGCTGGTATCACAGTATTTAATGTCTTATCGTTTTTCAATAGATGCCAATGTTTATTAACAATGTTTTGGATTTTCCTAAACTCCCCATTAAATGGTAAAATCAGACGTAAATTAAAATCAGTAGGTTCAACCTTTTCATTTAAGACTTTCTTATCTATAAAAAATTCCTCCCTGTTCATTTCTTTAACTTTGTTAAATGCCACATTTAAGATCTCCATCGGGTAATCCTTGGCTAAAAATTGGTCTGTCATAATTTTAGCTTCCTTTTCAAAATCAGTGTTCAATGTACAATTCCGTTTGGCTCTTCGCAGCTGTCCCTGCGGGATGTTAATCAGCCAGTTAGGAAGATGACAGCTATTAAAAAGAATGTAGCTATTACATGCTGTAGGCTTCGTGAAAGTTGTACATTGTAATTTGCCCTCTTGATTTAAAATTCGTAGATCTAAAAATTCCAATGAGGTCTGGCTGGTGTTTCCCGTAAAAGTTAAGTTCCACTCGTTAACATTAATATCATCTAAAAATTGTTGCAGGGATTCTCTATCTCCCTGCCAAATAAAAAATATATCGTCGATATATCTTTGCCAGAGCACCAGACTCGTCCCCAGCTTGGGTTGAATGTTCTCATATTCCCACTGTGCCATAAAAAGATTAGCATAGCTGGGGGCGAATCTGGTGCCCATGGCCGTACCTTGTGTTTGAATATAAAAATCTCCAGCAAAATTAAAATAATTGTGGGTTAAAATGAAGTGGATAGCTTCAACCACATAATCTATCTGAATCTGCTTCAGAGTACCCTCCATTTGTAGTTGGGATATAACTGACTTTTTCCCTTGTTCATGTTTGATTATGGTGTAAAGTGACTGAACGTCAAGGGTACCCATGATCCAATTCTCGTTAAATTCCAATGTTTCAAGGGTTTTTATGATCTGTGTGGTATCCTTGACATAAGAAGGCACTTTTTTTACTCTAGATTGTAAGATAACGTCCACATATTTTGATAAATTTGAAGTTAATGAGCCGATCCCTGATATAATGGGACGGCCGGGTGGATTAGTAATATTTTTATGCACCTTTGGCAAACAATAAAAAACAGGGATGCGTGGGGATCTATTCATTAAAAAGTTTTTTTCGTCATCAGTTAAAATGCCTATATCGCCACCCTTAGTGCACAAAATATTTAATTCTGCTAAAAATGACTCTGTTGGATCATTTGGTAATTTTCTATAAGTATTGCTGTCAGAGAGTTGGCGCAGGCATTCAGAGTTGTAATGTTCTAGATCCTGCACCACTATTGCTCCTCCTTTATCCGCAGGGCGGATCACAATGTTTTCTTCCTTTTGTAGTTCTTTCAGGGCCTTCACCTCAACATTGGTTAAATTATTGCGTTTGTATCTAACCTTTTCTTTCAATTTACAAATATCGTGTTCAACGTTTTTTTTAAAGCTCACCATTTCTTGACTTGTCTCATTTCTAGGGTATTTTTTTGACGTTTTTTTAAGGTCAGTATGGACAAATAGGTTATCATTTGATATTTCTCGATTCATGGGATTTTTCAAAAAATATTTTTTTAAGCAGAGGCGTCTTATGAATTTTTCGATACCTATAAAGGTGTCGAATTTGTTTAATTTGTTAGTAGGGGCAAATTTGAGACCTTTGTTTAATAAAGTGATCTGTGCGTTGGTCAAATTTTTAGTGCTTAAATTAATAATAGAGTCATTAGTGATCATAGTATTATCTATCTGTATCTTTTTCCTTTTCTTTCTCCCTCCTCTACGTATCTTTCTCTCTCTCCGTGATTTCTTGTTCTCATCCGACACTCCTGGTTGTTGTAGTATTCCTGTGTCTGTGTTTTCTCTATTCTGTGATGTTGAGGTCTGTGTGATTCGTGTGGAGTTTGTAGCCTGTGTCTGAGATTGTATTGGTGATCTATTTGTGACTCTTTGTTCCGTGTATGTATTCGTGATGATTCGTGTCTCGTTCGTGTTCTGTGATGTGGGGGTGTCCTGTCTAAAAAATGTTCCCTTTCTTCCAGAATTTCAAACCTATTTTGTACAGGTATAGTGAAATCATTAGTGAGGTTCTCCCTATTAGGGATATCATTCATTTGTGTAAAATTAAGTGTACTTGGTCTCATTACGGTGTCTCGTTGAGTTTCCCCAATATCATAGTTCCTTCTGTTTATTCTGCTGTCAAAATATATTTTTTTCGTTTTTTTATCTATAATTTCCTGTTCTGTCCTGTCCAGACTAATACACAGTCTAGATTGGAGAGCCAGAAACTCCGAATTTTGTGGTAATTTGTCCACCATCGGACGTAACTCATTGATTTTATTTGATGTTTCTGTCAAGATCTCCATTCTTCTTTTAACAATCAATTTCACAAGGGAAAGGGAATACTGATGTAGTGCGTCATCCCATTCCTTTATGAAAGATTGACTACATAAGTCTTGGGCTGGGTTTTTGGTCAAGGTTAAACCTTTAGGGATATTATTGTTCTCTATATATCTAGTCAGTGTTTTTACTTCCCATCTTTGTTTTAATTGTCTGACTAGCAGAGTTTCTAATTCTTTAAAGGTGTCTTTCATAGATATCGTGTCATGGTTACACATTGTCTCATTTGTTGAAAAAGTGAAGTTATCAACTTTTTGTTTTTTTGTTTCAACATGGTCCCATATACTTTTGGTTGCCTCCTCATCTTGTGCCGACATAGTGGGTGATAAAAGATAAATATATTCAAGGGAAATGTCGCACCAAGATGAAAAGGGGATCCAAACAGAGGTGCACCCACTAACAGACAGCACCCAGTCTGATAGAGATAAATAGATAAAAAAGTAGAAGTGGGGCACTCACTTTAAGTATAGGGATCTTGTATTTATTAAGGTAATAACAATAATGACAATAATAGTGAAGCAATAAAATATCATATAGCAATATTAGGGTATCAGAATAATCATAAAAGTGGAGCAAAATAAAATGTGGTACTATCGACGATTAGTAATAAAATATAGCTATAATAAATACAGTAAAAAACGTTAATGCAATGCTAGGATATATTGATGAATATAGATCCCGATAAATAGATAAAATTGTGAGTTCATATGTCAGCCATAGGGACATTCACTGAATAAATCCTGAGGGATAGTTCCATATGGGGTAATCCGTTCCAATAACCAGTCTTTCAAGGGTACTCTCAAAATGAATAGGTCACAGTCCCAAGCGTATGCAGCCAAAAAGTTTTTTCTGTGTATCAGTTTGGCTGCTAATACGCACAGCGGCGTCCCGCTGTAATTGCGATCGCTTGTGAGTGGGATATACAAGTGCTTACCCGAGGCTCCTGGATAACGATTCCTCGACACGGTGCGTTGGTGTACTGCTCCGGTCTCAAGGATAGATGTCCTGTTTTGAAATTAGCGCCAGTTGAAATGTTTGTTGCACGCGGTGTGAGTGACCTGCGTGATGCAACACCGATGGTTCCGGTAATAGCTCTGGCGCACAGGTGATGACTTCCAGGTTTCTCGGACTTGTAGACCCACTCGTCCTGATAGGGGGGAGATACCAGACGCGTTTCGGGGATTTACAAAACAGACCCCTTCTTCAGTGGTTGACAATCCCCTGTTCATGTCTCGTTTTTATAGGGCATGAGAGATAGGAAAGAGCTGGTTCGGAATCCGAAATTTTAAGGATTGGGGTCATTTGAGAGTGACTGTTGCTTTATGTTCGGCTTATCTTCAGATATATCATTCCCATAAACAAGTAGATAATATTGATTCATCGTATAGATAAAGGATATCGAAACGAAATAAGAATATCATTATAGATCCATATAAACATATGTGCAAAGCCACAAAGACTCAATGGTATCATCATGTTATGTAGCACCGCACTCTGATCTGCTTCATTCGACTTATTAAGCCAAAATAATTTCAAATCAAACATAGATCTTTATGTCAACATAGGACAGCATCAATTTGCTTTACTGGTAGTTCTGATCAATATTTGTTGCAGGGATGCTACTATTCCATTAATATTTCATTGTGGTGGGCAACATGGCTGTACTGAGGCTTTTATAGTTATCCAAATTGCTTTCCTTGTTGAAATATGGTTTGTTAATAGTCTACAGTCTGTCATCACGATATAGATGATGCTGAGATTCACCAGGAGTCAAACATATAGGATGAAAGAAACATATTGGCAGGAAAATAAAGCAAAAAAGAAAAAATGATTAAAAATGATGAGATTGAGAAAGTTTGCAGCAAATATTCTGAAAGACAAATCTTAGTAAATCCATCAAATATGTGAATGAAAAATGCAATAGCCTGGTCTGGAGAAGACGCATTGCATATTTCGCCAACTATATTCCTTTACACTGAATCAGAAGAAATAGCTGTGTTAGTCACTGGTTCATTCTGCAAAATATTGGAGATTGGTTATTTGTTTACTGGCTCTTGAGAAAAAAATTGGAATTTATTTAAAAAAAAATAATTTTTAAGGCAACTTTTGCAAAAAGGGAAGAAAAAAAAAAACTGATGGTGATTTACTGAAGAAGCCATTAACTCCATGTGGACCAAGCTGTGTAGCATCATAGTTGTTTTTATTTTATTTACCCTTGTTCCAGCTGCTATACCTATATAAGTGTGTGATCTATAAAGTTTTTTCTATCAGGACACACACACCTTACCTCTAAAACACAATAAAGTAACTCTTTAAAAGTTAGAGACTTTGTTGAGGCCATTGTATTTTTGGCTAAAAATAACTTTTATATATATGTTTTATTTGGTTTTTGAAGCTTCTAATTATCACAATTAGAGATAGCCTTGCGGTTCGCCCTTTTCGTGTTTGCAATTCGCCAAACAAGCGAACATATGGAAATATTTGCGCTTGCCATATTCTTTTACATTGTGAAGAACTTTGACCTATGACACATCCATCAGGTGGTACAGGACAGCCAATTGAGACATTTCAGCACATGGACATACCCCCTACCTTATAAATAAACCTGATCTGGCCGCCATTCTACATTCAGTGTTTTGCCGGTGTAGGAAGAGGTTACTGTTTGGAGCAGGGACAGACTATTAGGTACACCAAATGCTAGCTAATAGGGCCACAAAAGTCCTTTTAAGGACTGGTATAGGTGAGATATCGATATGTGTGATACACAGAGGGATGCGTTATACTTATAATATACTTTTATAATGAGTCAAAAACACATAGATCTATATATTGATCACCTGGAAGTCAGGGGCCTAGGGGGTAGAGGCTTACTAGGGCCATTTTTATATAGGGTAAGGTTCCGGACGGGGTCGCTCTTATCAGGGCGGTTGGTCTGTGGTTAGGCTATCAGGGCCAGAATAGCACCCCCCCAGTAGGGCAATATCAGGGACAGTTCTTTGCCCACCCTGTCCTTTAATACCACATCATCATCTAGCCCAGGGATAGATGTTTTTTGCTTTCCATCCTGGATTCATTGATGTGCACTGGAACCCCCCGGATTGTGGTAGGACATATGGTTTCTGATTTGTTGCCGCCAAGCACCTGATTTAGTGCCGCCAAGCACTTGTTATTGCATGCCACATCTATGCTTTTTGGTTAACTTTAATAATTTAATTTATTTTCATTTTGAGGGATATCTTTTCCATTCACACGTCCGCAAAATGGGTCTGCATCCGTTCCGCCATGTTGTACACTTCAACATGGCGCTGAGAAGCGAGTTTGATTAGATCAAAGCATAGCATTGCGATCCAGTTCTGTTTTTCTTGCCCTGGCGCACAATGTTATAATATACTTTCTATGTAAGAAAGTGTATTATAGTGCATTTGTATTGTGTGGCAGTTGTGTGCGGTTCTGCTGCGATACTGCAGGTATATACAGGGACAAGCGTTATTGGAACAAATAATTTCTACTGGTGTGATATACCAGTCGTCCCCCCAAAAAACTGATTGAAGCGGGGTGTTATATACCAATATACTTTCTTTATAGTGCATTTGGGTACTGCATAGTGCATTTGCGCATGCGCGTACGCGAAAATTATATTACCGATATTTCGCATTGAAAAAAATTATGAATGGAGATCGCAAAATACATCTGGTATGTCGCGAAAATATGAGCTAAAGGTTTATCAGGTTCGCCTGCCATTAAAATGAATGGGACCCGGCGCGAACATGCGGTCCATCACTAATCACAATACACAGCAAGCTACAGAATGCCATTCACAGTCAAATAATTCAGAAAGCTCATCTGAGACTCCAGTCACTCTTACCTTTTATTAAGCAATCATCTAAACTCAATTAGGATCAAATCAAAGTAAATCAACTTTGATATATTCATAATTGAGCATAGATGATCGCTAGGTTTTGACAGATTATACTTAGGGTGGCATTGTGCAGCTTGCTAAGTACTGGGATATATAGAAGCTGCAGAAGATAAATAGATAAACCTATTTAATATAGGCCAAATACAAAAATAATTTTTAGGCAAAAGATTAAAATCCTGCTGCCCTAAACAACTGCCCATGGGTGTATATATATATATATATATATATATATATATATATATATATATATATATATATAGTCCAGAAAAATGAACAGCACTCCAATGTCTCATGAAAAAATAAGAACTCCTTTAATCACCCATGCGGTGCAATGTTTCGGCTCAATACTAGAGCCATTTAGTAGAGCCTTCTAGTAGTATTGAGCCAAAACGTTGCACCGCATGGGTGATTAAAGGAGTTCTTATTTTTTCATGTGACATTGGAGTGCTGTTCATTTATCTGGACTATAATTGGGGTAAGAAGCCTATCCCCTTTAGGAATGTGCACCCAGACTTGCTTATTGGCCAGTGCCGCCATTTTCCGTTGATATATATATATATATATACACACACACACAGATATTATTTTTGACATTTTTATTCCAGTTGAGTACAAAAGATTAAAGATAATTGAGACAAATAAGTATATGTTAGAAATAGAGATGAACGAATGGAAGCCGATGAAGTGGAATTCATTTAGAATTTCCGGAAAAATTTGATTTGCAACAAATGCGAATTTCCTCGCGCTTCGTGTTAACGAATCGCAATTTTCCTAAAATGGCGGCTACACATGTGAGAACTGAGGACATGGGGCAAGGAACTCTGGAAAGGCGGGATCACCCAGTTTGACATGCCTGCATGCAGCCAATCAGCAGCCAGCCAGCCCTGTGATGTCTAGTGTTGATCACGAATATTCGAATTTCAAATTTTTATGGCGAATATAGGTACTTCGAAAATTTGCGAATATTTCAAATATAGTGATATATTCGTAATTTTGAATATTTTTTTTTTTTTATCACTACACATGATCCCTCCTCGCTTCTAGCTTGTAGGCCAATGAGAAGGCTGCAGTATATTTGACTTTAGGAGTAGTGTTGTTTGCGAATTTTCGTAATGCGAATTATCATAATACAAATTTTTTATTGCGAATTTTTCAACTTACAACTATTAGACAAAGAAGATTATAGCACTATATTAGCTAAATTGCTCTATATTCAATTTTTTTTCGAATATTCGCTATATTGCTATAACTTCGTTTTTTCAAATATTCGCAATATTCTCAAACAAGAATATATAGCAATATAGCGAATATTCGGAAAAAAAAGAATATAGAGCAATTTAGCTAATATAGTGCTATAATCTTTTTTTTATAGTTGTAATTTTTTTATAGTGTCCTTTTTAAGGACCAGTTCAGTTCTGAAGTCACTTTGTGAGGCTTACATAATAGAAACCACCCAAAAAGGACCCCATTCTAGAAACTACACCCCTCAAGGTATTCAAAACTGAGTTTACAAACTCTGTTAACCCTTTAGGTGTTCCACAAAAATTAATGGAAAATGGAGATGAAATTTCAGAATTTCACTTTTTTGGCAGATTTTCCATTTTTATATTTTTTTTTCCAGTTACAAAGCAAGGGTTAACACCCAAGCAAAACTCAATATTTATGGCTCTGATTCTGTAGTTTACGGAAACTCCCCATATGTGGTCGTAAACTGCTGTACGGGCACACGGCAGGGCACAGAAGGAAAGGAATGCCATTCGGTTTTTGGAAGGCAGATTTTGCTGGACTGTTTTTTTGACACCATGTCCCATTTAAAGCCCCCCTGATGCACCCCTAGAGTAGAAACTCCCAAAAAGTGACAACATTTTAGAAACTACAGGATAGGGTGGCAGTTTTGTTGGTACAATTTTAGGATACATATGATTTTTGGTTGCTCTAGATTACACTTTTTGTGAGGCAAAGTAGCAAGAAATAGCTATTTTGGCACCATTTTTATTTTTTGTTATTTACATCATTTATCTCATGTGGTATTTTTATAGAGCAGGTTGTCACGGACGCGACAATACCAAATATGATAACTTTTTTTGGTTGTTTGTTTCAGTTTTACATAACAAAGCATTTATCTATTTATTTTTATTATTCTTTAGTGTCTCCACATTCTGAAAGCCATAGTTTTATTTATTTTTTGGGCGACTGTCTTGTGTAGGGGCTCAGTTTTTTCGGGATGAAATGATGGTTTGATTGGCACTATTTTGGGGTGTGTATGACTTTTTATTCGCTTGCTATTACACTTTTTGTGATGTAAGGTGACAAAAACTGTGCAGCGGTAATCGGAGCTACACATGACGTACCGGTACGTCATGTGTCCTTAAGTACTGGGACATCATGACGTACCGGTACGTCATGTGTCCCCAAGAGGTTAAAGTGTGCGCAACCCTAAAATATCAGTGATATCCAGTGCACTTTTTCCATAGACGGTCTCCGCTGCGCACAGTTAAATTATCCTCGCCACATCTCCTGTTTAAAATGTGCGCATCCCTAAAATATCAGTGACATCCAGTGCACCTTTTCTGTAAACACTGCGAACAGTGACATTACCTGTGGTACCTGTCCTGTATAACGTTTCCTTTGTAAACTTTTTTGTGCGTGCGCTTCTAAATCCTACGCTACTGTACATGTGACATCCTTTCAAGCATATATTACATTTAAAATAAAGAAGGCGAGCATTAAAAGACGGGGAAGTGGCCGTGATGTTGATGGTGCACACAGAGGCTGTGGCCCTGGGCGTGGTGAAACTGTGCCTGCTGCAAGAGCACAAGAAAAACAATCATCCACGATACCTAGCTTCATGTCCCAGTTTGCAGGGCAGTGCAGGACACCACTCTTGAAGTCAGACCAGTGCGACCAGGTGGTCGGTTGGATTGCTCAGATAATGCTTCCAGTCAGTTAAGCACTACCCTGTCTTCCACCAAGTCCAGTCTCAGTAGCCAGGAGTCTGGCCAACACAATCCTCACCCTGATCCTCCTTCCTCCCACCATGTACAGTTTGCCCAAACAAGTGATCCCACACTCGGATATTCCGAGGACGTCTTTTCATCGCTATTACTTGATTCGTCCCTCTCGCCAAGCACTCTTGAAGAGGGACATGAGATCTTGTGCCCTGATTCCCAACCTCTTGAGCATCCACAGTCACAAGAACATGACGGTGGGGAATGGCAGTTAATGTTTAATGAGGTGGATGATGATGAGACACAGTTGCCAATGAGTCAACCGCAATTGCTGTCTTAAGAGGTTGATAAAGAGGATGAGACATAGTTGTCAATTACTGAGGTTGTAGTTAGGTCAACAAGTGAGGAGGATGATCAGAGTAAGGAAGTGGAAGAGGAGGTGGTGGACGATGAGGTCTCTGACCCAACCTGGGAAGGTGGAAAGCTGAGTGAGGACAGCAGTACAGAGGGAGAGGGATCTGCAGCACCACAAGAGGCTGAAAGAGGCAGTGGGGTGGAAAAAGGGAGAAGGCGGGCCCACAACTATTCCACGGAGCACCCCCTTGCGGAAATCTCCCTTGCCAAGGGGTAGATGTTTCGCAGTATAGTGTTTTTTTGAGGAAAGTGCGGACGACAAAAGAATAGTAGTGTGAAACCTGTGCCATACAAAAATGAGCCAGGGCGTGAACACTAGCAACCTCACCACCACCAGCATTATCTGCCACATGGCTGTCACGGATGTAGTAGGGGAGAACACCAAAAGGCAATCAAGAAGGAATGTGAAAGACACTAGGCCTCACCGCTAGGGAAGGAAAAGGGTCACCACCTATAAAACCCCACTCCTGGCTCTAACTCCTATCCGTATGGGCACCTCTCGATAGTAGAGATACCCATACACGGGAATCTAGAAAACCCTGGTGACCCTCAGATGCCCTAAAGATAATGACAGGGCAGAGACCACCTGTTCCTTCCATGGTGAAGGAACTAGCGTCTTACTGAGGCCTAGTAAACAACCGGGGGGGGGGGGGATAGAAAACACGACAAGCGGAACACTTAACTTCAGAGGATGAAGGATGAACAGGACTTCAACACGAACCACACTCCAGCTCTTCCAAGACCAAATGAAGCTATCCCAAGCAAGGAGTGATGGGAAAAGTTAGACTAAATAGGGCGAGGTAAAGGTCACATGATCCACACCTGAACAGGAGGTGTGGACATACCAGCAACACACAGACAAAGTGAAACCAAAAGAGGCTGTCAGATCATTAATGTGTAGATAATCTTTCAGACCTTCTAAAAACCTGTCACAGATGTGACAATGGCATCCAATCATTGTAATAAGTGGGACAAACGCCTGGGTCCACAATCTGTGTCTGCGGGTCACACCACTGCCTCCTCTTCCCCTATGCTATGTGCTGGCCAATCCCCTGTCGAAGGCGCATGCCCCGACGCCTCGTGCCCTGCACCTGGACATTCGCAAGCACCATCAGAGACCACATCCGCTTCCGTGTCCCAGCGCAGCGTACAAATGTCGTTTACTCCAGGCCTTTGAACGCAACCGAAAATACCCAGCCATCCACCCACAGGCCATAGCACTAAACGCGCAGCTTTCAAAATTACTGGCCCTGAAAATGTTTCCTTTTAGGCTTGTGGACACTGAGGCCTTCCGCAGACTGATGTAGGCGGCCATCATGCGTTACGCAGTCCCCAGCCGCCACTATTTTTCAAGGTGTGCCGTGCTCCCCTTACACCAACATGTGTCCTGTAACATTACACGTGCCCTGACCAACGCAGATACTGGGAAGGTCCACTTAACCACGGACACATGGACAAGTGCATTCAGCCAGGGACACTACATTTTCCTGGCGGCACACTGGGGGAATGTTGTGGAGGCCGGGAGCAAGTCGTATCCTGGTATGGCACAGGTGCTATCGACACCAAGGATTGCGGGCCCTAATTCCATCAGGGCTTCCGCCACCACCTACGTTAGTGGCTCCAACCAATTCTTCTCCTGCTCCACTTCCACCTCTGATTTATCCACATGCAGCACCAGTCAGTCATAAGTCATTAGCTGGATGCTGTGTAGCACTGCAGTGGGGAAGCGGCAACAGGCCGGGCTGAAGAAGCTGATATGCTTAGGGGACAAACAACACAACGCCACAGAGCTGTGGCAGGGGATAAGAGACTAGACTGAGCTGTGGCTCTCACCAATCAACCCAGAACCAGGCATGGTTGTGTCTGATGATGTCCGTAACTTGGTGGCGGCTTTGGAGCTTGGCAATCTCAGACACATCCCATGCCTAGCCCACGTATTCAACCTTGTGGTTCAGCGGTTTCTCAAAATCTACCCTAATTTGCCTGAGCTACTGGTGAAGGTGCATCGGCTGTGTACACATTTTTGCAAGCAGCTTCATCCGGTCTGTCGACGCTGCAGCAGCGCTTGAAATTGCCATATCAACGACTGTTGTGCAACGTGAGCACGCACTGGAACTCCACGTTCCACATGTTGGCTAGGCTTTGTGAGCAGCAGAGGGCAGTAGTGGAATATCAGCTGCAACATGGTCGTCGCCTTTCCAGTCAGCTTCCGCTATTCACAAGCGAGGAGTAGGCATAGATGTCTGACCTCTGTGCGGTTTTAAGAAACTTTGAGGAATCAACACAGATGGTGAGCGACGATAACGCTATTATCAGAATAACCACCCCACTTCTGTGTCTACTCAAACGCTTGCTGCTCACAATTAAGGATGACGCTTTGCATGTGGCAAAGGTGAAAACGGGGAAGACAGTACACAGGGTGATAGCCAGACCACCCTCAGTTCATCTTCTCAGCGCGAATTGGACGATGAAGAGGAGGAGGAGGAGCAGGAGACGGTTGCCTCCGCTACAGGGTATAGTACCCATGGAAGTTTAATTCCATCTCTTCAGCATGGGTGGGCAGAAGAGGAGGAAGAGGATGAGGAGATTGAGAGTCATCCTCCTGATGACGACAGAGAAGTCTTGCCTGTTGGTACTCTGACACACATGGCTTACTTCATGTTAGGCTGCTTTTCCTGTGACTCTCGCATTATACGCATTTTAGACAACACGGATTACTGGTTGTTCACCCTTCTCAACTTCCGCTACAAAGAGAACTTTTCATCTCTTATTCCTCTGGTGGAGAGGACAAGCAAAACGGTGCAATACCAGAAAATCCTTGTTGAAAAATTGCTCCAAAAATTTCCATCTGACAACGCTGTTGGCACAGTCCATAGTTCCTTGGGCAATCAAGGAGGGGATTCAGGGGGAACACACAGCAGTTTGAACAGAAGCAGGGTAACACTCTCCAAAGCCTGGGACAGTTTCATGACACCCTGCCAGCACCCTCACCCTGATGCGTGGCCTAGTGTCACAAGGAGGGTGAAGGAGTACATAGAAGACCGTGTCAGTGTCCTCAAGGATCCCTCAGTGCCTTACATCTACTGGTTGTCTAAGCTGGACACGTGGCACGAACTGGTGCTCTATGCCTTTGAGGTGCTGGCCTGCCCTGCCGCCAGCGTTTTGTCTGAGCGGGTATTTAGTGCTGCTGGTGGCATTATAACAGATAAGCTTAAACGCCTGTCAACGGAAAATGCTGACAGGTTGACTCTTATAAAATTGAACAAGGCCTGGATTGACCATGACTTCTTGACTCCACCAGAGGAAAGCTGATGAACATAAAGGCACTTTAAATGTGTTGTTTATAATGTACAGAATACTAGTGATGAGCGGGAGGTGCCATATTCGATTTCGCGATATTTCGCGAATATTCGATCTAATATTCGTGTTATGATTGTTGAAATCGAATATTCGTAATTATTCCAATTATCACGAATAATATGCGATTAAATTAATCTCGTATTGTGATTTTTCTTTTGATAGTATAAGGCAATGTTTCTATAACTAATTGACTATGGCTAGGCTAATATGTGTATTTTATGAAATTTCGTAATATTGCTCTAACTTCGTCTTTTAGAATATTCGTAATATTCTAAAAGACGAAGTTAGAGCAATATTAAGAATATTCGTAAAATACACATATAGATTGTAATTTAGCTAATATACTGCTATAATCCTTTTTTTTTCTCAAATTTTTTTTGCCTCTTCTGAACTTAAGTTTTGTAAAATATGTACACTATTAAAAAAATTACTATAGCAGTATATTAGCTAAATTACAATCTATATGTGTATTTTACGAATATTCTTAATATTGCTCTAACTTTGTCTTTTAGAATATTCGTAATATTGCTCTAACATCGTCTTTTAGAATATTCGTAATATTGCTGTAACTTCGTCTTTTAGAATATTACGAATATTCTAAAAGACGAAGATAGAGCAATATTAAGAATATACGTAAAAAGTTGAAATCACAATTCGATTATTATAACTTGAATTAATCGGATTGCGATTTCAACTTAGCACTGCTATATTCCATATTAGGCTAGAATTAACGAATATGGAATATAGCAGTGTTAAGTTGAAATCGCAATTCGATTATTATAACTTGAATTTATCGAATTGCGATTTCAACGTAATTCTCAAATCCGACAGTACATTCTAGTATATGGAGACGTTCCCATGGTGATGGGGACGCTCTATGAGCACGGAATACGGCAGAAGCGGCAACGGGCACTGACTGGAGCAGCTAGGAAGCCAGGAATCCAAAGGACAGGTAAGAACAACTTTAGGGAAGTGGGAAAGAAAAAAATATAACAATAAAAAAAAAAAAGAATATTCGATTTCGTGAATATATAGAACTATATTCTAAATATTCGCGAAATCTCGAAGTTGCGATATTCGAGAAAAAATTTCACAATTCGAATATTCACGCTCAACACTACAGAATACACTGCATTCCCATGCACCCCTTCCACCACAAACAAGGGTATATGGTTGAATCTTCCTTTTCTTATCCTCCTTCTCCTCTTTCATCATATCAACACATGCTTATTCGTCGCATATAATGCCCTAGCCTATGTGCCCTTTGCATATAATGTTTTGCAGGGTCAGCTTACCAGCAGGCCCTCACCTACAATGTTTTACAGGGTCAGCTCACCAGCCCTCACATATCATTTTTTAGAGGGTCATCTTACCTGCAGGCACTCGCATATTATGTTTTACAGTGTCAACTCACCAGCAGGCCCTCACATATAATGTTTTGCAGGGTCAGCTTACCAGCAGGCCCTCGCGTATAATTTTTTAGAGGGTCAGCTGACCAGCAGGCCCTCGCATATAATGTTTTAAAGGGTCAGCTCACCAGCAGGCCCTCACCTACAATGTTTTACAGGGTCAGCTCACCAGCCATCGCATATCATTTTTTAGAGGGTCATCTTACCTGCAGGCCCTCACATATAATGTTTTACAGAGTCAGCTCACCAGCAGGCCCTCGCATATAATGTTTTACAGGGTCAGCTGACCAACAGGCCCTTGCATATAATGTTTTAAAGGGTCAGCTCACCAGCAGGCCCTCACCTACAATGTTTTACAGGGTCAGCTCACCAGCCCTCGCATATCATTTTTTAGAGGGTCATCTTACCTGCAGGCACTCGCATATTAAGTTTTACAGTGTCAACTCACCCGCAGGCCCTCGCATATAATTTTTTAGAGATCGTCAGCTCACCAGCGGGTCCTTGCATATAATTTTTTAGAGGGTCTGCTCACCAGCAGGCCTTCACCATCAATCTTTTAGAGGGTCAGCTCACCTGAAGGCCCTCGCATATAATGTTTTAGAGGGTCAGCTCACCTGCAGACCATCACCTACAACCTTTTAGAGGGCCAGCTCACCAGCAGGCTCCCACCTAAAATCTTTTACAGGGTCAGCTCACCAGCAGGCCCGCATCTAAAATCATTTACAGTGTCAGCTCAACAGCAGGCCCGCACCTCAAATATTTTACAGGGTCAGCTCGCCTGAAGGCCCTTGCATGCAATGTTTTAGAGGGTCAGCTCACCTGAAGGCCCTCACCTACAACCTTTTAAAGGTTCAGCTCATCAGTAGGCCCAGCAGGCCTGCACCTAAAATCTTTTACAGGGTCAGCTCACCAGCAGGCCCTCGCATATAATTTTTTACAGGGTCAGCTCACAAGCAGGACCTCGCATATATTTTTTTACAGGGTCAGCTCACCAGCAGGCCTTCACCATCAATCTTTTACAGGGTCAGCTCACCTGAAGGCCTTCGCATATAATGTTTTACAGGGTCAGCTCACCAGCAGGCCTTCACCATCAATCTTTTACAGGGTCAGCTCACCTGAAGGCCCTTGCATATAATGTTTTATAGGGTCAGCCCACCTACAGGCCCTCACCTACAACCTTTTAGAGGGGAAGCTCACTAGCAGGCCTGCACCTAAAATCTTTTACAGGGTCAGCTCACCAGCAGGCCTGCACCACAAATATTTTAAAGTGTCAGCTCGTCTGAAGGCCGTCGCATATAATGTTTTATAGGGTCAGCTCACCTGCAGGCCCTCAACTACAACCTTTTAAAGGGTCATCTCACTAGCAGGCCCACACCTAAAATCTTTTACAGGGTCAGCTCACCAGCAGGCCCGCACCTAAAATCTTTTACAGAGGGTCAGCTCACATGCAGGCCCGCACCTAATTATACCTAATAGGTAATTTGCGTGCATGCTGTCTTGCTTGGATGTGATAGCCGTAGCTGTTTCTCAGGCTCCCTCTCTGGAATTGAACCCTGATTCCCCATTACCCGTAGTCACCATGGTTTGCGCTGAAAATAACATCAAAAGTTGATAGGTCAGACATCCAAATGGATCATCGCCATCACTGTGACGTGCGATCGGTCCCAGGCTATCTAAAGTCACCAAAGCGGCAGCAGGCCCTCACCCATAATGTTTTAGATGGTCAGATTAGCAGGCCCTTGCTCCAAATGTTTTTAAGGGGCACCAGCAGGCCATCAATCATAATTTTTCAAGGCTGTGTATGATGCCCCTTTATGTGTAACAAGGGGTATGTTGTAGTGCCGGTTCCTTGTAATTTTTGGCAGCCCTTTCACTTAGTGCATAGGCTTTATGAGTGTAGGAGTCCCACAACATGAAAAATTGTACCACAATGTGAATGAGGCCCTCCTTTATGTGATATACAGGTTGTATCGGAGTGCCTCTTCCTTTTTTGGAAGCACTTGCACTTTATATACAAGAGACAAGTAAATATACATAAAAGAATGTTTTCTAACAATTTTTCATCTAAAATCGATTTTATCTTCACTTTTGTGTGTGTTATTGTCAATCTGTAAAAGTGGCGTACTACTTGGACAACATCATTCCCAGCAGCGTCCTGGGAGTCCAAGATGCATCCAAACATCATCCCCATGCTGATCCTAAACCATTTTGGTGGTGTTTCCATCAATTTCTGACCTTTTTCTATGAACCAGGCCCCTCCCCTCTTCAGAGCAGGGGGTGCCTGGTTTAATGCTCGGGTTCTCCCATTGACTTCTATTATACTCTACCAAGCACCCGAGCATCACGATGTGTTTGGCCCGAGCACCTGAGCACTATGGTGCTCGATCAACACTATTTATTTGTTTAGTATTTGAACACCTGAAAAAAATCTGTGTTAATATTTGGTATTTGGCTCCCTGCAAAGATGTTCTATTGTATTTTGGTTTGGAGACTGGCTAGGCCACTCCAGAACCTTGATATGCTTCTTACTGAGCCACTCCTTAGTTATCCTGGCTGTGTACTTTGGGTTGTTGTCATGTTGGAAGACCCAGCCACGACCCATCTTCAATTCTCTGACTGAGGGAAGGAAGTTGTTGCTCAAAATCTCACAATAAATGGCCCCATTCATCCCCTCCTTAATACAGTGCAGTCGGCCTGTCCCTTTCCCCAAAGCATGATGTTACCACCCCCATGCTTCACAGTAGGGATGGTGTGCTTGGGATGCAACTCATCCTTCTTTTTCCTCCAAACACAACGACTGAAGTTTAGACTAAAAAGTTCTCATCTGACCACATGACTTTCTCCCATGCCTTCTCTGGATCATCCAGATGGTCATTGGCAAACTTCAGACGGGCCTGGACATGTGATGACTTGAGCAGGGGAACCTTCCGTGCAATGCATGATTTTAAACCATGACGGCATAGTGTTCTACCGACAGTGACCTTTGAAACTTTGGTCCCAGCTCTCTTCATGTCATTGACCAGCTCCTCCCTTGTAGTTCTGGGCTGATTCCTCACCTTTTTTATCATCAGTGATACCCCACGAGGTGAGATCTTACATGGAGCCCCAGTCCGATGGAGACTTAAAGACGTCTTTAGCCTCTTCCATTTTCTAACAATTGCTCCAACAGTTGATCTATTTTCACCAATCTGCTTGGCAATTGTGCCATAGCCCTTTCCAGCATTGTGGAGGTCAACAATTTTGTCTCTGGTGTCTCTTTTGACAGCTCTTTGGTCTTGCCCCTGGTAGTAGTTGGCATCTGACTGACTGTGGGGTGGACAGTGGTATTTAAAGAGCTCAGACAGGTGCTACTAAGTTAGATTAATGAGTGGAGTAGAGGTGGACTTTTTAAAGGCACAGTAACAGGTCTTTGAGAGCCAGAATTCTTGCTGTTTCTCAGGTGTTCAAATACTTATGTTCAGCAGTGCAAGACAAATAAATTCTTTAAAAATCATACAATGTGATTTCCTGAATTTTGTTTTAAATTCTGTCTCTCAGAGTGGGAATGCACCTGCAAATTGAATTTCAAGTGGGAGAACGTGCAAAATCGCACGGTGTTCAAATACTTCTGTTCCTAACTGTATATCTAGATGTTGGGCCACCTGCATGTTCTCTTACTGGTTTAAGGAGCTGGGAAACCATACCCTCATAGGTTTATGATTCATGACAAAATAAACAACATTAATCCCTTCTAGCCACAGCCGTTTCTCACTTTTGCCGTTTTGTTTTTTATTTCCTGCCTTCCAGAATCCATAACTTTTTTATTTTTCAATTTGCATAGCTATATCAAGGCTTGTTTTTAATAGGAGAAGTTATACTTTCTAAATGCACTATTTAAGAATCCATATGATGTATTTGGAATCTGGAAAAAAAATGTTTAGGGTGGAATTGAAAAAGGAAACATAATTGCAGTAATGCTTTATGGGCTTTGTTTTTACAGTGTTCACTGTGTGATAAAAATGACACTGCCTTTATTCTGCAGCTCAGTATGATTATAGCAACACCAAATTAAGGGCCTTCACACAAATGAACCTAGTTTTAGTTTTTTTTTCATGTACTTTTTTTAGCACCTTTGTTTTTTTTCTGCCTTTTTTTCATGGTGTTTTAACCTATGAAGAAGGTCCTGTTAAAATGCCTGCACCAAAGAATGCAGGTACAAAAAAGTCACAATAAATAAAAGTGCAGAAAATTGGCAGCAGATCTCTATGTGTAACAGCACCCTTATACAATTTCTGCCGTGTTTAACTACTTAAAAAAAAATGAAAAAAACCTTTGACATTTTTTTTATTTGCATTGCCATATCCTGGCACCCATATTTTGTATTTTTTATATTTCCATTTACAAAGCTGTGTAAGGGTTCTTTTTTTTGCAAGGCAAATTGCAGTATTTATTTATACTATGTGAGGATATGCATAAATAATGCTTGTTCAATTTTTTGGGGGAGGGGAAGTGACCAGAAAAAACAGTGATTCAGTTTTTTTTTGTTACATTTGTAAAATGGGAAAATGGGGGTGTTTTGATTTTTTTTATTCATTTGTTTATATATATATATATCTTATATACTAATGGAATAATAAATTATCAATGCAGCCTATGACAACATTACTATTTCTATTAAGCCTTGTCTGAGGCAGGGCTTGATAGAAACTTTACAATGGCAGGCCGGGAAGCCTTTAGAAGGCTCCAGACACCCTTAGTAAATAGAGGCAGTTTGACATCAGAGGAAGTCCCTTCCCTCTAAATCAATACAGCAATTGAGCAGAGCATCTGAGGGGTTAGATGTTCGTGATTGGAGTTGCCTCTGATCATAGACACTGACCACGGGTATCTCCTGTATAACAGCAGTCACCTGGTGGCTATGGCATTGGCTCAGCTAGCCGTATATGTTTAAACTCTTCCACTGTACATGTATTGCAGATGTTGGCAAGGGGTTAAAGAGATTTTAAAGGTTTTAAAAGTAGAGATTCACCACAACAAAATAAAGCAATGTAAAAATTGACATCTAAGCAACAATGTTTACCATGTCATAAATGTACACATGAAAGATATGAACAAGGTAAATTGTCTCCATTAATAATTTCAAAAGCTCCCTTGTAGCCTTGACAGCAAATAATGGGTTCATTCAAAATCTACTTTAAAAAGTTACCTTACACTACATGCATGCCGAGCGCTGCTCTTACAAGTCACCTTTCAGTTTGTTTACAGCGATATATTAATAAAGTAACCATCATGTACTTAGGGCCCGTTGTTCGGAGACATTTCAAAAATACCTTTAAAATTCAGCAAATTATTCAGCACAGTACATTTTATGTGAGACACAGGGCAATTGTTTTTCAGCATATATTTCCTATTCTGATACACTGCACTGAGAAAGTACAAGAGGAAATAATAGTTTAGTTCACATAATGTATAAATATGTAACATTTTGTTGTAGAAAAATCATTAGTAAGACCAAATAATAGGCTAAGCACGCACATTGTGAAAATACTGGAATTCGGAAAAAAAACGCAATGGAAAACATTTGTAGCAAAGTAGATCAGGGAGGACAGGGTTAGGGTACAGCTACATGGTAACACTGGTTGTAGGCAGGATCGTAGGGGCATCGCAGTATAGCGGTGATCCAATAGAAATGAATTGCAACCCCTGAATCACAAAAAATCCAGCAGAGTAGATTTTTTGGTGATACAGCGGTCGCAGTCATGGCACACATGTGACTCATACTGCAACCCCATTGGGATCACCACTACAATGTGATGTCCCTGCAATCCTGGCTGTAATAGCTACCATGCAACCAGTATTGCTGTGTAGCCATACCCTTAATGTTTCTCATTAATGAGACACAGAGGTGTATGGAGACTTCTGTTTTCTCATGCAATGCTTCATGGGATAAAAAAGTATGCAAAATAGATTATACTGTCTACACTGGCATGATCTGCATTTGCATCCTTTTTTTCTCATAGAGAATTGCCTGAAAAATAAGTCATATAATACTTATAGATTTTGCCGCAGTATCTCAGCAAAATTTTAGATTTATTTTTTTCTGGTATGTGTGCACATACCTGCATTAAAGGGAATGTATTATTGTTCATATCAGTTCTGGCATGTAACAGTCACAAAGTCCAGTTTTGTACCCAAATTTGAAACTTTTCCCCCCTTGCTCCGTGCTGTTTCTATGCCATCCTTGACATTTTCCTGAGAAAAGGGCGTGGTATGGGCGGAAGAGGGTGGGGTCCAGCTGGCTTGGCATATTTATCTTTTTTTAAGCCAGTTTTCTTTCATAAAAGAAGACTGGAAACGACCCCATTTCATTTTGGGCACACCTCGAAAGGATGTGCCTAATATATGCCTTGTCATAAATTAGGCACATCCTCTGGCAGCATAGGGGATATCATAGATTGGTGTAAAATGCTAAACCTCTTCCATATGGCACCTGAAATCTATGTCTGCTTGTAGCTGGTGTAGCTGGTGTAGCTTAGCGTTTTTACTAAGAAAAAGAAGAAGAGAGCCAGGTATGTGGAACCACAACGACAGAGGGGTAGAGGGGAGAACAGAGAGCTGCTCACCTGGTCGCGTTGTGGTGAGCGCACAATGACTCGGAACGCATGTAGTAAGTCCTTGTTGCTGCTCCTGGTGATCTTTGAGCACTGATTGAAAGGGGGAAATGGGAGATACTAGGGCCACTGCAAGGAAGGATACACCAATGTTCGGCTAAATAAACCCTGTAATTACCTGGGGAGTCGATAGGGCACCAAAGCTCCTGTAATAAAAACCATCAATATTATCATATCAAAAGTATCCAGTGGTTACACGACTAATTCTGTCACTTCATTAAGGTCTCAGAACATCGGTCAATCCTCCTGCAGAGCTGATCCTTCCTTGCAGCACCACTAGTATCTCCCATTTTCCCTTTCCATTCATGAACTTTCATTTTAGCACATGTGCACTTTTTTATTTTTAGGGGCAGATTCATCATTAAAGGTTTTATCCGAAAAAATTACGAACTGCATACAACATTTTGTGCCATTTCTCTGCCGGTCTCGCTACTTGGAAAATCCCTGATATTTGCCATATGAAAAAATACAGGATATGTACATGTTAAGCAAATGCTTACCCACATAACAATTAGTTTAATAAGGAGTAAAGTTGTTGCTCAGTCAGATCTACTGACACTTCCAAGTTAAACTAGGGGTCAAGATTATGTTTTTTTTCTTAGCAAAAAAAAAGCAAAAATATTAGCCAGAAAAATTAAAATAAAGACTAATAGCTGTCATTTGTTACAATGGAATCTTATTCACCAAGATAAAAATAATCCAAAAGAGGCTAATAACAAATGAGCTGATGTCACACTGAAAGGAACACATCACTATTCCGCATCCCTAATAATATTTCATCCTATAGAGGCTTTAAAAATGAGTAACCTATAGGTTAAATCAAATTGTTATACTACAGATATTTTTTAAGACATTTTTTATTTTTATTATTATGACCACTGTCTTCACTATGACCATTGAGCCTCATAATATATTTGACAACACCATTTCTCTAGAGATCACTCCTCAGCAGTCATTTTGTTAGCAGCAGATTAGTAAATATGTACACCCCATCATAGAAAATAGATAAAACAAAAATAAACAATCAGAATAAAAAAAAATTTAAACAGAATATGCATCAGTATCTGATTGTAATTGGCAAAAAAATAAAAGTGATGCATTCCTCTTAGGGAATGCAAATAAGCAACTATCCAAGTGGACAGAGGCTAGCTCTCTAGTACATCTATTGGATAGCTATAAATCAAATACTGGCCCTTTAAATAGGTCTTGGAGTACTGACTGGGATATAAGCCAAAACCATCAACCACCTATTTAAGTTGTCTGTCATCAGTAAAGAGGAGGCCACTGTTTAGGCTTGGTAAGAAACCTTTAATGTAGGTCTTAGGGCTCATGCACACAAACGTATTTTCTTTCTGTGTACGTTCCATTTTTTTTGCGGACTGCATGCGGAACCATTCATTTCAACGGGTCCGCAAAAAAAAAAAAAAACGGAGCTACTCCGTGTGCATTCCATTTACTTATGTCTGTTTTTCCGTCCGCGAAAACATGTCCTATTATTGTCCGTATTTTGACAAGGATAGGACTGTTCTATTAGGGGCCAGCTGTTTCGTCAAATAAAGAATGCACACAGATGTCATCCATATTTTTGGCGGATTGCAAAATACATACAATCTTGTGCATGAGCCCTTATAGTTCAGACTCCAGAAGGTGCTGCTTGGGAAAAAGGGAATAAAGATGAGCTATTTTTCTGGAGAGCAAATTCTGTCTTTCTAGTCTCAACTATTGAATGACTACCCAATAAGTCAATGTATGGTCCTCAAAACAGACCTTGGAACAATTAGTTGGGATAGAAGCTAAAAAAAAATTCCGTTAGAAAAACTCACCCATTTTAAAACAGCTGTTTCTGTGTTTTTGTTCTGATGAGTAACATACTTCATTCCACTTTCTATTCCATAAGTCTACTTCTGGCCCATTAATGGCCATTTTAAGCAGGGCTGGACTAAGAAGGCAGAAGCTTCCTGTGCAAGAACAGTATACACGCTTCTTGATCACTAATAGCTAGTGTTGATCGAATCGAAGTGAAACAAATTGACTTCGCTCTGAATTTCAGGAACAATTTGATTAGTCACGAAATTAAAAAGCCTCATGCTTCGTCGTAATGAATCAAATGGCGGCAAAAAAAATACATACTCGCTTAATTCATGGAGAAGCCGTCGTGGCTATCTTGATTATGAAACCATGGGAAATCAGTGATGACGTCACCACGCCTGGCCAGCTTAATGACGTGGTCACATCACGTCACTGTGCACAAGATTTCCCCATCATTGCACCCACAACATACAATGGAATGCGGTTTGTGATGAAGTAATTTGTAACAAATCAAATTTCTTTATGAAATTCGACGAAGTAGCCAAATGGAATTTTTGATAACTTTGCTCATCTCTACTAATAGCACTCCATGGAGCACCCCCATACTGTATGCCAATCCACCAGTAATTGTGAGAGTTGAAATGTTGAAATTAGTTTATTCAGTTGCATGCAATCTACCAGAAAGTAGGGTGCTTTATATGTGGTAGTTAGTCCCTGTATTCACTGGGTTACTGTGCTGTTACATATATGATATGTCCACTCCTGATATGGACTCCCATATTAGTCCACTCTTCCTTTCAGCCATGTCATCAAATATCATAAATATCTTAAAAAATGTACAATTGTATTCGGTGCTTTTACATTGAATGATGACTAGGAAAACTGCCAGCAATGCTTTAAATGACAAGAGTGGATAAAAGAAAAATAGTCAGGAGAAAAAGATAAAAATAATGTAATATTTTTTTTTATTTGAAATCCGTCTTTCAAATTTATGGATATCTCCTACAATAAAGTGACAGGTATGATTCAATAAATAATAATTATAGCTACACTATAATCTTACCCCCAAGTAATTACTACATCTATTTTATTAATGGAGAAGAGAAATCATTTTCTTGAAAAGGTTTGAAGTTTTTTGACATGCTTTGTCTACTGTATAGCTCTAATAAAAAATAATAAAAAAAAAGATTTTTCGCTGCAATCTGATTCAATTGATTTATGGCATAAATGTCGTAGTAATTTTAATATTTTCATCATTAATACAACTCATGTCAACGCTGCTGCATATTTAAATGTTGATTAGAATTAATCTTTGCAAAATCACTTCAAAACAGAAATTAATATTTACAACATGGATTACCCCTTTATAATATCATATTTAAAATATGGGTAGAAGTTGTGCTAATTAAGAAATTTGTCCAATAACACATTGGTACAATTAATACTTTAATTAACAATTCATTATGACTTTTAATGTGAAGTTGCATAATGCATACTAGTTTGGAATACTGAGTGTCCTGGAAACAGTTTTATAAGGGGAAATTCCAAAGAAAATCCACTAGTGGCCGCAGCCTTTCTGCCTCCTATACATCTAAAAGTGAGGCAGCGCTGATGATCATGGACCGGCGGCAGGGATCCGAACCCGAACTATTTCAATGAAGTTCGGGTTTGAGTTCAGTGTTTGGGTGATTTTATTATTTTCCGTTATAACATGGTTATGACAGAATGCTAAATAAAATGGCCATTTAGGGGTTAAAAGAAATAAAATAAACTCATCCAATTAATAGTGCAGCCTTGAGCGTGCAGGTCTTATTTCTTCAGGACCTGCAAAAGGACCTGTGATGACGTCACTACAGGTCCTGCTGTATGAAAGAAGACCTGTGCGATCAAGGCTGCTTGAACAAATGGATGAGGTGAGTTTTTTTAATTATTTTTAACACCTCAATGGCTATTTTATTTAGCACTCTATCTTAAGAATGCTATTATAACGGAAAATAATAAAGTGAAGTTCGGGTCCCCATTAACTTTAATGGGGTCCGGGTTCAGGGTCAAGTTCAGTTCCCGAACCCAAACTTTGACCTGAAGTTCGGCTGAACCCGGCGAACCCGAACTACCACGGCTTCGCTCATCCCTAACTGGCGGCTTATAGCTGCGGCCGAGCCAAGATGGGACATGTCCGCTTCTCTGGCGTGACTGCGACTTTAAGTCAGTGCTCCTTGATCCTCAGCATTGTAGCCCTCTGAAATGAATGGGGGGCAGAAAAGAAGCCCAATGGAATCTCTTTTTAAAAGTATTTATCAGATCCTATATGGTTCTGCCCAAACATCACCAATTTTACCCAGAAGTCTCATTTTTCTGTTTCAGAGGATGTCCAAAGGGAAGGCATATTCAGAAATCCATAAGATGTCTCCTAAGATAAATTGTCACGGCGGACGTGGACTCTGTACAAAAGATAACACACCAACCAGGCTCTGGACGAGAGACAGGGGAAGGGTCACCTCCTAGCTTATCCCTGACCTCTTTCCCTGCACTGCTCAGCCCACAAGCAGACCTTGAAGGTAGGTGTGCTTGTGTCCTCCAGCCTGGGCTGACAAAACCCTGAACTCCCTAAGATGGTGAAGTAGGGAGATAGGAGCAGTCTGCTCGTACAGAAACTGGATGGAATAGAAGACACAAACAACCGAACTAGAAATGACACTTATCTCTGAGAGCAGGAACTGACAGCCAACCTTCCCTCCAAGCTTCCCAGACCAAATGAACAGTATAATCCGCTCAGGGCACTGGGCAGTGTGCTTTTTAAACTAATGACCCCACCCAGTGCACCTGATGAGAGGCGGATCCAGCACGGCTCCAAAGCAACCACTAAACTCGTGCTGCTAACCTGGCCGACCTCCGCACATCGTCAGAGTGGGGCATGACAGTACCCCCCATTCTACGGGTGACCTCCGGACACCCCGGACCAACCTTATCCGGATGGGACCTATGAAAGGCCCTCACCATTCGGCTGGCGTTGACATCTGACGCCGGAACCCACATCCTCTCCTCAGGACCGTATCCCTTCCAGTGCACCAGGTACTGGAGGGAGCCCCGAAGAACTCTCAAGTCGAGAATCCTGGAGATCAGGAGGAGGAGGCAATGGCGATGGTACCACCGGTTTAACATATTTTTTTAGCAAAGACCTGTGAAAAACATCATGGATCCTCCAAGTCTGCGGAAGATCCAGCCGAAACGCCACCGGATTGATCACCACAGAAATCTTATACGGACCAACAAATCTTGGACCCAGTTTCCAAGATGGCACTCTCAACTTGATATTCTTAGTGGACAACCACACCAGAACACCCACACACAGGTCCGGACCAGTCACACGTCTCCTGTTAGCCATTCGTTTAGACCTCTCACCCATCCTCTCCAAATTCCCTTGAATCCTCCGCCAGATAGAGGACAAGGCAGAAGAGAATCTCTCCTCCTCTGGCGTCCCGGAGGAACCAGACCCAGAAAAGATACCAAACTGAGGATGGAAACCGTATGCGCCAAAAAATGGCGACTTACCCGTGGACTCCTGCCTACGGGTATTCAATGCAAATTCTACTAAGGACAAGAATGAGGACCAGTCCTCCTGATTCTCAGCCACAAAGCACCTCAAGTAGGTCTCCAGGTTTTGATTGGTACACTCCGTCTGACCATTCGACTGTGGATGAAAAGCCGACAAGAAAGAAGGTTGAATGCCAAGCCGAGAGCAGAACGCCCTCCAAAACCTGGAGACAAACTATGTGCCCCTATCAGAGACCACATCTGAAGGAATACCGTGCAAATTCACAATATTATCCACAAAGATCTGCCCAAGAGTCTTAGCGTTAGGCAGACTAGTGGATGAGTGGCATTGGGGATGAGTGGAAAACGGCCTTCAATACACACGAGTGTCATTTTGAGAACCTGATAATGCCTTTTGGGTTGACGAATGCGCCAGCGGTATTTCAGCGATTCGTCAATGATATTTTTCATCACTTGGTGGGGAGGTTCGTAGTAGTTTACCTAGATGACATATTAATTTATTCTCCTGATCTGAAGACCCATCAGGATCATGTGAGACAGGTTTTGACGATCCTTTGGGAGAATAAGTTATATGCTAAAGTGGAGAAATGTTTGTTTGCGGTGCAAGAGCTTCCGTTCTTGGGATACATGCTTTCTGATTTCGGTTTTCGTATGGACCCCGAAAAGGTCCGGGCGGTTCTGGAGTGGGACCGACCGGAGAATCAGAAAGCTTTGATGCAGTTCTTGGGGTTTACGAATTATTATAGAAAATTTATTTCGAATTATTCCACCATAGTCAAACCTCTTACTGATATGACCAAGAAGGGCGCTGATGTCTCTGTCTGGTCGGATGAGGCATTGCAGGCCTTTTCGGCTATTAAGGAGCGTTTTGCGTCTGCTCCCATTCTGGTGCAGCCGGATGTATCTCAGCCATTCGTGGTGGAGGTTGATGCATCAGAGGTGGGGGTTGGGGCGGTGCTTTCGCAGGGTTCTTCTCCTGGCAAGTGGGTCCCGTGTGCCTTCTTCTCCAGGAAGCTCTCGGTCGCCGAGAGGAATTATGATGTTTGAGATAGGGAGTTGTTGGCTATCAAGTTGGTCTTTGAGGAATGACGTCACTGGTTAGAGGGGGCGTCTCACCCTGTTACGGTGTATACAGACCATAAGAATTTGGCCTACCTGCAATCTGCCAAGTGTCTGAACCCTAGACAGGCCAGATGGTCATTGTTTCTTTACCAGGTTCAATTGCGTGGTTACCTTTCGCCCAGGGGTTAAGAACGTCAAGGCAGATGCCTTGTCTCACAGCTTCCCTGGGGGAGGTGATTCAGAAGATCCAATGCCGATTTTGGCTGATGGGGTGGTGGTCTCCGCTCTGTACCCTGAATTGGAGATGGAGCTATTGGGAGCTCAGGAGGGGGCCCCTGGTTCGGGTCCCCCAGGGAGGTTGTTTGTTCCTGAGGGCCTACGATACAAGGTGTTCAAGGAACATCACGATACTGTTCTCGCTGGACATCCTGGTGGTAAGTCCACCTGTGATCTGGGGTCCCAGAGGTTCTGGTGGCCAGGGTTACGTAAGAGTATTGAGAATTACATGACAGCTTGTGAAACCTGCGCTCGGTCAAAGGTTGCTCATACTCGACCGCCTGGTTTACTTCTTCCATTGTCTATTCCATCTCGTCCTTGGACGCATTTGTCCATGGACTTTATTACGGACCTGCTGAGTTCCTCTGGGAGAACAGTGAATTTGGTGGTAGTCGACCATTTCAGTAAAATGGCTTACTTTATACCACTAACGAGTCTGCCTAACGCTAAGACTCTTGCGCAGATCTTTGTGGATAATATTGTGAAATTGCACGGTATTCCTTCGGATGTGGTCTCTGATAGGGGCACGCAGTTTGTCTCCAGGTTTTGGAGGGCGTTCTGCTCTCGGCTTGGCATTCAACTTTCTTTCTCGTCGGCTTTTCATCCACAGTCGAATGGTCAGACGGAGCGTACCAATCAAAACCTGGAGACCTACTTGAGGTGCTTTGTGGCTGAGAATCAGGAGGACTGGTCCTCATTCTCGTTCTTAGCAGAATTTGCATTGAATAACCGTAGGCAGGAGTCCAAGGGTAAGTCGCCATTTTTTGGCGCATACGGTTTCCATCCTCAGTGGGTGCATTTCTGGGGTTTCTAGTCCCTATCAGAACATAAGTGATAATATCATGCCTATTGTTCAAATGACCACTCATAACTGTCCCATTTATTACTAAAGCCTACAAATATTCATAGCAAATGTTTTTTATTTGACAGAAAACTAGGACAATCTAAATCATATCTAATTAGTTGTTTATTTTATTCATTTATGTTGATCTGGTCTCCATTTGGCATAGGGAAATAATTTTATGACTTAATTTTTTCTTTTTTTTTGCTAGATTGGTTAATGCATTATTGTTTCCTACCTTCTTCTGGATCTTTAGAGAAACCTTCTCTTCAACCACATCTTTTCCTGTTCCTTGGTTGAACTTGATGGACATGCATCTTTTTTCAACTGTACTTTACACAAGCCAATTATTATGAATAAACATTTGTACAAACTCTTGTTCCTGATAATGGGCCATTGTAGAGGTTCTATTGATCACCTGATGAATGAGCAAATTCTTGGATGAAAGCATCATTGATGTGAATGCCAAAATCATTGTTTCTAGACAACACATTATTCCTTGAAAAAAAAAAGGTATCTGCTTCTCATAGAGAATGATTCTGTATGGGGATCAGTGATAACAGTAGCAGTCGATTGTCCCTATACAGAGGAGATGATTGCTGCATGTAAATGCAATTTTTATCTGTTCCTGTTAATTGCTTGCAAAATTGTCCTTTGTAAAGGGGCCTTTACATTTTTTACAGCACTGTACAGATATTGCCATCACTCAAATCAATGCCTGTCCCCATTGGAACTCCTAATCTAATCTCCATGGTTAGACTCACAAGACAGATTTTGTAACGTTCCGGGTATATGATTTTCAAAGACATTTCTCTGATATGTGCAGAAGGGATGTTCTCTGTTTCTCTGACAATTCTTGCACCTACTGTATAAAAGACAATATGCTGCCCTATGTCCCAATTACATAACGCAACATTAAACTACAACAGGTTCATTGAAATACAAGGCAAACACATTGAAAAAAACACAGTATAATATCTAAAGAAGTGAAAAGATTTGAAATCCGTCGTATTACTATTTCAGCAGCTCATCTCCTTTCAGGCGTTTCCTCCATAGGCTCCAAAGCCCAAGTTTAAAACTACAAAGTACAGACAGAGAGGGACCATCAATTTGCCACATACTAGTAATAGATAAGAAACCAAAATAAGTCAAACTAAATTATGGGAGTAAATGACCTGCTAGGAAATATAATACTAAATTCAAAGAACAGTTAAGAGTTTTCTTTGATCTTTTTAGCTTCACAGAGTGAAATTTAAAATCTGCATTTAATATTTGATTGCATATGCCAGTTTAATTTCTAACATCACAAATCATTTTAAATTGTAGTACACTCTAAGTTGGTATTTCTTTGAAAGGCTTACTTGCTCATTTAGAGCTGAACTAGAAATATTTTAAATATGGTGAATTTAGCAAGTTAGAATCAACACTTCAAGATGGGATCATCTAAATTTAAATCTTGCTAAATACTAATTTAAAACAATTCTAGTGATTTTTAACAAACTTTATAAACACAAAATATGCTTCTGTAAAATTTTAAATGATTCAATAAGACGGAGGAAAGTGTCAAGAACTGCAAAAAAATGTTTTCCCACCAATTATATTATCCGTCTGCATAATCTTAACTAATATGTCTTTGTTCTACCTTTAACTTTCTTGTAAATCAGATATAAAACAGTTTAAAAAAGCAGATTGGAATTAGAAAAACATGTCTGCTTTGTTCCAAAACCATTTCCACTCCTGTATATAAAATGTGGCTGATATTGCAGCTCTGCCCGATTCATAGAAATGGGGCTAAGTTGCCATATCAGATGTAGAATAGTTTCTTTAACCTTACACAGTCCCAAACTAAACCCCAAACCCAACATGCAATGTATAAATATGGCGCTTTTGTGCATGTATGGTGCTTTGACGGCATAGGCTCAGCAGCTAAGCCCACAGCATAAACTGTGGTTTTCAGCTGTGTATTAAAGATGTTAATCTACTGCAACAGACAGAATTGACTCTGATCCTGGGTGATTAACACATTAGATGCTGTTCTCAAGAGAGCCTTTGTGAGGCAGAGGGAGGTGGTTCCCTTTCTCACCACATTGAATGTAAAGAGGACGAGCCAGTGGGCTGCCATGGCAACCAAGGGTCTATAAATGGCCATTAGGTCTGCCATCTTATTGAAACTGACATAAAGAGACTTAAAGGGGTTCTCCGGCCAAAAATTAATTTTTGCTCTTTAATGTTAACCTGTGGATTAAAGATTATTGTTGGCAAACTTACCTTTCACAGTGTTGCGGTTCCCATGAGATCTTCCTCCTGGTCACATGGTTCGTCCAGCTGGATTTTCTATTTTTCCGGTTGCAGTCCGTCTTCCTGCTTTCAGCAGGAGACGGATCGTCACAAATGACATCACCGCTCATGCAAATAGAAGTGCTGGCCTCCGTCTCCTTTGTTAAAGCAGGCGCAATACGCACGTTAACAGTGCAAATGCGCCGCTCTCTCCATTCATGAATGCAATGCGCAGACGCCGGTCTCCTCTCCGGGTCCATTTCCTAAAGCACAGCGCATGCGCCGGTATCACCAGTGAAGTAATGGCGATTGTAGTACACTGCGATTGTAGTACACTCCTCCCATTATTATATAATATCATTTGCTTCCTTTCAACTTTTAGGCATGTAGGAAAATTTGTGAACTTGACAGGCTATATTCAATAAATGCTATTTATTTTTAACCAACTTGGCTCCATACTCATAATCTCTATCTCTATCTCTCTCTCTCTCTCTCTCTCTCTCTCTCTCTCTCTATATATATATATATATATATATATATAGATAGATAGATAGAAAATTATAAATATATATATATATATATATATATATATATATTTGTGTGTATATATATATATATATTTATTTATATATATATATACAGTACAGACCAAAAGTTTGGACACACCTTCTCATGAACATTGTAGATTCACACTGAAGGCATCAAAACTATGAATTAACACATGTGGAATTATATACATAAAATAAAAGTGTGAAACAACTGAAAATATGTCATATTCTAGGTTCTTCAAAGTAGCCACCTTCTGCTTTGATTACTGCTTTGCACACTCTTGGCATTCTCTTGATGAGCTTCAAGAGGTAGTCACCTGAAATGGTTTTCACTTCACAGGTGTGCCCTGTCAGGTTTAATAAGTGGGATTTCTTGCCTTATAAATGGGGTTGGGACCATCAGTTGCGTTGTGGAGAAGTCAGGTGGATACACAGCTGATAGTCCTACTGAATAGACTGTTAGAATTTGTATTATGGCAAGAAAAAAGCAGCTAAGTAAATAAAAACGAGTGGCCATCATTACTTTAAGAAATGAAGGTCAGTCAGTCCGAAAAATTGGGAAAACTTTGAAAGTGTCCCCAAGTGCAGTCACAAAAACCATCAAGCGCTACAAAGAAACTGGCTCACATGCGGACCGCCCCAGGAAAGGAAGACCAAGAGTCACCTCTGCTGTGAGATAAGTTCATCCGAGTCACCAGCCTCAGAAATCGCAGGTTAACAGCAGCTCAGATTAGAGACCAGGTCAATGCCACACAGAGTTCTAGCAGCAGACACATCTCTAGAACAACTGTTAAGAGGAGACTGTGTGAATCAGGCCTTCATGGTAGAATATCTGCTAGGAAACCACTGCTAAGGACAGGCAACAAGCAGAAGAGACAAATTTGAGATCTTTGGTTCCAACCACCGTGTCTTTGTGCGACGCAGAAAAGGTGAACGGATGGACTCTACATGCCTGATTCCTACCGTGAAGCATGGAGGAGGAGGTGTGGGGGTGTGGGGGTGCTTTGCTGGTGACACTGTTGGGGATTTATTCAAAATTGAAGGCATACTGAACCAGCATGGCTACCACAGCATCTTGCAGCGGCATGCTATTCCATCCGGTTTGCGTTTAGTTGGACCATCATTTATTTTTCAACAGGACAATGACCCCAAACACACCTCCAGGCTGTGTAAGGGCTATTTGACCATGAAGGAGAGTGATGGGGTGCTGCGCCAGATGACCTGGCCTCCACATTCACCGACCTGAACCCAATCAAGATGGTTTGGGGTGAGCTGGACCGCAGAGTGAAGGCAAAAGGGCCAACAAGTGCTAAGCATCTCTGGAAACTCCTTCAAGACTGTTGGAAGACCATTTCAGGTGGCTACCTCTTGAAGCTCATCAAGAGAATGCCAAGAGTGTGCAAATCAGTAATCAAAGCAAAAGGTGGCTACTTTGAAGAACCTAGAATATGACATATTTTCAGTTGTTTCACACTTTTTTGTTATGTATATAATTCCACATGTGTTATTTCATAGTTTTGATGCCTTCAGTGTGAATCTACAATTTTCATAGTCATGAAAATAAAGAAAACTTTTTGAATGAGAAGGTGTGTCCAAACTTTTGGTCTGTACTGTATATATATACATATATATATATATATATATATATATATATATATATAGAGAGAGAGAGAGGGTCTATCTATATCAATATAACTGTATATTTCTCTCTCTCTCTCTCTCTATATATATATATATATATATATATATATTTAAAGGGGTTCTGCACTTTGTTTAAACTGATGATCTGTCCTCTGGATAGGTCAGCAGCATCTGATCGGCGGGGGTCCGACACCCGGAACCCCCGCCGATCAGCTGTTTGAGAAGGCAGCGGCGCTTCAGCAGCGACGCGGCTTTCTCACTGTTTACCGCAGGCCCAGTGACGTCATGACTAGTATCACTGGCCCTTGAATTTAGCTTAGCTGCGCCCAGGCCAGTTGATACAAGTCGTGACGTCACTTGGCCAGCGGTAAACAGTGAGAAAGCCGCGTCGCTGCTGGAGCGCCACTGCCTTCTCAAACAGCTGATTGGCGTAGGTCCCGGGTGTCGGACCCCCACTGATCAGATGCTGATGATCTAACCAGAGGATAGATCATCAGTTTAAACAAAGTGCAGAACCCCTATAATATATGTGTGTATATATATATATATAAATATTTAGATCTAAATAAATATATTTTTATATATACACACACAATGGGTAATCACAACACCTTTTGCTTATATAATTAAAATAATGACTATTCTGGTTAGCAAAATGTTGAAGAATAGGACATGTTCTCAAATGTCCAGCTCAGCCACACAGATTTTGAAAGGACACAGGACCAGTGATGGCCAGTTCGCAGTGTTCGCCCCCGCGAACACATGCGGGCTTCCATCTTAACTCACAAGTCCGGCGAGGCACAGGTAAGCCCTTACTTGTGCCTGTGCCGCGAGCCGGTCTAAAATAAATGTGGTCACCGGGAGCAGGCAGTTCCGAGAACAGCCGCCGGGGGCCTTCATCGGGCTGCCTCGCCGGACTTGTGAGTTAAGATGGCAGCCCGCATGTGTTCACGGGCGAACACTGCGAACTGGCCATCACTGCACAGGACACAGATGTAATTTGTGTCCTGACATAATTTTTCGTAAGAACTCGAAAAAATGAATGGGTCCATGAGCGATATACAAAAAATGAATATCGCATTGCTAATACCCAATTTTTTTTTCAAAGTGTTTTTTACATTTCAGACAAAGGGCTTATCATTAGGATACAGGTCTCACCTTTGGAAACCACACATACACCTAGAATTTAGAGCGCTAATTTGTGCATGGCGTACTGCACATGTTAAGCCACCCCATATTAATTTCTATGGGGACGACGAAAAAAGACGAGTGTTTTCTATTTCCGTCAACATAATAAAAATGAAAGGTAGCGGTGGCCATATAAGCGCTGTGCGATCCCATTCACTACTATGGGTCGAGCGCTTGGTGTTGGCAGTATATGTTAAAAGCCAGGGACCTCTGGCCACCACCTTCTCAGATACGTTATCAGAGTAGGTTTGGGTTCCAAGAGGTTGGACCCTGCAACAATCAGACAGTGTTGTAATATCCTAGCGATATACCCACATTGTCTGAAATATGAAAACCACTTTAAACAGTTTTTTCCACTATCGAAATAAGTCGTTGACTCTTCATAACTTCAGCGGATACTCCCACCATTAAAAATATAAGATATCTTCCAAGTTTTCTTACATTTTGACATTTTACTTCGCCTGAAAAAGGCATAGAAAATGTTAAATAAGACCTCACACCACCTTACACCACACCCACTTTTTTAGATCTGCCGTGTGCTTGTAGAATTCTAAGATTGCGAAACTACTAGCCATTGCGCCAAAAACCTGCTACACAAATACGCCTAAGGCTGGGTTCACACTAGTATTAGGGTTTCAGTTACGGCTTTCCTTTATAACATAGTTAAAACGGAAAGTTATGGAATGCCCAGATAGAATGCAAAATGCATCAACATAGAAGTCAATGGAAAAGCATAACGGATCCATCTCGGTAAGGCCGAATGCACACAGCCGTGGAACACGGATGTGAGCGGTCCGTGGTAACCCAGCCTGGCATCCTGCTGACAGCAGGAGCGCACGGCGTCATTGACTGCTATGACGCCATGCGCTTCATGCCGCTGCTGCACTACAGTAATACACTTGTATAGATTATATGAGTGTATTACTGTACTGCATGAAGCGCACGGCATCATAGCAACCAATGACGCCGTGCACTCCTGCTGTCAGCAGGATGCCAGGCCGGGATACCACGGACCGCTCATGTCTGTTTTCCGCGGCCGTGTGCATTCGGCCTAAGACTGAAAACAAATTCCTGTCTACAGGACTTTGTTTTCCGTCTAGAATAACAAGAACCAGATGGATCAGTATTACTGCCCATAGACTTCTATTAGGACGTAAAGCAAACAAAATGTCTTTTAAAGACTTCCATTTTGGATTCCGTCATGTTGCAAGTCAATGGACATTAAAACGGATCCTTCCTTTCGTGTTATGTATTCCGTTATTGTCTGTTATAACCATGTTATAATAGAAAGCCATTATTGTATCCCTTAACGCTATTGTGAAGCCTGCCTAAGGTTACTTTCACATCTGCGCTTTCTCCTTCCGCTATTGATATACGTCATACGGTCTTAATAGCGTGGGAAATGCTCCAGTTTTGTCCCCATTAATAGTCGATGGGGTCAAAAGTGAACTGAAGGGAACGCAATGCTACAGAATGCATTCTATTACGTTTCATTGTGTTCCCTTGATGCACACAAAAGAGCTGCAAGCAGCAATTTTGATTTTGTCCTGAGAAACTGATCAAAACGGATCAGTTGTGACTCACCCCCCTAAACTTAAAATGGTTTTAGTGACGGATCCTTCTTGGCCATTTTAGAGATAATACAACCGTATATGGTCATAACGGATGCAGACGGTTGTATTATCATGACGGATTTGTTTTTGTTTATCCATGACGGATCTATCAAAAACTCAGATGTAAATTTATTCAGCTTCATAAATGACCCCCTAATACTTCCACACTGCGTTCAGTGCGGATCTGTCCTGTACTTGTACAGGACAGATCTGCACCGATAATACAAACGAAAGCATCCGTTCAGGACAGATTAATTTATATTATATTTGAAAAAAAAATCTAATTCCCACACGGATACGTCCTGACTTACATTGAAAGTCAATGGGGGACGGATCCGTTTACAATTGCACCATTTTGTGTCAATGCAAACGGATCTGTCCCCATTGACTTACATTGTAAGTCACTACTGATCCGTATGGCTCCGCACTGCCATGCAGAAACAAAAAACGCTGCTTGCAGCGTTTTGTTGTCCGCCTTCAGAACGGAACAGAGGAGGTATGGAGCCCAAAGAAAGCATTCTGAATGGATCCGCATCCATTCAGAATGCATTTGGGAAAAACTGATCCGTTTGGGACCACTTGTGAGAGCCTTGAAACGGATCTCACAAGCGGATCCACAAACACCAGTGTGAGAACTTATTTAAATATAAATTTTAAATGATTCTCAAACGTCATTGTTAAATTATTTTTTAGACCAATAGAATTTAATATTTTTTTTAGAATGCCATCCTGCGTAGTTGGAGGTTGTACATTGCGTACTAAAAGAAGGGATCCATCAATAATTCTTCACACTTTTCTAACACAGCCTGAGAGAATTAGACAATGGCTAATCCAAACCGGTCAATTTGAAAAAGATCTGGAAATGATGGTTAAAAAAGTTTCTGATGGAAAGTTGCATGACACATACCGTCTATGTTCTGAACATTTTTCCTCTGATGCCTATACCTACCATGAAGAACGAAGAAGGCTACGACCAAATGCCATACCCACTATATTTCCAAAGATATTTGGTATAACTGGAGAACCTTCAACGTCAACAGAGTGTATTAGAACAATCATGCAAACTAGACATACGGGTACCCCTGCAGAATCTGGTATACAAACGGTCCATACAGTGCCCTGCGTGACAACAAACACTCGGACTGTAGTCACACCGTCATATACCAATTCATTGACTACAACATGTAAAACTACAATATTTTCTTATTTTCCAGTGGTTACGAGTACTGTCACAGCACAACCATCAACTATACAAGCCCAACCAGAAGTACAAGCACCTCCGTGCAAAAAAAGGAGTATTGTGGTTGTAAAACCACCAATTAGCACTTTAGAGACAAATATTGCTAGGCTGATGGGAGCATTGCCTACAGTGCCAACTGCATCTCAAATTTATTATGTTGAATCAACAAGCTCTGTGGGGACTTCCAGTGAAATGTCTGTTTTTCCTAAGCAGATTTCTTACTGTGACATTTTACTAAATAAACGGTCATTTGCCTGCCAGACAGAAGCACCTAACACAAATAATAAGAAAATTCAATGTTATTTTAAACGGAAGCACAGAGGGACTATGGTCAAGACAAGAACAATTAATCCACCAGAAAATGATCCAGAGGCCACTATCACAGTACTTTATCCAGAATTATTTCTACGCGAGTCAAGTTCTGACCAAGATGTAGATGACAACCATTCTCCTTGAGCAAAAACAGATGAAAGATCTTCAAAAATTCTGGTTGAACCTCACTGTTCAGCTCATTTATCGGCTGGATCGAACATTGAGGAACCACATAGATATTTTGGGACAGGAGAAGAAATTACTGTTGACTCAATCCACTCCATTTAAAAAAATGTATATTTCTAGTAAATGTTCATTTCTATGTGAACATGACTACGCACGGAGTTATTTTACAGATAAACCTGATGTCACACAACAAAGCTCAACAGAAGATTTGCCATCATTTGAGGAATACTTTTTACCATTATCTCCAATTTTTGAAAGTTCGGCAAATGTTCCTAATCGTGTGGCAGAGTCCTTATCATATCAGGAGGAAATGCAACAGTCCATAAGCACTGTTGTTGAGCCCTTGGATCGTTCTTTCCACTTGTAATCAAGTGAGGCAGAAAGTGCGGAAAGCAGTATGGAACAATTGCAACATTTTTTGGATCCAGAAAGAGGAATTTACGGATTTATATCAAGATTGTGGTAGTCATGTTCATGAAGACAAATATTTAGTCTTTGATTGCGCCCTAAGAAAATTACTTACACTAGTGCTCTGTCAGGCCAAACCAAATTGTAATGGTAAATTAATGGGACTGAAAAAAAGCATTATTGGTAGCATGCTGGTTATTACAGTCAAATACCAGTTTAGGCATATCCACAAACTATGGGAATACCAACCCAAACACGGCCTGAAACCAATTGGAAATGTTTTAATTTCATCCGCAGTTCTACTTAGTGGATCAAGTTTTAGCAAAGTTTGTGATTTCTTAAATATTTTGAAATGTAAATCAATTGGAAAAAGATCTCATTATGAGAACCCAAAAAAATACCTATTCCAAGCCATTGATAGACAATGGAAACATGTATAGCCAGTGACGGTCAGTCAGATAGCCCTGGCTTCTCTGCCAAATATTGCATTTACTCTATGATGGATTTATCATCTAGCAAGATTTGTTATTTTCCTGTGGAACAAGTTATCACACCCCTCACATCAGTTGGACTGGAAAAAATCGGGTTTGAAAAAAACATAGAGTATCTATTTGAAGCTAGGGTAGATATACACATTCTTGTGACAGACAGACATGTTTCAATACGAAAGATCATGCGTGAAAAATACTCGCACATTGAACACCAGTTTGATGATTGGCACCTTGCCAAGTCTATTGGAAACAAGGTACTAACTGCATCAAAAACCAGAACCGGGTAAATTTTAGGAGAATGGGTGCAAGCCATCAAAAACCACATGCCCGTACCTGTGGTGAGGATGCTGATGAACTTGTCAAACGTTGGAAATCACTACTATTCCATATTACCAACGTTCATGAGTGGCCCACTGAGGAAAGTTATAAGGCTTGCTTACATTTACCGCTTACTCCAGAACAAATAAATAATAAATGGCTTATCTCAGACTCTCCTGCAATGGATCAGCTGAAGAATATTGTACTGAACAAAGCACTTATTCGTGACCTCAAGCAAATTACCTGCTTCTGCCACACAGGGGACTTAGAAGTGTACCACAGAGTTTCTTTAAAGTACCGGACAAAAATAATTCATTATTGCATTTATGGAATGGTGGCAAGAACCCAGCTTGCTGCTCTGGACCATAATTAAAATGTTGAACGTTTACAGACGGTGGTAAGAAACAGCACCTGATACAGTTATCTAGTCGGAACCCTACGTCATCGTGTTGAGTTTTCCAAAGCTCGCAAAGACTGGGTTTTCAAAGCCTTATATGAACCCACATCCCAGGACATACTAGAAGATGTCCTACGTATAATAAAAAAATAACTTTCCACCTCATGGCAATCTCAACGATCATCTTACCCACCAAATATTGCAACAATTCCTAAACCGAATAGACAAGAACTTATTCAAGAACATCAATCCAGATTCTGAATACACCGCTTTACACTAGTTGAAACGTCTGTTTAACAAATTGATTAAATTGCTAAATATATTATTATTTATTGTTATGTATTAATATTTTCCTGTTACCATATAAATTTATAATATAAAAACAAAGGCTTTTTGTTGAAACATTTTTTATTTTAAAAATAACATACATTTTTAAACCATACAAAATCGATCCCATATATTGCAACAACCAAGATCAGAAACAAATCTTTTGTATATAAATATACCTATTTTTTTATATGGGATGGATAAGAACTGAAGCCATGCATTGCAAACCATTAGAAACCAGTATAGGTTTGATTTTTTTCTGGAAAAGTTAGTCGGATTTTGTTCACTAAAAAGGATGGTATCGATGTCCTTTTCCCAGGAGTCCATACACTATGCTGGTAAATTTATGATATGCAGTTAGACGTAGAATCCTATGGCAAAAAAATAAGAAAAAAAACTAAACGGTAATATGCTTTTACACTTGCAGATGAGGCGTGGATTGTATGGAGAGAAGCGTTCCTTCCCGACAGTTGGCTGCTTGTTCACTGAAGAAGACCGCACCATTTACATACTGCGATCTCCATCGCAGTCAGAGAACCATGAGTCGTTATTTTGATTTATCATACCCAACGACCGCCGGGCGAACCGCAAAGCCATACAGATCTCCCCACAACAAGAGGATATAGTGATTAGGGTATTATAACTATAGTACCAATGCCAACATATTACATACATGCCATAAAGGTTTATAAGAAGCTCATCAATAGCCTCTAAAATCCCACCAAAACAACATCCCAGCATTGAAGTCACAGGCCATATAGCAGAAGCCAAATAGATTACACATTACCAAGTGTAATTTAAGAGAAGTTAAAACAACCAAAAATGGTGCACCCCCCCTGTATAATCTAATAAATCAGTGCAAATTGTTGTATAATCATGAGTGCATTATCCTGCACCGTCAACTCAGCACAACGCAGGACGGGTGGGCCGGTACACGTTTATCGGGGCATTTATACCCTTGGAAACTTGCCTTGTGTACTTCAGTTATCCCTGAGAATCGATCTGTGTAGTGGGCTATTTTCTTCACCATTCTATCCATTGTTATATTGGTGTTATATACCCTTTATGTATTGTCTTCTTGTCCTAAGTGGCACTGTTTCCCATACGTACCCCCTGAGGAACCCTGTAGGGGTAAATGTGTTGGCATAGAGGGAAACCCCTATATTAGGGTCTGTTTAGGGTATTTAGGGTAGGCATGAGGATGGAGGGTTTCCACCATTTGGAGATCCTCCGGGCTTTAGGGGTGAGCAATAGGTTTTATCCAGGGATAGATACCCCCACCCTTCGAACACTCCCCCAACTCTGCCTAACCCCTTCCCCTTATGGTGTTACCATATTTATGTTCTTCGTCACTGACTAGGATATGTATTTGTATGTATATGACCTGATTGATGGGTCTTTTTAAAGGATCATAATACATATCAACATTTTAGGGTCTTTTGTTATTTTCTTTAGTGTTGTTATTGTGTAAAGCTTAAGTAAATAAAAAAAGTATACATATTAGGTATCGTCGCGTCCGTAAGAGCCTGCTGTATAAAAATATCACATGAACTAACCCCTGAGGTGAACAACGTATTTTTTTTAAATAAAAACGGCGATCAAAAAGTCATATATACACCCAAAAATAGTGCCAATCAAACCATCATCTCATCCGGCAAAAACATGATACCCTACCTAAGACAATAACCCAGAAAATAAAAAAAAACTATGGCTCTAAGTCTATGGAGACAGTAAAATGATATTTTGTTGTATTAAAAAATGATATTATTGTGTAAAACTTAAATAAAAAAAATAAAACAAAGTAGACATATTAGGTATCACCGTGTCCGTAAGAACCTGCTGTATAAAAATATGACATGACCTAACCCCTCAGGGGAAACCATATAGCGTTCCTTTCCTTTTGCTCCCTGCTGTGTGCCTGTACAGCAGTTTACGACCACATATGGGGTGTTTCTGTAAACTACAGAATCAGGGCAATAAATATTGAGTTTTGTTTGGCTGTTAACCCTTGCTTTGTTACTGGAAAAAATTTATTAAAATGGAAAATCTGCCAAAAAAGTGAAATTCTGAAATGTCATCTCCATTTTCCATTAATTCTTGTGGAACACCGAAAGGGTTAACACAGTTTGTAAAATCAGTTTTGAATACCTTGAGGGGTGTAGTTTCTAAAATTGGGTCACTTTTTGGATTTTCTACTCTAGGGGTGCATCAGGGGGTCTTCAAATGTGACATGGCAGCTTAAAATTATCCCAGTGAAATCTGCCTTCCAAAAACCATATGGCATTCCTTTCTTTTTGCGCCCTGCAGTGTGCCTGTACAGCAGTTTACGACCACATACGGGGTGTTTCTGTAAACTACAGAATCAGGGAAATAAATATTGAGTTTTGTTTGGCTGTTAACCCTTGCTTTGTTACTGGAAAAAAATGATTAAAATGGAAAATCTGCCAAAAAAGTGAAATTCTGAAATGTCATCTCCATTTTCCATTAATTCTTGTGGAACACTTAAAGGGCTAACAAAGTTTATAAAATCAGTTTTGAATACCTTGAGGGGTGTATTTTCTGAAATTGGGTCATTTTTGGGTGTTTTCTATTATGTAAGCCTCACAAAGTGACTTCAGACCTGAACTGGTTCTTGAAAAGTGGGTTTTGGAAATAAAAAATAAAAAATTTTAAGATTTGCTTCTAAACTTCTAAGCCTTCTAACGTCCCCAAAAAATAAAATTGCATTCACAAAATGATCAAAACATGAAGTAGATATATAAGGAATGTAAAGTAATAACAATTTTTTGAGGTATTACTATCTATTATAAAAGTAGAGTAATTAAAATTTGGAAATTGCAAATTTTTCGAAATTTTTGGTAAATTTTGTATTTTTTTATAAATAATAATGAAATATTTTGACTCAAATTTACCACTATCATGAAGTACAATATGTGACAAGAAAACTATCTCAGAATGGCTTGGATAAGTAAAAGTGTTTTAAAGTTATCACCACATAAACTGACACATGTAAGATTTGCAAAAAATGGCCTGGTCCTTAAGGTGAAAAATGACAGGGGTTAAAAAAATTCACCATATCCATTTGAGCTCCACAGCCATATTTATTGAATATCTCGTGCAAAATCTCGTGAGGGGCGTCAAGGATGGTAACTACGGCCTTTTCACGCTCATATGATCAAGGTGCGTATGTATTTTATCTTTTTGAACACCATTCTAGTAGCAAAATAAATTTTCTCTGAAATTTGGATCAAAGTCCATTTTGGAAACTTTAATTAGCTCAACCCTAGCTAAGTGTATACCAGTGGCTCTCTGCTTTGGCTCATCGAGGAGACTCCTGAGCTGGGAATTTTCCATCATGATTAAGCATAGAAAATGAGTTATTAGACTTTTGGTGGGTGTACACATCCTGATTGTCGGGCAGATTATGGGGGCAAATGTTGCTGCAAATGCTCGTTCCCGACAATCTGCCCGTATAAAGGTGCAGCTGGTTACTCAATGAATGAGCAAAATGCTTGTTCATCAGGTGAAACAGTCATTTGTGCAGGCAAGTAAATTATTGTTTCTGGGCAGCAGATCATGCTGTCTAGACAGCACTCTGCAGCCCAGAAGCAATGCAGCTGTATGAGGATGAGTGACCGCAATAGCTTCACCTCCACTGAACGAGCACAAAGTTGGAACACTTCCTTTCCAATAACTGGCTACTGCTCGGGCTGTGTAAACCTGCTATTACCCTGTACTTTGGATTTCTCCAAGACATTTCTCCTGTACTCAGTTACCAGAGAATGGTCCACACAAAGACCTTTGAAATGCTTAAGAAGTAGAAAGTTACTAGGCTTTGATGGACTGCAAACTAAAGAAAATACATTATGGAGACACAAATTATGTATAGGAAGCCAACATTAAAAGGTAGAGGGGAATTAGGGTTAAGTGAAGAGCTTTGTGTAAAGATGAAGTGAATAAAAACCACAGAAAGCAATTATTTTCTGCTGTAATATATGGGCATAATATACACAACAATGTCACAACATAGAAAGAATACACAAGACAATGTCATAGTGAAGAAATGAATAACTTAAAAAGAGTAAAAGAAATAAAAAGACAGTCATGTCACAATAGAGAAATATTGCACACAGTCATGTCATAGTAAAGATATAGGGGGCCATTTAGTATCCAGAAGCACACCTTAGGCATATTTCTGGTGCAGATTGCCGTGTAAAGGTTATTTGTGCCGTAATCTGCGACTTTTCCCTGCTCATGACAGGTCTACAAAAGTGGGCGTGTTGTGGGTGAGGAAGGGGACGGGCCAGCAGGCTTGTCTAATTCATTATTTTTTGCGCCTGTTTTAGGCATAGAAAATGGTCTAAATGTAAGCCAGCAGGGATACGCCGATGTAAGCCAGCTGGATACGCAAAAGTTATGTAGACACAAAGCATCATCATGCACACAGAGGCACCACAACATTGAAAAAAATACATATTCACGTAAACGTTTAGGCATAATACATACAATGTCATAGTAAAAAGATAAAGCAGTGATGTCACAGAACAGGAACGGTGCCAAAAGAGAATCCACAGTAGAGATAACACACTTAAAGCGAACCTGCCATCAAATTTATGCTGTCCATAGTGATGGCAGAATAAAGTATAGACAGGTGAGATGATTTCAGCGGTCTGTCATTTAAAACTTAAATGCAAGTGGTTGCCGAGAACCAACATCACAGTCATTGCAGACTGGGCCTGGAAAAGAGTCCCGGCCACCTGAGAAGAGTCATGGTTATTCATGAGTTCCTGCTCTCCTGCCCACCTGCTGATGACTGACCGTCTAATACCTAGTTTTCTCCCTTTCTCTCTAGGAAAGAACTGTCAATCATCAGCAGATGGGCCGAGAGCAGGAGATTAGGAATAACCAGGACTCTTCTCAGGTAGATTTGACTCTTTTCAAGGCCTGGGCTGCAATGATTATGATGCTGGTTCTCGGCAACCATTGACTTTTAGCTCATAAGTGACACACCGCTGAAATCAGCATTTCTGTCACTACTTTATGCTTCCCCTCATCGAGGCCAGCATAAAGTTGATGACAGGTTCCCTTTAACATGGTAGAGAAAGCAATCATGGGGCACTGTAAAGGGCATCACCAACTGCCATGAATCTCCAACAGTACTGGAAAAATTACTGTAGGTGAATATTCTGAGAGAAAATCTGAATATAACCAGGGGGTGTCATAACAAGTATGTAACCGCGATATGCAGACAATGCAGCATTTTAAAACATATATATATCTACACATGACAATTAAACATTTATTATAGTTTGATTATTACAAAAATGTTACATTTTATTTCAATTCTATAAAATGGCAGCAAAAAATCTAAAAGGTTGTGATTAGAGATGAACGAATAATTGAAGTTTGATTCGGCTGATTTGCCGAATTTTACAAGACAAATAGTTTTGTGACAAATTACTTTGTCACAAAGCACAATTTTTTGTAAGTAGCGGCTGCAATGACAGGGAGCTGCTATAGCGACACCCCCATCATTTTACCCCTCAGATGCCGCGTTCATACATGATAGCGGCATCTGAGTGTAAAAACTGTGTAAAATTAGCAATAAAAAAATTTAAAAAACGTAATCAAACTTACCGCCTCCATTTGCTCGCAATGGGCCGGCTGCCGCCATCTTGCTTGATGATCTGGAGCGAAATCTTGCGCGGCGCAAGATTACGTCACCACGCACAGGATTTCGGCCGAGATCTTCAATCAAGATAGGAGCTGGCAGCCCGTCACGAGCAAATGGAGGAGGTAAGTTTGAATTTTTTCAATTTTTACACTATTTCAGGTTAAATCGATTCACTTACACGAAGCACGAGGAAATTGGGCTTCTAGGCAAATCGAATTTATCCTGAAATTCGGATCCAATTCCACTTCCTGGGATTCGATTCGTTCATCTCTAGTTGTGATCTAGACAAGATATGATATTCATACATTTCATTGCGTTTTCAATGTATTGCATATCAAAGCTTCACTGCAAAACAGACATCAGCCGCAATATCTAAGCTTTCTAGGGCTTTTTTTTTCTCTGCCTTTACATTCCAATCAAATGATGTTCTTTTATATGTTGTTGTACAAACATAATGTTTTTTTCTTTCTTATATCAATTAAATATGCACCCGTTGCCCAATGGCCATTTAAGAAGAGGCAACTTTTGACTTGCAGTGGCTTAATTGGGTATATCCCGCATTTAATGCTTTTTAGACATTTTTAATAGTTCTGACTGGCTGACATAAAGTTACCAATTTAAGCCTTATTTGTATTCTGAAGCAGTATACAGTTATTTTATCCTGCGCCGATTAACAACCACTCATGACATTAGCTAGTCATTTGTTCTAGCCAGGCGAAAAAAAAAAAAAATGTCTTATGGGCTTACGGTATCTTCAATTAGTCGTAAGCAAAAGATTTTATACAGGAAAGCGAAAGGTAGCGAGCAAAAAAAAAAAATCTTTTAAATTAATTTGAAGACGCCTGGACTTGCAGAATGGTCGGCTTGTAACAGGAATATGCAAATGAGTCCAATTTAGCATCTTGTATTGAGCTAGAAACCATTGCTAAATGATCAGGATAGCCAGTCACAGATATTAAAATGAATTATATCTAATCTGAATTTTAGTCACGCTACATTAACTAATAGAAAGTTATTAACATTTCAAGAGAAAAAAAGCTTTTGCCTGCAAAATTAACAGTGGCTGGGATGTGACCTGTGAGCCATGCGGTGTGATCACTGTAATGACAGTGTAATGGCATATTTACATTAAAATCTCTGCAGCTAATATGTGATTCAGAATTGGACGTTAAGTCGAGGATTATTTAGTCTGGCCTGTTGGCCTTTCTCTAAGTAGTTTTTTTTTTTTACTTCAATACAAATCTGAAACTTTTCATTTCATGACTATTTATGTGGCTGGTTTCTATGGCTGTTTTTCCATCTTCATATTGAATGCAGTGGTTCTATTTTTTCATCTTTTCTTTTCATTTTCATCCCCTTTGTTCAGTGCTGTTATAATTTTTACTGACGTTAGGTGACAGCTCTTTAAATACTGGTGAATTTAATAATTGTTACCAGGCTTTTGACAAGATTTCGTGCATCAGTCTTATGGCTCAATGTGAGTCAAAATTGTATAATTCCAGAACTCTGGAAGAGCACTAAATCTAGAAGTGATTAATAAAAATAATAAAAAAAATACTGTAACAACACTTATATAGATTATTTTTTTTGACTACGCACCTGTTTGAAGGGTAGGGGCACGTACATGAGCCCTGCCTCTGTTTCAAAATTCCCTGAGGATAGGCCATCAATATCTTTGCACTGCACCACCTCTTTAAAGGAGTTGTCCATTAAATGATAACCTTTCCTTAAGATATATTATCATTATCGCATTGGCAGGAACACCAGTTCCAGCATCCCACCAATCAGCTGCTTTAGGGAGGCGCTGCAGACTCCTAGCAGCTTACCAAACACAGTATCATACACAGTATAGCGGATGTTCTTGATATTGCAGATCAGCCCTATTCCCTTCAGTGGACCTGAGCTGCAATTAGGCCATGTAAGTGATGCGCGGTGATGTCACATGACCTAGGAAGAGGTTGTGCTGCTCATGCAGCGCCCAACCTCTTCTAACAGCTGATCGGCTGTGCCAGGTGTTGGACCCCCACCATCTGATATTGATGACCTAAGGATAGGTCATCAAAATATAATTTACCAGATAACCACTTTAAGTTTCTCCTTGGTGAGACTGGCAAATTATAATAGGAGATCTTATAGATTTGGTAATGCACACCATGTGATCGCAAACATATTTTCAACAGAGAAGTAGATATCAAAAGGGATTTGAAACTTTGGACATATTATAAATTGATCACATCATAGCTCCTTCAGCAGCCTGTGAGAGAATCTGTCCAAAAATGGTGAAATAAAGCACATAGTGTACCTACTGAGATAAATGGGCTCTTCGTGTAATGTCCTGATGATATGCTAGGTTCTATAATGTGGTTAATAGATTAGGGTCCTGACAAAGGGACCTCTCCCTATTTAAGTTTCCACATAAGTAATACAGGCCTCAGCTTCTTTAACAGCAGCCGCCACTGGTGAAATAAGCTGCATCATAGTTGTATTAAGAGAATGGTGTAGGGGTTGACTGGTTACGTTCCCCCCCACATAAAACTTGGCTCCATATTGAAAATTCTAATTTTATCTCTTCCACTAGATCCCTCTTACTCTTAGACAAGCCACTTACTCCTCGTCCCCATATGACCAACCCTTTAATAAGGTCCACTATTAAGATATGGAAGTGGTTCTCTTCCAACTACGTTGACCAATTACCTTTATCTCACCTCCTTCAAATTAAGGATATATATTCACTCGCCCCTGAGGAAATACAATCCTCTATACCTTCCCAGCTTAGGCTCTCAGCTACTCCCATATCTGAGCTACTGGATGGCGATGGCTGCATCCCCCCGGAATCTACTCTAGCCTCCACATGCGGTGTACTGCCCGCCAATTTTCTGGCCCTTAATTACCTTAAAGGAGAATTACTTAGATACTCCAAATCTACCCCCTCGAACCATACGTCTGGATGGTTTGAGAAATTGATTTCCTCTACAACTTACCCCCCAAAACTAATTTCCTTGCTTTACAAAAAGCTCATTCAGCCTCGCATGAGAGTTAAGCCCTCATACATAGGGTTATGGGAAAAGGACCTGGGTAAGCAATTTTCAGATATGGAAGTCAATTCCCTGCTGATCGCCCCTCACAGGTCTTCAAGGTGCGTCCGGGTGCAGGAGAATGGCTACAAGATTTTGTCCAGATGGTACAGAACCCCTGACAAAGTGGCTCTTATGTACCCCGACGTACTGGACACGTGCTGGAGATGTGGTTCAGACAAGGGCACTTTCATCCACATTTGGTGGAACTGTCCTCCCTTATTAAATTGGTGGAACCAGGTATTCCGCATCAGTAACTCTATATGTGGTTCCTCTGCCCCATGCACGCCTGAAATTGCTCTTATATCTTTAGATATACTCAAACATGATAAAAGTCACGGGCTACTTTTACACCTTTTATCGGCGGCCCGTCTCCTAATTCCCACCAAATGGCGTTCTGACGAGATCCCCTCAATTGAACAATGGACGAACAAGGTCGATCAAATCTATCGCCTTGAGGAGTTGTCTAATTGGGAACTAGGTACCAGAAAGAAATTCCTCTCAACTTGGTCGGCTTGGAGGAGACACAGAAACTTCTCTTAATATGCTCCTCTCTATAATGACATAGTTCTTTCTCTGTTGGTCAAATGGGTCCTACACCAGCTTGACTTCTGTTAGTCTATCGAATTACAGTTACACTACCATTGTCTCACCCTGAATGTCAGTACACTTTCTTTGTAAAACAATGACACTATTTGTACAAGCATCTTCCCTGCTGCGTCAGGATATGATAATTGCTCCTTGTATTGTGAAGTATTATTTTTCTTCATGTCTCTTTGACTTGATGACAAAAAAAAAATCTATAAAAAATGTTAAATATAAAAAAAAAGAGAATGGTGTAGGGCCTGCAACATGGCCTTAAGTGAGATTTCTGTTACCGCTGTGGCTGTTGCTGCCAATTCAAATATACCAGTGTTAGCGGCTCTTCTGAGAGCAGATCCAAAAGTGAAAGGAATAGAGATTGATGGTAAAACTCATAGTATTTCTCTTATCCTAACATTATCTGATCCTGAGCATTCTCTGGATAAGGCCTTCAAGTGGATAAGGATTTTTGGACAGATCTCTTCATACAAACTAAATACCACTAAATCCCAAGCCATTCCTTTTTTCCGTCTGCTTATACAGCTGATCGGTCGGGGTGCTGGGTGTCAGACCTCCGCCGATCTGATATTGATGACTAATCCCGAGGATAGGTCATCAATTAAAAAAAAAGACCGGACAGCCGTCTAAGGCTGTGTTTTTTTAATTTTTTTTATAAAACCTATTGTAGAAGAATGGGATTGGGTTCCAGGACAGGTGTGACTTCTCCCTATTAACTCATAATTAACATAGTAGCGGCGTCAGAGTATTACACTTTGATATATGTGAGCCCAGCCTTATATCTAAATATATTCAAGCCTCTTTTATTGTCTTATAAGCATTGATGATAATTGTACATATACATGCTATACAACCAATCCTTTGCCATAGCCTTCTGGCCTTGCACTTATGCCGGATTATTATATTAGAAATGTTGAAACCCTATTAAACCCTATTCATAGATAGGTTGTTGCTCGTGAAGACCTATTACTCTTAAAATCAACTTGTTAATTTTTTTCTTTCTTTCACCTTCATTCCTTTTCTTTCAATACAAATGTTTGAAAATATATAAGAGAATAGCTATAACAAAAGAATAACACAAAGTATCGCCAGGCACACTGTGGCATCACAGCACAAGAAAACCATATAACCATTTTAAAATGTAGATATAACACATACCGTGTCAGAGTACTGAGGTATGCAGTCACAGAACAGGTATAGCGCAAAGGTGAAGTCACAATAAAAATAATACACACAAAAGGACATAGAAAACAGTCATGGTGGCTTTGACAAGATGATCCAAGTGATGGGACTGACCTATTAGATATCTTCATACAATACACAGACATCCAAAGTGAAAGCATTCAGTTAGTTCACCTGACCCTGTTTAAAACAACTCCTAGTTCCACGTCGAACTAAATTCTATTTATGTTCTTAGGTTGTCGATAAAATTGAGCATGTTGATAAGCACAAACGGATGCAAGGGAGCCATGATCTGCTCCCTGTCCTGCCACTGAGCGCCAGTGGCACCATGACATCATTGTCGTACCACTTGCGTCATTCCACAGCCAAGGGCTGGCCTGTATCATTTGAAGACAACATGGGAATTGGAACTGGAAGGTATGTTTGACATTATTGTTAGGGAACATTATGGGGCACTAAAACTTTTAGAGATAATATCTGTGTGTTAATTATATTTGCACTTTGGGTTGCATTGAGATTTTCATATGCCATTATCTGTATCATTATTTTCAGGGGAATGGCATGCATTAAGGAGAATTGTGTGTGGTAGTGCTTTCAGGGAGCACAATGTGCAGCAGCGTTATTTTGAACATGTAATTCAGTGTGTAATGCAATTATGTTTGGGGGGGAAACAATGTGTGGCACTATAAGATATAACTATTTAGGCCACAACTGCAAAGAGAAAAAAATAACTCAGCAGCAAACTGTAAGAGATGAGTTATGTTCAGGAGAATTCATCATGGTGCTCTGGGCTGGATTAAGAAGAAACAGAAAGATAACGTCTCCACTTAAAGATGTTAAATGTGTGTCCTGTGAATTTATTTGTAAATAATAACTTTAATTGCCTATTGATTTGTTTCATATATCAACCATTGTACTTGGTTTAATAATTTTGAAGGAAGGAAAAATTCTACTCAGTGCACTACGCTGCAGGCACTCTACATGCTTATTATTGTCGGCAAAGTAGGGAAATTGTTAAAAATGTGAACCCTACTCATCCTCATAGTTATATTCTGATTGACACATTACTGGTTTGCCTTGTCTAAACCATAAAAAAAAAGTGGAAGGGTAAAAATTTTGGTGTCAAAAAAGCCACCCAGTAGGTGGTGTAAAGTTTGACAAAAAATATATGCACAAAGTTATCATTCAGCATGGACCACTCCATATGGTACTTCTTTAGACTGTCTACACTGTCTAAATATTGGACAGGATAAGTAATGTGCATCAATTGCACTCTATATCAGGACAAGGCAAAGAACCTACAAGAATATAAATTGATTTTTTATGTGTTAGGTACAATATATAATTTATAGGAATAAGCAGGAACTATATAATCAACAATCAAAATAAATGCAAAAAATATATTACATTGCTGTCCTCCATTCAAATGAAGCATGCAGAACTAAGAACAAGACAACTGAATGTTCAACATGCCTTTATCATTTCTTTTCAGTAACATTCAGGAAAATATGAATAAGCATTCCTAATACAATGAGCATTTATATTCATTTATACCTCTTAAAATACTGTCTCACTAGAGACCATTCAAGTGAAAGCATGCATCTATCTGCAAGGACACAAGCATCTAATTAAATAAAAAGAAAAAATGTAATCAAACAAAAAGAATTAGAATAGCACACGTGAGCACGAACACAAGGTCATATTCCTGCCGTCTTTAGTCCGATGCTGCATCATAGAGCTTTAAATAAAATCATTTGTGGTATTTGAAAACTCTCCATGGAACATATGTCATTGCTTCATTTAAGACTATATATATATATATATATATATATATATATATATATATATTATTATTATTTTTTTTTAAGTTATATTTATAACCACTGTCCATGTCAAGTTCCAATGTAGAGGTTTTTCTGTGTTGAAGGTAACTTGGTCAATACTTATTAGAATGAGCAATGGTAGGTTTCTGCAATGTTGCACTGGGGTTCCTTGGGTCCTCCAAAGAAGATGATTTTGTGGGCCTATTCCCTATATACACAGAAAATGCGCACTTTACTTTTATTTGTTTTTAAAACTTTGATATTATTATTATAGCACACACATGACATTAAGAAGTTAAACAGTTTTGTTTTCAATTAGTCCAATTATGAGCAGACCACATTGGGAAGGACCTGCACTGGGGTTCCTTGGGTCCACTAAAGAAGATGATTTTGCGAGCCCATTCCCCATCTGTACATAACGTGCAAACTGTACTTTTATTTGCTTTTAAAACTTTGATATTATAGCACAAACATGACATTAATAAGTTAAAAAGTTTTGTTGTGAATCAATCCAATTATGAACAGACCGCATTGGGAAGGAACTCTACTCATAATAATCTGTAGAATATAGATAATTGTTTTTTTTTTTAATCTCATATCTCCACTGTGCCGAGTCTCCCTTTATATATAAAAATTCTGTGTGATTATATGTTTTGAGTCCAAATGTTTAGCATTCAGATTTCATTTAGCAGCAGAACTGACCCCTTGCCGAGATACAGACAATAGTACATATGATACTATTAGCTAATTAGCACTAGAACAATAAGCTATTTCCTTCTGTTCTGTGGAACACGACAAACCATTCAGACACTGATCATTCATTCATAACAATGGATATATTTTACATTTTCTTTTTTATAAATGTCTTTGAACAGTTTGTAAAATGCCTTCCAGCCTTTATTTAAACAATTGCTTATACTTGAAAGTGTAAGAGCGATTTTTTTTTTGTTGCAGATTGTTTTCAGCTTTCATTGGAGCTTGTTTGATTTGTTTTTCTCACTCTTTAAAGGAATGGTCTCATTAGAAACAACCACTTACCGCACCATGACATACCTGCATGTCATGGATTGCTATACTTTAAAAAACATCTGTCAGCATGATTAAACCTATTAAACCAGTCACACAAATTAGTAGGGTTGATCATGCTGATAAACACAATATCTTTATTGTGAATATATGTGACCCTATTGCTAAGAAAAAACACATTTTTATTTGTATGCTAATGATATACCTGGAGAACTGAGGAGCCCGCCAAAGCCCTTGTAGCACCCGTTTGTTACACCCATTCATATTCAGTTCCTTCCCCTTTTACCTGAAATGATAGCACTAGACATTGTGTATAGCCATGTATTCTTGTGCCTGCAATCCCGGTCTTAGGGCTTGTTCTGTGTTTGGCAAGCCCTGAGACCTGTCATCTATGACTATATCTGCACAAATCCATTGTTGAGATTGGCACAGATGACGGATCTCAGTGCTTGGAGAGCAACAGGAGAACAAAACAAGCACTGACACCTGCCATCTGTGCTTACGCTGTATCTCCTGATCTCAGTGAGTTAAATTATTATCATAGAAATGTGTTTTTCTCAGCAAAAAGCATATCATGTTTTTTTTTTATTTAGATTTTTTTAGCATGATCAATGCTACCAGGTTGTATGCCTAGTTTAAGTGGGTTGATCATGCTGACAAAGGCACTTTATGGGACAAAGTACATCATGATTAGAGATGAGTGAATCGAAGTTGACCAAATTTCGATTTTCACCGAATCCGAATTTCCTCACGCTTTGTGGTAAAGAATTGCATCTTTTCCAAAGATGGCTGCTGCACGTGTGAGGACATGGAGCAAAGAACTCTGGGAAGGCGGAATCACCCATAGTGCCATGCATGCAGCCAATCAGCAGCCAGCCCTGTGATGTCACAGCTGTATAAATAGCCTCAGCCATTTTGGATTCTGTCATTTTCTAGTGTACTTAGTGCAGGGAGAGACATCAGCAGGCGCTAGGGACAGTGCTAAAAAAAACTTCATTGTGCTAAAAAAACGATTACAAGTGCAAGGAAAGATTATTCAAGGTGTAGGGAAATGATAGGGAGGAATCATTCCAAAGCATTTATGTTGAACAGGCTTCAGTAGGGGAGGTTACAGCCTGGGTAATGGGAACAATCCTATTACACCTTGCTGCACTGACTGGGGATCCAAATTGCCATTATACAGCTCTGTAATTCCAGCAAACCGTTCTTGTCATTGGGGTGCAAGTGCTGTTTGATACAGCCATTAACAGGGTTTATCACAAGGAAATATTTATACGTCTTATTTGCTCTTGTGCGGTGCAGTTATATGTTCTAAAGCATTTTTTGGCTTTTATTAGTGGGAAAAAAGGGCTTATTAGCTGTTGTGTGGTGAAGTGTGAAAATTACAGCACTTTTTGTTGTGTATTAGTGGTAAAATAAATATATATATTTGCCGTTCAGAGGTGCAGTTATGTGTTCTAAGGCCTTTTGTGGAATGTATAAGTGGAAAAATAAAAATATAATTGCCATTCAGCGGTGCAGTTATATGTTCTAAAGCATTTTGAGGCATGTATTAGTGGCAAAAGAAAAATATATTTGCCATTCAGTGGCTGCCATGGCAGCAGGGGTCACTTCAAAAGGCCTGAGCTCCTAGTCTCAGCTAGCGGTCGTGTCTTGACCAGCAACCCAGTGGCTCTTGAATGGTTGACTCGATCTTAAACTTTGTCGCAAGTGACATCAGTCACCTCCATCCAAGAGTCAGTGGGTTTGTCAGACACAACTCTTAGTTGTCAAGGCCGGGGAGCATGCCCTGTGCTCTTAACTGTCCTCAACCTTCCTTTGTCCATTTCTGTTCCCTCAGCCAGAGAAGTATTGTATGCTGTTCCACTATACAGCGAGGACGAGCTACTAGAATACAGTCAGCAGCTACTGGCAAGTCAAGATGTGGAGGAAACATGCGCCGCTTCCTCCGGTAGGTGGGCAAGTAGTGATGAGGAGAGTGGCGTGGGAGCTGGTGTTGCGAGCGGTCAGGCTCCTGACCCAGAGACTGTTGAGGAGGACATCAGTGATGTGTACGCAGTACTCAATGATGATGATGTAGCTGATCGCACTTGGGAGCCGGGTGACGAAGGGGCTTCATCATCATCGGGAGAAGAGGGTGGCAGCTTGCCTGTTAGGCAGCAGTGGAGCCAGCAAGTCGCTAGCGTGGCCGGGAGTCAGTAGGGTGGCAGTGGGAGGTTGGGAGCCAAACGTGCACGGGATCACGGAGGCAGCAGTGGTAGCAGTCAGTCAGTGCGTAGTGTTGGGGATAAAATCACCTACTCGGTGGTGTGGCAGTTTTTTGTTAAGCCGCTGGAGGAGGTGAATATGGAAATATGTAAAATCTGTGGGCAGAAGGAGTAGCATGGCCAGGGTGCAAATTTTGGCACCATAGCCCTGCGTCAACATATGCAGCATCACTATAAAGTGGCCTGGGAGAAGTGGCCTGTGGTGGTCCAGCCTGCTGCAGCAACCGCTACATCACCCAGTGGCATGCACACAGTTTCAGGCAGTCAGGGCTCCACCACCTCAGATGAAGGGAGCTGTCTGTCCTTCCCATCATCTGCTGGTCCTGATGTTCCTGCTCCTCACCATCCTACTCTTCGTCAGTCATTCCGTCAGCAATCGATCACAGAAGTGACAACAAGAGACAACAGTATGCGTGCACTCATCCAACAGCACAGAAGCTGAACGTGCTCCTGTCCAAGTTGCTGATGCTGCAGTCCCTTCCTTTCCAAGTGGTGGACTCTGCACCTTTCAGAGAACTGATGGCTTGTGCCGAGCCGAGTTTGAGATTCCATTCAAGTGTCATCTCTGTTTTGGATCCACTCGTGTTTTTTTTTTGGGCATTAGCAATACTGATGGATTCATGACCAAATGCTGACCGAGTGAAGGTGGATGCTCAACAGACAGGATCTGTTTTTGGGGGGTTATTGTCCTGACGGATCAGAGGAAGGGCAAAATAATCAGTGACGTCAACACAAACTTACTGCTGACACCCTCTCCACTCTGTCGAGCGGCTCTACTTGTATAAGCGTTTAATAGAACAGGTTCTGTAGACATCTATGTGGAATCAGCTGACGGCGGTGTAAAAGGAGTGTGCTTTTTCTGGACGCTAACATTGACCTGTAAGGCTGAGTTCACACTTAAGTGTTCCAGCAAAATTGACCCTTATAAAACATAACCTTTAATCTTAAATAGTTAATAAAAGGAACCCACCACGGTGGTTCACCAGTGTAAACTGTGAAGGACAGATAGTGCTCAGATACAGATACAATAAATGTTGATATCTACACAGGGTACCCAATCCCAGGGCGATCAGGTAAATAGGCGCAACCAGGGCGCAGAATGGAGAGTGTCAGATGTCTTACTCCATTATAAGTATTTATAAATTCGCTGGATTTGTGAGTTCACACTTAAGTTATTTGCTCAACTTTGGCACCGTAACTGCCCAAATAAGTGAAGTGTGCAGTGATTCTAAGAGTGATGCCTGTCATCTGCATGTCATCTGACTCACAGTATTATTTCACTACCACAGCAGACTCCCTATGCGTGTTACTGCAAGGCACAGTGTTCTACACCACTAGAAAGGCTCTCTGCAGCCAGAAAATAGACATTTTTTTTAACGTGATTCGCCACAAATAAATTCAGATCCCGGAAAATTCTGAGAACCAGCCAAATCCAATTTTTTTTTATATTCACTCATCTCTAACTGCCACAAGTTCCAACCCAGAGAATAAAGGTTATTTTTACCGCATTCTAAAGCATGAGGAAGAAAATACAAAAAACTATCGGAGAATTACAGATTTTTTAGCAATCTTAAATAATTATAATAGATATGTAAACCAGAATTTTGCTATTGTAAAACAAAAAGCCCCCCCAAAAAAATAAGCCCTCATACAGCTATCTCTACAGAAAAATAAAATATGGCCCAAGGAAAAGGCTAAAAAAAAAAAATTGATAGGTCCCTATTCCTGAGGCTGGGTTCACACCTGAGCGTTTTACAGAGCGTTCCTACGTGCTGTAAAACGCTCAACAAGGAGAAACCAATGCTTCCCTATGGGAATGGTTCTCACCTGGGCGTTTTACAGCGCGTACGATCACGCTGTAAAACGCCCGACGCCCCAAGAAGTACATGAGCTTCTTTGAGGCGTCTTGTCGCGCGTTCCCGTACATAGACTTTCGGGAACGCGCGACAATGGGCGTTCGCTTGTCTCTGTATGCGCGATTGCAAACGCCGGTACAATCGCGCATACAGAGCGCTCCTTTCAGAACGCTCAGGTGTGAACCCAGCGTAAGGTCCAAAGCAGACTAAACCATAACGCTGGGTTTACACCTGAGCGTTCGCGATGGAGCGCTCTGTATGCACGATTGTACCGGCGTTTGCAATCGCGCATACAGAGACAAGCGAACGCCCATTGTCGCGCGTTCCCGAAAGTCTATGTACGGGAACGCGCGACAAGACGCCCCAAAGAAGCTCATGTACTTCTTGGGGCGTCGAGCGTTTTACAGCGCGATCGTACGCGCTGTAAAACACCCAGGTGAGAACCATGCCGATAGGGAAGCATTGGTTTCTCCTTGTTGAGCGTTTTACAGCGCGTAGGAACGCGCTGTAAAACGCTCAGGTGTGAACCCAGCCTCAGGAATAGGGTACCTATAAAAAATTTTTTTTTACTAACAAGCCAAACTAATGTGAGGCTTGTTTCCCAAAGCCCCAAAAATCTGCTGTCTGCTCTCAGACTCCTCCATCATCAGGCAGGGAAATGATACCTTTATTAGCATTGTCCTATACCAGTGACAGTGAACCTTTTAGAGACCAAGTGCCCAAACTGCAACCTAAAACCCACTTATTTATCGCAAAGTGCTAACACGGCAATTTACCCTGAATACTACATATAAATATGTATTTTATTGTTTAGCTATAATAGCCTGCCTACATTCAATGCGCTGTCTTTGCTGTTCATAGCGCGCCCTGCGTTGATGATTGGCAGGAAAAGTCATATTGGTACACCATAGACTTTTTTCAGGGTGTGGGTGCCCACAGAGAGGGCTCTAAGTGCCGCCTTTCTCACTCGTGCTATAAGTTCGCCACCACTGTCCTAAACAATAAATTACAATCTGTGTCACTGTGACAAAGACTCTTATTAGGACCATAACAATGGACTTACTGAACTGACAGCCCTGGGGTCCTTGCTAAGTCCCCACGGCTGACTGACGAGAGGTTCCCTCATCTCCAATTACTGTATGTCACTGGGAAATTTGAGAAACCGTTCAAAGAGGGAAGTTCCCTTTGATCGTGGCATAGTCCGTGGCGGTCAAGGGTTAAGCGGTTGGGACTGGAGGTTCTAAAAATGCCATCCGTAGAGTGGAAGACTGCTATAAGAACAAGATCTGTTAGTAACATCTTAGTGCAGGAGTGCTCAATGAAGAGCTATTCTCCCTCTAGTTTAGTGACACCTAAAAATAAAGCAATGAGGTGTTAAAGAGTTAAGGGCGGACCTACACATATTTTGTATAGGTAGCAGATAGACTCTCTACTTCTTCTGGTTGGCCAACACTGATAGCAATTAAAAATTTCCACTAACGGCGTGACACAGGAGAGTAATGTCAAAGAATTAGGATTGTGATTTTCTGTAACAACGTGCTCAGGCTTCTGTCCGCATTAACAATATAAATGAGAAATTTGTAGAGCTAATGGATAATGTTCATTAGCTCGCTATAGTTCCCTTTCTCTATCATGTACCTGGCAGTGGTATTTTCACAAAGTAAAGGACCGTTTTATTAGCTATAACTTTCTAATGGAGCACATGCTAGAAGAAAGCTAATATTTGTTTTAATGATTGATTTCAAATGGCATCATAAGATGTGATGAAAGAAAACAAGTCCAGTGGGGGAGGGGGAGATGTGCTATCACACATGGGTGATTACCCAGCGAGAGCAATGTATTTTCCGCAGCACTTGAACAATCTGTTTTACTCTTTTGCAGCTTGTACACATTTCGGTGCATTGAAAAAATATTCTGCACAGAATTAAATCATTTTTTTGCCTATTCCATTATGGCCATTCATTTTCTTTGTAAGATAGCTGGTAGATGTCTTCATTATTATTACAAGTGATCTACCATTTCAGTGAATGCTACAGTCTCAACTGCAGAAGTCAAATGGTGCAAACTGCAAAGACTACTTTAGTGAAGAGCTTATACATTAGCTTACTTCCAGGAGATGTTATGGCTCACATATAAGAGAGTAGCATCAGTGGACCCTCGTAGCCTCAATCTCATTGGTGCTGGCTAAACTAAGGAGCGGAATCTAAGATATTCCTTGGTTTCCATCCTTTAATTCTTGTACAGGAATATGGACTTTGCAGCAGGGTATTCTCAGGTCACAATTCCTGGAGTAGTCCTGGATTGACAACTGTGGTGCTGGATAGTAACAAGGTCAGTAACCAAGCTGGAGTTTGCAAACATGAAGGTAGACAAGAGGTTTCAGGAGTAGGAGTAATCAATCCATAAGTGTAGTCATGGGTCAGCTAGAGGTTGGGATGGGAGGAACATGACAGTGCCTGATGAAGTACACAAGCAAGGTTAGAAACAAGCTGAGGGCAGAATTTAGGAAGCCCCGCAAGTATCAGGCAGACAAAAAAGGACACCTAGGCAAAGACAAGGTCAGGGATGAGAGGGTTCGATAATATCAGTACAGTATAATTCACAATAGTAAGTAGACAGGAGCCAGGAAAGGTTTGTGCTTTGATGTCTAGGCAATGACTATGATACCCAGTCGGGTCTAAATAGAAATCCTTGATGATATCATAGGTTTCATCTAGGAAAAAGCATCATCTTGTATAGAAACAGAGCACAAAAAGAGATTTTTGCTAAAGCAGATGGAGACAACTTCACAGGAACCTGGAGAGGCACATAGCAGAAGAAAACTATAGGCTATACATCCGACATGCTCAACCTGCGTCCCTCCAGCTGTTGCAAAACTATAACTCCCATCATTCCCGGACAGCCCACAGTTGGAGTTGTAGGTTTACAACAGCTGGAGGGCCGCAGGTTGAGCATCCCTGCTATATATCTATAGGCAGCTACCGTTTAAGTCAATTCATAAAAGAGCTTGGAATCATGATTGGGGATATCAACCAAACCAGATATACCCATTGATTGCTCGGGTGACAACCTAGCTATGTTTTAAGATGTTTTAATTGGTCAGACATTGAATTACAGGGTAGGGATCTACCTATAGGTGTCACTAGAGAGACAGTTTTCTTCCAACTAAAGGAAAGCAAATTTTCAATGGGAATATTTCCTTTAAGACTCTTAACCTAGCTAGATATCCACAAGGAGAACCAATGTCTCCCATTTGAAGAGCATGAATAGGAATTCTCTAATATAATGCTACTATAAGAAACATGACCATCACTCTTGGGATAGCGCCAATTAGATATGAGCACATTTTTGAAAAATTTGATTCGGATGCTTCACCAAATTTCTCCAAGAAATTTGCTTTGTTAATTTGTCACAAAACGCGTTAAATCAGGAGAGTGTATCTCAGTGTACATCACTGTGCACTGCAGCAACATACATAGCTAGTCCTTTCTGGTAGTGAAACAGTTACTATGACAGGCAGGTCTCATACACTATATAGAACAAGGCAGGTTAATCACCCAAATTTATGATAATCAAGGCCTAATGGAATTGTTTATCTATTAAACAAGGTGGACACCCCAATAATAGAAGAATTAGACAGGTTATTCACTCCATTTGGGAATCAGGGCCGAGGATAATAGTTTTTCTATTAATCACTGTCGACACTGTTCAATTAGATAATTCTGTGCTTTTAAAGGGCTGTGACATCCCAGGGGCTGGCTGGCTGCTGATTGGCTGGCTGCACAGCATTATGGGTGAGCTCACGTCCCTGGGCCTCTAACTTTCACTTTGTAACATCTGTAGCCTCCATTATAGGAAAAAAAACAGATTCGTTACCACAAAGAGCAAGGAAATTCAGATTCGTTGTGACTCAAATTGTTCCTAAACTTCATATTGAATTCCACTTCAGATGCTTTGATTTGCATAACACTAGCTCCAATATTATTTACCCTGGTAGCAAGATATCTCTAAAGCCTGGAACTTACTCCACAGAACTTGTCAGCAAATGACAGTATGGCAAACACATTCAACACCATGATAAAGTAGATAGATAGTTCAGGGAAGAGGGTGTTATATATAGCTGGAGAGGAAAAGAAGTGAGATGGTGGGCTAGAAGGACTAAGGAACAAAGATGGTGGTGATAGATGGTGATTTTCACGTAAGTTGCTTGATATGCTTTTGTGGTTTAGGGTTTGTTCACACAAGTTCCTGGTTAGTAATGTTGGGCGCGAATATTCGAATCACGAATACTAATCGCGAATATTGGCCCTTCAAGAATTCTCAAATATTTAGAATATAGTGATATATATTCGTAATTTTGAATATTCTAGATTTTTTTTTTTTCATCAGTAACCTCCCTTCTTGCTTGTTGGCCAATGAGAAAGCTGCAGTGTCTGTGTCTGAGCTTAGCAACATCCCTAGCAACCAATAGGAAAGTTGCCTACCCCTTACTATATAAGAACCTCCCCAGCAGCCATGTTCTACAGTTTTTTTTTTAAGTTCTGAGAGAGAGCAGTGTCATTGCCGTGCTCTGTGCTTCACACACTACATTAGATAGATAGTTAGATAGCTTATATATATAATACAGATAGTTAGTGGGAGATAGTCAGTGTAGGTTATATCCTGATATAATGGAGCTGTTGCAGTGCAGTGTGTTAGGTAGTGTGATAGGTTCTGCTGTCCATACATACATGCAGACCTGCTAAAATGTGAAGTTTCACGTATTACGCCAAAATATTCGCATCAATAGTGCCAATTAGCACAATCATGAATATATTGGAGGATATAAAGCCATTTTTAATGTTCAGCCGTGCCAACCATTTTCTCCAGTCTCAGAATACTTCTAGCAGTTTGGAAAATGTAGCAAAAGTGACCCACGCCTGTATTTCGCGCGCATTACGCAAATATTACATTGCCGATTTTTCACAATCAAGAAAATAATCTCAAATTCATCCAGATATTTGTGAAATATTGCGAATTTTAATATTGCCCCTGCCGCTCATCACTACTGGTTAGACCATATGTGCACTGTTAACCTCACCTAGTCTACTTTGCTTATATCTGTAGCAGTAATCTATGATATTACCACTGCCACACTAATATCATATTGGCTTTTTATATAAATGATTTTATGCTATAGTGTTAATGATGGGTTTATGCTTATTTACTGGTATATGTAATAAAATAGAGAAACTCCAGTTGCATTTGTGTCAATTGATGCTCTGTTTATTTTGACGTGCGGCTTCAAAGTGATGTTTCGGCCCAGAAGGCCTTTATCAAACTGTTTGACAATACCAATAGAAAAATGACAATTACAATCTTGTGGACATATAAACCAACATATGGTGTACATCTTAAGACTTAGTATCCATAGGACAATTTACTCATACGCACATAATATCGTATATACGTATTCATTGCACCCAGTATTTGGCTCAAGTAAAAGCTTAGTATAACATGCATGAAACAAAGAAAAAAGACAAGGAGAAAAAAATCAAAAAAGGGCATAAGAAGGGAAAATTAGCATTATATTTAAATCAGCATCGCCAGTTGTGGAAGTATATGGAAACATCTATGTTAAGGAGAAGCAATCGATGTTATAGACCATGATCTAAAGGTGGTTTGAAATGTGGGTCCTATTTATAGGGGACACATGGAGGAGAGAGGGGATCGGGTTCTGTTTTAACCTACTGCTGAGCGGTTGTGATGTGCCCAGGGGAAAGGGTAGAGTAAACATGATTTACCTATAAGTAGTGGAAGTTGTGTAATTATGGAAAACTTACCCACTGCCGCTGTAGGGAGCTGTGTCAGTATGCGCTGCGCTAGATTTAGTGATGGCGTGTGTCCACACGTCTCTTCTGGGGATGCGCTCTGCTTGCTACTCTGCGCGCCTCTAAGTAGCGTGGGGGGGCGTGTCACTGTATGCAGGGAGCGTGCGGTCCACCGTGCGTTCCAATGGTCACATGGTGGGGCAGATGTGGCGTGACGTGTGACCGGAAGTGCCCTGCGTTCCAGGGGAATCCGGAAATGGTGCGTTCCACTGCTTGCGTCCTGGTGTTTAATACATGAACTAATCACGATTGATACATAGACTAATCACGATTTAGTCTAGCTTGACTGGTAGTATGAGTGGAGTTATATGGGTCATGTGTCTAATGTTTCTGGGTGAATGGAGGTGTATATTAGGAAACCAATCCCAGGGTCTATTTAGAATAGAGTTGGGTTTCTAGTTCTATGCCAGAAAAAAGGATATCCAGCCATATGTTGCAGCCCGACATTCATTATACAACCTACGAGAAAGGAGAAGATATATGGTTAGACATGCATAGTCAGTCTTGTAATATCATAAGTTTAACTCTCCATACAGATCGCGATTTCATGTGAAACCTTGTATTTCATAGTCTCTGTTGAGTCCCTTCGGTTCCAAACAATCCATTTTGTGGATCCAAAAGGCTTTCCGTTTTTTTAATTGTGTAACGCGATCGTACCCTCTCCTGTGGGGTAAAATTTGTAAAATAACCTGGTATTTGAGTTGTGACAGGTGGTGTCCGGCAGCTTCAAAATGGGACAGTACTGGGAGTAAGAGATTTTTACGTCTAACCGAAGATTTGTGCTGACATATGCGGTCCCGTATTTTTTGGGTCGTTTCCCCTATGTAGATTTTGCAGCATGGGCATTTGAGTAAGTATACCACAAAGGCCGAATCACATGTGAAAAAGCCTTTTACAGGAAAACTTTTTCCTGATTGGGGGTGATGGAAATGGGTCCCTTTTAGGACATTGCTACATTGTTGGCAATGGATGCATGGGAAGGTCCCTGTTTTTTGAGTTGTGAGGAACCTCTGTCTTGGGATGGTTTGTATGGGGCCAATGTCTGCCTTAACTAGAAGATCTCTTAGGTTCTTGGGTCTACGCGTGCAGGCTAAAATAGGATTCCTAAATTCTTCTACTGTGGGGAAGGCTTTTTGTAAGATGGACCAGTGATTTCTAATACTGTTCAGCATTTTTTTATTGGTGGGATGGTAGGTGTGCACGAATGGTATACGGTTGAGTTTGGTTTTTGGTTTCCTGGGGGTGGTGGTAGTCTCATTCCTAAGGAGATGATCAGGATACCCTCTCTCTTTAAATCTATCTTTCATCTCAGTGAGGCGGGTTTGTAGTTGGTTGCTAGATGTGACAATACGTTTGATCCTTGTGTATTGGGAGGTGGGGAGAGATTTTTTGGTATTCAATGCGTGGAAGCTTTTACCAAAAAATCTCTCCCCACCTCCCAATACACAAGGATCAAACGTATTGTCACATCTAGCAACCAACTACAAACCCGCCTCACTGAGATGAAAGATAGATTTATAACATCGATTGCTTCTCCTTAACATAGATGTTTCCATATACTTCCACAACTGGCGATGCTGATTTAAATATAATGCTAATTTTCCCTTCTTATGCCCTTTTTTGATTTTTTTCTCCTTGTCTTTTTTCTTTGTTTCATGCATGTTATACTAAGCTTTTACTTGATTCAAATACTGGGTGCAATGAATACGTATATACAATATTTTGTGCGTATGAGTAAATTGTCCTATGGATACTAAGTCTTAAGATGTACACCATATGTTGGTATATATGTGTCACGGCTGAGGATGGGGAAAATCCTCAGCCGTGCAATGCCAGAAGATGTTAACGGCTGCTCGGCCAGGACGACAGAATTAGGGAGCAGGTCACCTCCTAACACATCTCTAATCCGTCCCTAACTCCTAGCTGCATGAGCCGACCTTGAAGGTAGGAGGGCCCATGCTCAGGAACCTCGGATCCCTACTCACCCTCCGACCGGTCCCTGAACTAGGAGTGAAGGGTAAGACGACCTGAGGGACTCACACAAGGAGAAAGGGAATCAGTGTCAGTACCTGCGAGTCTCCCCAGGACTGCTGCCGGACCCTGGAACAACACACAGGAACCAGGATCCGACTGCCAGCCTCTGGAACAACACACAGGAACTAGAGACCAGCAAAGAAACAGCCCGAGGAGACCGCACTGACACTGCGTCCACTCTCCACTCACGTCCCCACTCCAGTCGCTGCCAGCAGACACTCCTAACCAGCGCGCAGCTGGACCACTAAGGGAATGCTGCCAGCAGACGACCAGAGATAGGAACATGGAGAGAGACGAGGGATCACCAACACGGACACGGAAGGTAAGGTGGCGGGGAATAAGCCACCAACCGCGCCGTTAATGGTGATCCCCGGAACCCTCTCCCTCCGGAGAACGCGCATGCAGGCCAAAAGAGGATGGCACTGCATGCTGCACCCTCTTTCGAAGGTGTGCCACCGCACACCAAAAAACACACGTGCAGTATAAAAATAAGGGGACGCCAAAACAGACAACGGTGAAGGAATGGCGGGGAATGCCACTCACCGCGCCTTCAGCGGCGAAACCCCCACAACGCTCTCCCTCCGGAGAACGCGCATGCACCCCATCCGTAGATCGCGGTACATGCTTCACCCTCTTTCGAGGGAAAGCCACGTGAGGAGCCATTGTGGTCATACTGTCACGGCTGAGGATGGGGAAAATCCTCAGCCGTGCGATGCCAGAAGATGTTAATGGCTGCTCGGCCAGGACGACAGAATTAGGGAGCAGGTCGCCTCCTAACACATCCCTAATCTGTCCCTAACTCCTAGCTGCATTAGCCGACCTTTAAGGTAGGAGGGCCAATGCTCAGGAACCTCGGATCCCTACTCACCCTCCGACCGGTCCCTGAACTAGGAGTAAAGGGTAAGACAACCTGTTCCTTCTGGACACGGAGGAACAGGAGTCTCACTGGCCAAGCTGCATGAAAAACGGGAACAGAAACAGGCCTATGGATATGGCAAGTGCTGCACTAGTTCCAGCCACCTGCCACAGCCTTGCTGACTGGATCCGTGTGCAGGCAAGCTGAAGTCCACAACAATACAAATAGAACTCAGCACACACATATCCACACACAGGAACCCAGATCCATAGCTGCACAGAATAATAAAGGAAAACATAAACTGAACATAAACTGAACATCAAACAAACTTAAACTTAAACCTATGACCACAAGGGTGGCCCCCACTGGCAGGTGAAATAACACAGGAGGCTACTCCAGCTAGTCATGGCTGAAGTACCCCTCAGACTGGAGATAACAATGAGGCTTTATAGGCCCAAGTAGTCACACCCACACAGACACGCCCAGTGTTCACACACACAGAAGGGAATTAACCCTTCCAACACCAGGAAGTGTAGTGAGACCACATAAAGGGAAATACACACAAATACTCACTGCAGCTGTTACCGTTGACAATGACATGTGTGGCAAACGTGTCCTGGGAGCCGGCCAAAAGGCCGAGACACTGCCACCACATGTACTAACACCAAACGTTGCCACGGGCAGCCACAGTGAAGGGAAAATGTCAGAGTGCACACCAAACATAAAATAGAGTGCACACCAGACATACAAAAGTGCCTAACATACACACATTACCGAAAGACCACCGCACGCATGGACAGCGAGCCGCCCAGCCACCAGCTCCGGCTGCTCTACTGCCCAACCACAAGTTGCCAGCGGCAACCACACGTGAGGCAAGATACTGACCCTCACCTGTGATTGACAAGGAAAAGACCGCGGGCAAATGCATGCGGGTCTCAAGGAGTCACGACCATAACCATGGCCGTGACAATATGTCCACAAGATTGTAATTGTCATTTTTCTATTGTCATTTTTCAAATACTGGGTGCAATGAATACGTATATATGATATTATGTGCGTATGAGTAAATTGTCCTATGGATACTAAGTCTTAAGATGTACACCATATGTTGGTTTATATGTCCACAAGATTGTAATTGTCATTTTTCTATTGGTATTGTCACACAGTTTGATAAAGGCCTTCTGGGCCGAAACATCACTTTGAAGCCGCACGTCAAAATAAACAGAACATTAATTGACACAAATACAACTGGAGTTTCTCTATTTTATTACTATATGGGGTGGGAACCCGACTCCAAGTTATTACTTCCAGAGTGCCAGGAGGTTATATCTTCACTGGTATATGTAATGTCACCAGGAGGTGGAGCTGTATGTCATTGCCATGTGTATATAAATCTGATATCGGATGGTGAGTTTAAAAAAGCCTATAAACTATGAGAGAATCTGTATTATTTTTTTAAGTTGTCTCTGTCAAAGGGAGAGATACCAGGAGTTATAACTAGAGATGAGCGAAGTATTGGAAAATTAGATTTGGCTGCTTGGTCCAATTTTACAAAAAAATTTGCTTTGTGACTAATTACTTAGTCACAAAGCGCTTTTCTTTGTAAAAAGAGGGTGCAATGACAGGGAGCGATAGTGCAGCTCCGTGTCACTGTACCCCTCCCCTCAGATGCCCCATTTCATTCATGATCGCGGCATCTCATAGCAATAATCGGAAGTAAAAAAATGTAATCATACTTACCTCATCCATTTGCTCGTGACGGGCTGGCCGACACCATCTTGATTGAAGATCTGGCTCGAAATCTCACGCCGGCCCGTGATGACGTCATACGTCACCGCAGACGGGATTTCGTATGCGATGTTCAAGCAAGATGGATGAGGTAAGTATGTTTTTTACTTTGTTTTTTTACACTATTTTAGGTAAAATCATTTTGCTACCATGAATAGGGATGAGCGAACTCGAACTGTATAGTTCGGGTTCGTACCGAATTTTGGGGTGTCCGTGACACGGACCCGAACCCGGACATTTTCGTAAAAGTCCGGGTTCGGGTTCGGTGTTCGTCGCTTTCTTGGCGCTTTTGTGACGCTTTCTTGGCGCTTTTTGAAAGGCTGCAAAGCAGCCAATCAACAAGCGTCATACTACTTGCCCCAAGAGGCCATCACAGCCATGCCTACTATTGGCATGGCTGTGATTGGCCAGAGCACCATGTGACCCAGCCTCTATTTAAGCTGGAGTCACATAGCGCCGCCCGTCACTCTGCTCTGATTAGCGTAGGGAGAGGTTGCGGCTGCGACAGTAGGGCGAGATTAGGCAGATTAACTCCTCCAAAGGACTTGATTAACTGATCGATCTGCAGCTGTGGATCATTGAGCTGCTGATCCTCAATTGCTCACTGTTTTTAGGCTGCCCAGACCGTTTGTCAGTCACATTTTTCTGGGGTGATCGGCGGCCATTTTGTGTCTTGTGGTGCGCCAGCACAAGCTGCGACCAAGTGCATTTAACCCTCAATGGTGTGGTTGTTTTTTGGCTAAAGCCTACATCAGGGTGAAGCTGTCACACCAAGTGCATTTAACCAGCAATAGTCTGTTCATTTTTTGGCCATATACAAAATCAGGGGCAAGCTGCGCCTGTCACCAAGTGCATTTAACCCTCAATGGTGTGGTTGTTTTTTGGCTAAAGCCTACATCAGGGTGAAGCTGTCACACCAAGTGCATTTAACCAGCAATAGTCTGTTCATTTTTTGGCCATATACAAAATCAGGGGCAAGCTGCGCCTGTCACCAAGTGCATTTAACCCTCAATGGTGTGGTTGTTTTTTGGCTAAAGCCTACATCAGGGTGAAGCTGTCACACCAAGTGCATTTAACCAGCAATAGTCTGTTCATTTTTTGGCCATATACAAAATCAGGGGCAAGCTGCGCCTGTCACCAAGTGCATTTAACCCTCAATGGTGTGGTTGTTTTTTGGCTAAAGCCTACATCAGGGTGAAGCTGTCACACCAAGTGCATTTAACCAGCAATAGTCTGTTCATTTTTTGGCCATATACAAAATCAGGGGCAAGCTGCGCCTGTCACCAAGTGCATTTAACCCTCAATGGTGTGGTTGTTTTCTGGCTAAAGCCTACATCAGGGTGAAGCTGTCACACCAAGTGCATTTAACCAGCAATAGTCTGTTTATTTTTTGGCCATATACTACATCAGGGGCAAGCTGCGCCCGTCACCAAGTGCATTTAACCCTCAGTAGTGTGGTTGGTCAAGCTGTGACACCAAGTGCATTTAACCAGCAATAGTCTGTTCATTTTTTGGCCATATACTACATCAGGGGCAAGCTGCGCCCGTCACCAAGTGCACTTAACCAGCAATAGTGTGGTTATTTTTTGGCCATATCCCAGTCTAATTCTGTCACTAAATCCATACCGGTCACCCAGCGCCTAAATACTAGGCCTCAAATTTATATCCCGCTAAATCTCTCGTTACCGCTGTCCTGTTGTAGCTGGGAAAGTTATTTAGTGTCCGTCAAAGCACATTTTTTGTTCTGGGTTGAAGTACAATTCCCAATTTAGCAATTTCATAATTTAGTGGTTTCTGCTATATCAGAGCTATTTGAAATCTATCCCTAAAAGGGTATATAATATTCAAGGTGCACATTGGGTCATTCAGAATAACTTCACACACACCCGCTACTGTGTATTTTCAAGTCTAATTCTGTCACTAAACCCATACCTGTCACCCAGCGCCTAAATACTAGGCCTCAAATTTATATCCTGCTAAATCTCTCGTTACCGCTGTCCTGTTGTAGCTGGGAAAGTTATTTAGTGTCCGTCAAAGCACATTTTTTGTTCTGGGTTGAAGTACAATTCCCAATTTAGCAATTTCATAATTTAGTGGTTTCTGCTATATCAGAGCTATTTGAAATCTATCCCTAAAAGGGTATATAATATTCAAGGTGCACATTGGGTCATTCAGAATAACTTCACACACACCCGCTACTGTGTATTTTCAAGTCTAATTCTGTCACTAAACCCATACCTGTCACCCAGCGCCTAAATACTAGGCCTCAAATTTATATCCTGCTAAATCTCTCGTTACCGCTGTCCTGTTGTAGCTGGGAAAGTTATTTAGTGTCCGTCAAAGCACATTTTTTGTTCTGGGTTGAAATACAATTCCCAATTTAGCAATTTCATAATTTAGTGGTTTCTGCTATATCAGAGCTATTTGAAATCTATCCCTAAAAGGGTAGATCATATTGAAGGTGCACATAGGGTCATTCAGAATAACTTCACACACACCCGCTACTGTGTATTTCCAAGTCTAATTCTGTCACTAAACCCATACCTGTCACCCAGCGCCTAAATACTAGGCCTCAAATTTATATCCCGCTAAATCTCTCGTTACCGCTGTCCTGTTGTAGCTGGGAAAGTTATTTAGTGTCCGTCAAAGCACATTTTTTGTTCTGGGTTGAAGTACAATTCCCAATTTAGCAATTTCATAATTTAGTGGTTTCTGCTATATCAGAGCTATTTGAAATCTATCCCTAAAAGGGTATATAATATTCAAGGTGCACATTGGGTCATTCAGAATAACTTCACACACACCCGCTACTGTGTATTTCCAAGTCTAATTCTGTCACTAAACCCATACCTGTCACCCAGCGCCTAAATACTAGGCCTCAAATTTATATCCTGCTAAATCTCTCGTTACCGCTGTACTGTTGTTGCTGGGCAAGATATTTAGTGTCCGTCAAAGCACATTTTTTGTTCTGGGTTGAAATACAATTCCCAATTTAGCAATTTCATAATTTAGTGGTTTCTGCTATATCAGAGCTATTTGAAATCTATCCCTAAAAGGGTATATAATATTCAAGGTGCACATTGGGTCATTCAGAATAACTTCACACACACCCGCTACTGTGTATTTCCAAGTCTAATTCTGTCACTAAACCCATACCTGTCACCCAGCGCCTAAATACTAGGCCTCAAATTTATATCCTGCTAAATCTCTAGTTACCGCTGTACTGTTGTTGCTGGGCAAGATATTTAGTGTCCGTCAAAGCACATTTTTTGTTCTGGGTTGAAATACAATTCCCAATTTAGCAATTTCATAATTTAGTGGTTCCTGCTATATCAGAGCTATTTGAAATCTATCCCAAAAAGGGTATATAATATTCAAGGTGCACATAGGGTCATTCAGAATAACTTCACACACACGCTTCTGTGCATTTCCAAGTCTAATTCTGTCACTAAATCCATACCGGTCACCCAGCGCCTAAATACTAGGCCTCAAATTTATATCCCGCTGAATTTGAATACAATACATTGGGCCAAATAATATATTTGTTGTTGTGGTGAACCATAACAATGAGAAAAACATCTAGTAAGGGACGCGGACGTGGACATGGTCGTGGTGGTGTTAGTGGACCCTCTGGTGCTGGGAGAGGACGTGGCCGTTCTGCCACATCCACACGTCCTAGTGTACCAACTACCTCAGGTCCCAGTAGCCGCCAGAATTTACAGCGATATATGGTGGGGCCCAATGCCGTTCTAAGGATGGTAAGGCCTGAGCAGGTACAGGCATTAGTCAATTGGGTGGCCGACAGTGGATCCAGCACGTTCACATTATCTCCCACCCAGTCTTCTGCAGAAAGCGCACAGATGGCGCCTGAAAACCAACCCCATCAGTCTGTCACATCACCCCCATGCATACCAGGGAAACTGTCTCAGCCTCAAGTTATGCAGCAGTCTCTTATGCTGTTTGAAGACTCCGCTGGCAGGGTTTCCCAAGGGCATCCACCTAGCCCTTCCCCAGCGGTGAAAGACATAGAATGCACTGACGCACAACCACTTATGTTTCCTGATGATGAGGACATGGGAATACCACCTCAGCATGTCTCTGATGATGACGAAACACAGGTGCCAACTGCTGCGTCTTTCTGCAGTGTGCAGACTGAACAGGAGGTCAGGGATCAAGACTGGGTGGAAGACGATGCAGGGGACGATGAGGTCCTAGACCCCACATGGAATGAAGGTCGTGCCACTGACTTTCACAGTTCGGAGGAAGAGGCAGTGGTGAGACCGAGCCAACAGCGTAGCAAAAGAGGGAGCAGTGGGCAAAAGCAGAACACCCGCCGCCAAGAGACTCCGCCTGCTACTGACCGCCGCCATCTGGGACCGAGCACCCCAAAGGCAGCTTCAAGGAGTTCCCTGGCATGGCACTTCTTCAAACAATGTGCTGACGACAAGACCCGAGTGGTTTGCACGCTGTGCCATCAGAGCCTGAAGCGAGGCATTAACGTTCTGAACCTGAGCACAACCTGCATGACCAGGCACCTGCATGCAAAGCATGAACTGCAGTGGAGTAAACACCTTAAAACCAAGGAAGTCACTCAGGCTCCCCCTGCTACCTCTTCTGCTGCTGCCGCCTCGGCCTATTCTGCTGCTGCCGCCTCGGCCTCTTCCTCCGCCTCTGGAGGAACGTTGGCACCTGCCGCCCAGCAAACAGGGGATGTACCACCAACACCACCACCACCACCTCCGTCACCAAGCGTCTCAACCATGTCACACGCCAGCGTTCAGCTCTCCATCTCACAAACATTTGATAGAAAGCGTAAATTCCCACCTAGCCACCCTCGATCCCTGGCCCTGAATGCCAGCATTTCTAAACTACTGGCCTATGAAATGCTGTCATTTAGGCTGGTGGACACAGACAGCTTCAAACAGCTCATGTCGCTTGCTGTCCCACAGTATGTTGTTCCCAGCCGGCACTACTTCTCCAAGAGAGCCGTGCCTTCCCTGCACAACCAAGTATCCGATAAAATCAAGTGTGCACTGCGCAACGCCATCTGTAGCAAGGTCCACCTAACCACAGATACGTGGACCAGTAAGCACGGCCAGGGACGCTATATCTCCCTAACTGCACACTGGGTAAATGTAGTGGCAGCTGGGCCCCAGGCGGAGAGCTGTTTGGCGCACGTCCTTCCGCCGCCAAGGATCGCAGGGCAACATTCTTTGCCTCCTGTTGCCACCTCCTCCTTCTCGGCTTCCTCCTCCTCTTCTTCCACCTGCTCATCCAGTCAGCCACACACCTTCACCACCAACTTCAGCACAGCCCGGGGTAAACGTCAGCAGGCCATTCTGAAACTCATATGTTTGGGGGACAGGCCCCACACCGCACAGGAGTTGTGGCGGGGTATTGAACAACAGACCGACGAGTGGTTGCTGCCGGTGAGCCTCAAGCCCGGCCTGGTGGTGTGTGATAATGGGCGAAATCTCGTTGCAGCTCTGGGACTAGCCAATTTGACGCACATCCCTTGCTTGGCGCATGTGCTGAATTTGGTGGTGCAGAAGTTCATTCACAACTACCCCGACATGTCAGAGCTGCTGCATAAAGTGCGGGCCGTCTGTTCGCGCTTCCGGCGTTCACATCCTGCCGCTGCTCGCCTGTCTGCGCTACAGCGTAACTTCGGCCTTCCCGCTCACCGCCTCATATGCGACGTGCCCACCAGGTGGAACTCCACCTTGCACATGCTGGACAGACTGTGCGAGCAGCAGCAGGCCATAGTGGAGTTTCAGCTGCAGCACGCACGGGTCAGTCGCACTACAGAACAGCACCACTTCACCACCAATGACTGGGCCTCCATGCGAGACCTGTGTGCCCTGTTGCGCTGTTTCGAGTACTCCACCAACATGGCCAGTGGCGATGACACCGTTATCAGCGTTACAATACCACTTCTATGTCTCCTTGAGAAAACACTTAGGGCGATGATGGAAGAGGAGGTGGCCCAGGAGGAGGAGGAGGAGGAGGAGGAAGAGGGGTCATTTTTAGCACTTTCAGGCCAGTCTCTTCGAAGTGACTCAGAGGGAGGTTTTTGGCAACAGCAGAGGCCAGGTACAAATGTGGCCAGCCAGGGCCCACTACTGGAGGACGAGGAGGACGAGGATGAGGAGGAGGTGGAGGAGGATGAGGATGAAGCATGGTCACAGCGGGGTGGCACCCAACGCAGCTCGGGTCCATCACTGGTGCGTGGCTGGGGGGAAAGGCAGGACGATGACGATACGCCTCCCACAGAGGACAGCTTGTCCTTACCCCTGGGCAGCCTGGCACACATGAGCGACTACATGCTGCAGTGCCTGCGCAACGACAGCAGAGTTGCCCACATTTTAACCTGTGCGGACTACTGGGTTGCCACCCTGCTGGATCCACGCTACAAAGACAATGTGCCCACCTTACTTCCTGCACTGGAGCGTGATAGGAAGATGCGCGAGTACAAGCGCACGTTGGTAGACGCGCTACTGAGAGCATTCCCAAATGTCACAGGGGAACAAGTGGAAGCCCAAGGCCAAGGCAGAGGAGGAGCAAGAGGTCGCCAAGGCAGCTGTGTCACGGCCAGCTCCTCTGAGGGCAGGGTTAGCATGGCAGAGATGTGGAAAACTTTTGTCAACACGCCACAGCTAACTGCACCACCACCTGATACGCAACGTGTTAGCAGGAGGCAACATTTCACTAACATGGTGGAACAGTACGTGTGCACACCCCTCCACGTACTGACTGATGGTTCGGCCCCATTCAACTTCTGGGTCTCTAAATTGTCCACGTGGCCAGAGCTAGCCTTTTATGCCTTGGAGGTGCTGGCCTGCCCGGCAGCCAGCGTTTTGTCTGAACGTGTATTCAGCACGGCAGGGGGCGTCATTACAGACAAACGCAGCCGCCTGTCTACAGCCAATGTGGACAAGCTGACGTTCATAAAAATGAACCAGGCATGGATCCCACAGGACCTGTCCGTCCCTTGTCCAGATTAGACATTAACTACCTCCCCATAACCATATATTATTGGACTCCAGGGCACTTCCTCATTCAATCCTATTTTTATTTTCATTTTACCATTATATTGCAAGGCTACCCAAAGTTGAATGAACCTCTCCTCTGCCTGTGTGCTAGGCCTAAATATATGCCAATGGATTGTTGCAGTGGTGGCTGACGTGAAGCCTCATTCTCTGCTATGACATGCAGACTGATTCTCTGGTGACATGAAGCCAGATTGTCTGTTACGGGACCTCTCTCCTCTGCCTGGGTGCTGGGCCTGAATTTATGACAATGGACTGTTGCAGTGGTGGCTGACGTGAAGCCTGATTCTCTGCTATGACATGCAGACTGATTCTCTGCTGACATGAAGCCAGATCCTCTGTTACGGGACCTCTCTCCTCTGCCTGGGTGCTGGGCCTAAATTTATGAAAATGGACTGTTGCAGTGGTGGGTGACGTGAAGCCTCATTCTCTGCTATGACATGCAGACTGATTCTCTGCTGACATGAAGCCAGATTGTCTGTTACGGGACCTCTCTCCTCTGCCTGGGTGCTGGGCCTGAATTTATGACAATGGACTGTTGCAGTGGTGGCTGACGTGAAGCCTGATTCTCTGCTATGACATGCAGACTAATTCTCTGCTGACATGAAGCCAGATTGTCTGTTACGGGACCTCTCTCCTCTGCCTGGGTGCTGGGCCTAAATTTATGAAAATGGACTCTTACAGTGGTGGGTGACGTGAAGCCTGATTCTCTGCTATGACATGAAGACTGATTCTCTGCTGACATGAAGCCAGATCCTCTGTTACGGGACCTCTCTCCTCTGCCTGGGTGCTGGGCCTAAATATCTGACAATGGACTGTTGCAGTGGTGGGTGACGTGAAGCCTCATTCTCTGCTATGACATGCAGACTGATTCTCTGCTGACATGAAGCCAGATCGTCTGTTACGGGACCTCTCTCCTCTGCCTGGGTGCTGGGCCTAAATTTATGAAAATGGACTCTTACAGTGGTGGGTGACGTGAAGCCTGATTGTCTGCTATGACATGAAGACTGATTCTCTGCTGACATGAAGCCAGATCCTCTGTTACGGGACCTCTCTCCTCTGCCTGGGTGCTGGGCCTAAATTTATGAAAATGGACTCTTACAGTGGTGGGTGACGTGAAGCCTGATTCTCTGCTATGACATGAAGACTGATTCTCTGCTGACATGAAGCCAGATCCTCTGTTACGGGACCTCTCTCCTCTGCCTGGGTGCTGGGCCTAAATATCTGACAATGGACTGTTGCATTGGTGGCTGACGTGAAGCCTGATTCTCTGCTATGATATGAAGACTGATTCTCTGCTGACATGAAGCCAGATTGTCTGTTACGGGACCTCTCTCCTCTGCCTGTGTGCTAGGCCTAAATATATGCCAATGGATTGTTGCAGTGGTGGCTGACGTGAAGCCTGATTCTCTGCTATGACATGCAGACTGATTCTCTGGTGACATGAAGCCAGATCCTCTGTTACGGGACCTCTCTCCTCTGCCTGGGTGCTGGGCCTAAATTTATGAAAATGGACTGTTGCAGTGGTGGGTGACGTGAAGCCTGATTCTCTGCTATGACATGCAGACTGATTCTCTGGTGACATGAAGCCAGATCCTCTGTTACGGGACCTCTCTCCTCTGCCTGGGTGCTGGGCCTAAATTTATGAAAATGGACTGTTGCAGTGGTGGGTGACGTGAAGCCTCATTCTCTGCTATGACATGCAGACTGATTCTCTGCTGACATGAAGCCAGATTGTCTGTTACGGGACCTCTCTCCTCTGCCTGGGTGCTGGGCCTGAATTTATGACAATGGACTGTTGCAGTGGTGGCTGACGTGAAGCCTGATTCTCTGCTATGATATGAAGACTGATTCTCTGCTGACATGAAGCCAGATTGTCTGTTACGGGACCTCTCTCCTCTGCCTGGGTGCCGGGGCCTAAATATCTGAGAATGGACTGTTCCAGTGGTGGGTAACGGGAAGCCAGATTCTCTGCTATGATATGAAGACTGATTCTCTGCTGACATGAAGCCAGATTGTCTGTTACGGGACCTCTCTCCTCTGCCTGGGTGCTGGGCCTAAATTTATGAAAATGGACTCTTACAGTGGTGGGTGACGTGAAGCCTGATTCTCTGCTATGACATGAAGACTGATTCTCTGCTGACATGAAGCCAGATTGTCTGTTACGGGACCTCTCTCCTCTGCCTGGGTGCCGGGGCCTAAATATCTGAGAATGGACTGTTCCAGTGGTGGGTGACGGGAAGCCAGATTCTCTGCTATGGAACCTCTCTCCAATTGATTTTGGTTAATTTTTATTTATTTAATTTTTATTTTAATTAATTTCCCTATCCACATTTGTTTGCAGGGGATTTACCTACATGTTGCTGCCTTTTGCAGCCCTCTAGCCCTTTCCTGGGCTGTTTTACAGCCGTTTTAGTGCCGAAAAGTTCGGGTCCCCATTGACTTCAATGGGGTTCGGGTTCGGGACGAAGTTCGGATCGGGTTCGGATCCCGAACCCGAACATTTCCGGGATGTTCGGCCGAACTTCTCGAACCCGAACATCCAGGTGTTCGCTCAACTCTAACCATGAAGCATGAAGAAATTCGGCTTCACAGTGAATTGAATTTATCCTGAAATTCGCTCAACACTAGTTATAACAGCAAAAGGAAAAGATAGACTGTATCAATTTTCTGTCAACTGAACATATAAAATATATATTTTAATATATAAATCTGTGTGAAATAAAAATTTATAATGCATTAGAAATTTTTTTTTTTTATTAGTGTATTGCTTCTATAAGTCTGCCTGTATGTTTTGTATCCTTTATGGCAAAACACCCACCAACAACGGTCATCAAGAGAAGTTCATTCTAAAGGTTGTAAAATAAAATGATGTTTCGGCTTCTATGTCCTTATTTTGTTATTTGATTAAAAGGCTGACAAGGAACATAAATACATTATATCTATGGAGGCTGCAAATCACTCGGGGACTTTTACCTTGAGGACTGTGTGCGGTTTTGCCTTTAGTGTATTTTTAGTGAAGGAGAAGAAAATCAATTCCTTAGCAATCTACAACTGGTATTCCAGTGACAATGACACTATTAAATCTTCACTGAGAGTGTGATTTATCCAAGTGATTCACCTGCAGACTTCGCATCTGGTAAAGTATAAGCTTCACCCAGATTCAAATATGGTGACCCTATGGCTACAATCCTCCGATAGCTTCATATATTGTTTTTTAAATGATTTGTACAAGGCCGCTGATTGAACAACAATGGTAAAATAAATTACAGCGCACAACATAATACACCAACATTCATTTTGTTTCTAATTTGTTAGTTAAGACCAACTTAAAGGGTTTGTCCATTGAAGTGAATGAGAGTAGCATTGTAATACCCAGCTCCATCTACTATACCATGGACAGAGCTGTGTAGTTCTACTATCGGAGCTACCCCAAAACAGCTGACCAGACAGAGCCCGAACCCCCCCAATCAGACGTTGATAGCCTACCCTAAACATAGGACACCAATAGTAAAATCATGGACAATCCCTTTAAAGGGATTTCCTAGCTTTCTATACATTATTTTTTTAATACTTATATATAATTCTACACTTATTTAATTTGTTTAACCCTGTCGCTACCGGGGCTGTACATGTACGGCACTGGAGCGAAGTGCAAACATGGTGTACAGCAGCCGTCATGGCCGGAAAAATAAAAAAAGTTATGGCTCAAGGAAGATAGGGAAGAAAAATGAAAATGCAAAAACGAAAAAACGTACAGTATCTGAAGGGTTACGGTCCACAATTCTTTACTGAAACAAATATGCATGTGGTTAAAATTTGGGCAATTCATTAAAAGCCTTCTCAGCAGCGCCCCATTCATGTGAAAAATATGTGGAGTAATTTGACAATCAATAGAAATGTTAGAATGTTACATATGCCTACAGTCATACATGGTAAAGTTTGCAAAGGATCAACTAAAAAAATAAATTTAAAAATGAAATGCCAGTACATTTTAAAGAAAACCTGAACATGGTGTCTGATCTGCTGAAATGCTAGTAAAACTTTACACAACATGGTGACATAACATTTAGGAATATTTTGATTCCTGAATAGAAAAAATGTACACAGTGATGTGATAATAGTGGGATAATGCTCACAGTAAAGTTACAGCACTAGGATAATGCACACAGTAATGTCGCAGGACAGGTAATAATTAGGGATGAGCGAACTCGAACTGTATAGTTCGGGTTCGTACCGAATTTTGGGGTGTCCGTGACACGGACCCGAACCCGGACATTTTCGTAAAAGTCCGGGTTCGGGTTCGGTGTTCGTCGCTTTCTTGGCGCTTTTGTGACGCTTTCTTGGCGCTTTTTGAAAGGCTGCAAAGCAGCCAATCAACAAGCGTCATACTACTTGCCCCAAGAGGCCGTCACAGCCATGCCTACTATTGGCATGGCTGTGATTGGCCAGAGCACCATGTGACCCAGCCTCTATTTAAGCTGGAGTCACATAGCGCCGCCCGTCACTCTGCTCTGATTAGTGTAGGGAGAGGTTGCGGATGCGACAGTAGGGCGAGATTAGGCAGATTAACTCCTCCAAAGGACTTCACTTGATTAATCGATCGATCTGCAGCTGTGCATCATTGAGCTGCTGAAATTCAAATGCTCACTCACTGTTTTTAGGCTGCCCAGACCGTTTGTCAGTCACTTTTTTCTGGGGTGATCGGCGGCCATTTTGTGTCTCGTGCGGTGCTGCGACCAAGTGCATCCAAGCTGCGACCAAGTGCATTTAACCCTCAATGGTGTGGTTGTTTTTTGGCTAAAGCCTACATCAGGGTGAAGCTGTCACACCAAGTGCATTTAACCAGCAATAGTCTGTTCATTTTTTGGCCATATACTAAATTAGGGGCAAGCTGCGCCTGTCACCAAGTGCATTTAACCCTCAATGGTGTGGTTGTTTTTTGGCTAAAGCCTACATCAGGGTGAAGCTGTCACACCAAGTGCATTTAACCAGCAATAGTCTGTTTATTTTTTGGCCATATACTACATCAGGGGCAAGCTGCGCCCGTCACCAAGTGCATTTAACCCTCAGTAGTGTGGTTGGTCAAGCTGTGACACCAAGTGCATTTAACCAGCAATAGTCTGTTCATTTTTTGGCCATATACTACATCAGGGGCAAGCTGCGCCCGTCACCAAGTGCATTTAACCCTCAGTAGTGTGGTTGGTCAAGCTATCACACCAAGTGCATTTAACCACCAATAGTCTGTTCATTTTTTGGCCATATACTAAATCAGGGGCAAGCTGCGCCCGTCACCAAGTGCATTTAACCAGCAATAGTCTGTTCATTTTTTGGCCATATACTACATCAGGGGCAAGCTGCGCCCGTCACCAAGTGCATTTAACCCTCAGTAGTGTGGTTCGTCAAGCTGTGACACCAAGTGCATTTAACCAGCAATAGTCTGTTCATTTTTTGGCCATATACTACATCAGGGGCAAGCTGCGCCCGTCACCAAGTGCATTTAACCAGCAATAGTGTGGTTATTTTTTGGCCATATCCCAGTCTAATTCTGTCACTAAATCCATACCGGTCACCCAGCGCCTAAATACTAGGCCTCAAATTTATATCCCGCTAAATCTCTCGTTACCGCTGTCCTGTTGTGGCTGGGAAAGTTATTTAGTGTCCGTCAAAGCACATTTTTTGTTCTGGGTTGAAGTACAATTCCCAATTTAGCAATTTCATAATTTAGTGGTTCCTGCTATATCAGAGCTATTTGAAATCTATCCCTAAAAGGGGTATATAATATTCAAGGTGCACATTGGGTCATTCAGAATAACTTCACACACACCCGCTACTGTGTATTTCCAAGTCTAATTCTGTCACTAAACCCATACCTGTCACCCAGCGCCTAAATACTAGGCCTCAAATTTATATCCTGCTAAATCTCTCGTTACCGCTGTCCTGTTGTGGCTGGGAAAGTTATTTAGTGTCCGTCAAAGCACATTTTTTGTTCTGGGTTGAAATACAATTCCCAATTTAACAATTTCATAATTTAGTGGTTTCTGCTATATCAGAGCTATTTGAAATCTATCCCTAAAAGGGTATATAATATTCAAGGTGCACATTGGGTCATTCAGAATAACTTCACACACACGCTACTGTGCATTTCCAAGTCTAATTCTGTTAGTAAATCCATACCGGTCACCCAGCGCCTAAATACTAGGCCTCAAATTTATATCCCGCTGAATTTGAATACAATACATTGGGCCAAATAATATTTTTGTTGTTGTGGTGAACCATAACAATGAGAAAAACATCTAGTAAGGGACGCGGACGTGGACATGGTCGTGGTGGTGTTAGTGGACCCTCTGGTGCTGGGAGAGGACGTGGCCGTTCTGCCACATCCACACGTCCTAGTGTACCAACTACCTCAGGTCCCAGTAGCCGCCAGAATTTACAGCGATATATGGTGGGGCCCAATGCCGTTCTAAGGATGGTAAGGCCTGAGCAGGTACAGGCATTAGTCAATTGGGTGGCCGACAGTGGATCCAGCACGTTCACATTATCTCCCACCCAGTCTTCTGCAGAAAGCGCACAGATGGCGCCTGAAAACCAACCCCATCAGTCTGTCACATCACCCCCATGCATACCAGGGAAACTGTCTCAGCCTCAAGTTATGCAGCAGTCTCTTATGCTGTTTGAAGACTCCGCTGGCAGGGTTTCCCAAGGGCATCCACCTAGCCCTTCCCCAGCGGTGAAAGATATAGAATGCACTGACGCACAACCACTTATGTTTCCTGATGATGAGGACATGGGAATACCACCTCAGCATGTCTCTGATGATGACGAAACACAGGTGCCAACTGCTGCGTCTTTCTGCAGTGTGCAGACTGAACAGGAGGTCAGGGATCAAGACTGGGTGGAAGACGATGCAGGGGATGATGAGGTCCTAGACCCCACATGGAATGAAGGTCGTGCCACTGACTTTCACAGTTCGGAGGAAGAGGCAGTGGTGAGACCGAGCCAACAGCGTAGCAAAAGAGGGAGCAGTGGGCAAAAGCAGAACACCCGCCGCCAAGAGACTCCGCCTGCTACTGCCCGCCGCCATCTGGGAACGAGCACCCCAAAGGCAGCTTCAAGGAGTTCCCTGGCATGGCACTTCTTCAAACAATGTGCTGACGACAAGACCCGAGTGGTTTGCACGCTGTGCCATCAGAGCCTTAAGCGAGGCATTAACGTTCTGAACCTGAGCACAACCTGCATGACCAGGCACCTGCATGCAAAGCATGAACTGCAGTGGAGTAAACACCTTAAAACCAAGGAAGTCACTCAGGCTCCCCCTGCTACCTCTTCTGCTGCTGCCGCCTCGGCCTCTTCTGCTGCTGCTGCCTCGGCCTCTTCCTCCGCCTCTGGAGGAACGTTGGCACCTGCCGCCCAGCAAACAGGGGATGTACCACCAACACCACCACCACCACCTCCGTCACCAAGCGTCTCAACCATGTCACACGGCAGCGTTCAGCTCTCCATCTCACAAACATTTGAGAGAAAGCGTAAATTCCCACCTAGCCACCCTCGATCCCTGGCCCTGAATGCCAGCATTTCTAAACTACTGGCCTATGAAATGCTGTCATTTAGGCTGGTGGACACAGACAGCTTCAAACAGCTCATGTCGCTTGCTGTCCCACAGTATGTTGTTCCCAGCCGGCACTACTTCTCCAAGAGAGCCGTGCCTTCCCTGCACAACCAAGTATCCGATAAAATCAAGTGTGCACTGCGCAACGCCATCTGTGGCAAGGTCCACCTAACCACAGATACGTGGACCAGTAAGCACGGCCAGGGACGCTATATCTCCCTAACTGCACACTGGGTAAATGTAGTGGCAGCTGGGCCCCAGGCGGAGAGCTGTTTGGAGCACGTCCTTCCGCCGCCAAGGATCGCAGGGCAACATTCTTTGCCTCCTGTTGCCACCTCCTCCTTCTCGGCTTCCTCCTCCTCTTCTTCCACCTGCTCATCCAGTCAGCCACACACCTTCACCACCAACTTCAGCACAGCCCGGGGTAAACGTCAGCAGGCCATTCTGAAACTCATATGTTTGGGGGACAGGCCCCACACCGCACAGGAGTTGTGGCGGGGTATAGAACAACAGACCGACGAGTGGTTGCTGCCGGTGAGCCTCAAGCCCGGCCTGGTGGTGTGCGATAATGGGCGAAATCTCGTTGCAGCTCTGGGACTAGCCAATTTGACGCACATCCCTTGCTTGGCGCATGTGCTGAATTTGGTGGTGCAGAAGTTCATTCACAACTACCCCGACATGTCAGAGCTGCTGCATAAAGTGCGGGCCGTCTGTTCGCGCTTCCGGCGTTCACATCCTGCTGCTGCTCGCCTGTCTGCGCTACAGCGTAACTTCGGCCTTCCCGCTCACCGCCTCATATGCGACGTGCCCACCAGGTGGAACTCCACCTTGCACATGCTGGACAGACTGTGCGAGCAGCAGCAGGCCATAGTGGAGTTTCAGCTGCAGCACGCACGGGTCAGTCGCACTACAGAACAGCACCACTTCACCACCAATGACTGGGCCTCCATGCGAGACCTGTGTGCCCTGTTGCGCTGTTTCGAGTACTCCACCAACATGGCCAGTGGCGATGACGCCGTTATCAGCGTTACAATACCACTTCTATGTCTCCTTGAGAAAACACTTAGGGCGATGATGCCAGAGGAGGTGGCCCAGGAGGAGGAGGAGGAGGAGGAGGAGGAAGAGGGGTCATTTTTAGCACTTTCAGGCCAGTCTCTTCGAAGTGACTCAGAGGGAGGTTTTTGGCAACAGCAGAGGCCAGGTACAAATGTGGCCAGCCAGGGCCCACTACTGGAGGACGAGGAGGACGAGGATGAGGAGGAGGTGGAGGAGGATGAGGATGAAGCATGGTCACAGCGGGGTGGCACCCAACGCAGCTCGGGTCCATCACTGGTGCGTGGCTGGGGGGAAAGGCAGGACGATGACGATACGCCTCCCACAGAGGACAGCTTGTCCTTACCCCTGGGCAGCCTGGCACACATGAGCGACTACATGCTGCAGTGCCTGCGCAACGACAGCAGAGTTGCCCACATTTTAACCTGTGCGGACTACTGGGTTGCCACCCTGCTGGATCCACACTACAAAGACAATGTGCCCACCTTACTTCCTGCACTGGAGCGTGATAGGAAGATGCGCGAGTACAAGCGCACGTTGGTAGACGCGCTACTGAGAGCATTCCCAAATGTCACAGGGGAACAAGTGGAAGCCCAAGGCCAAGGCAGAGGAGGAGCAAGAGGTCGCCAAGGCAGCTGTGTCAATGCCAGCTCCTTTGAGGGCAGGGTTAGCATGGCAGAGATGTGGAAAACTTTTGTCAACACGCCACAGCTAACTGCACCACCACCTGATACGCAACGTGTTAGCAGGAGGCAACATTTCACTAACATGGTGGAACAGTACGTGTGCACACCCCTCCACGTACTGACTGATGGTTCGGCCCCATTCAACTTCTGGGTCTATAAATTGTCCACGTGGCCAGAGCTAGCCTTTTATGCCTTGGAGGTGCTGGCCTGCCCGGCGGCCAGCGTTTTGTCTGAACGTGTATTCAGCACGGCAGGGGGCGTCATTACAGACAAACGCAGCCGCCTGTCTACAGCCAATGTGGACAAGCTGACGTTCATAAAAATGAACCAGGCATGGATCCCACAGGATCTGTCCGTCCCTTGTCCAGATTAGACATTAACTACCTCCCCTTAACCATATATTATTGGACTCCAGGGCACTTCCTCATTCAATCCTATTTTTATTTTCATTTTACCATTATATTGCGAGGCTACCCAAAGTTGAATGAACCTCTCCTGTGTCTGGGTGCCGGGGCCTAAATATATGCCAATGGACTGTTCCAATGTTGGGTGACGTGAAGCCTGATTCTCTGCTATGACATGCAGAATGATTCTCTGCTGACATGAAGCCAGATTGTCTGTTACGGGACCTCTCTCCTCTGCCTGTGTGCTGGGCCTAAATATATGCTAATGGACTGTTGCAGTGGTGGCTGACGTGAAGCCTCATTCTCTGCTATGACATGCAGACTAATTCTCTGCTGACATGAAGACAGATTCTCTGTTACGGGACCTCCCTCCTCTGCCTGGGTGCTGGGCCTAAATATATGCAAATGGACTGTTGCAGTGGTGGCTGACGTGAAGCCTCATTCTCTGCTATGACATGCAGACTGATTCTCTGCTGACATGAAGCCAGATTGTCTGTTACGGGACCTCTCTCCTCTGCCTGTGTGTGTGCTGGGCCTAAATATATGCCAATGGACTGTTGCAGTGGTGGCTGACGTGAAGCCTCATTCTCTGCTATGACATGCAGACTGATTCTCTGCTGACATGAAGCCAGATTCTCTGTAACGGGACCTCTCTCCTCTGCCTGTGTGTGTGCTGGGCCTAAATATATGCCAATGGACTGTTGCAGTGGTGGCTGACGTGAAGCCTCATTCTCTGCTATGACATGCAGACTGATTCTCTGCTGACATGAAGCCAGATTCTCTGTTACGGGACCTCTCTCCTCTGCCTGTGTGTGTGCTGGGCCTAAATATATGCCAATGGACTGTTCCAATGTTGGGTGACGTGAAGCCTGATTCTCTGCTATGATATGCAGACTGATTCTCTGCTGACATGAAGCCAGATTGTCTGTTACGGGACCTCTCTCCTCTGCCTGTGTGTGTGCTGGGCCTAAATATATGCCAATGGACTGTTGCAGTGGTGGCTGACGTGAAGCCTCATTCTCTGCTATAACATGCAGACTAATTCTCTGCTGACATGAAGACAGATTCTCTGTTACGGGACCTCTCTCCTCTGACTGTGTGTGTGCTGGGCCTAAATATATGCCAATGGACTGTTGCAGTGGTGGCTGACGTGAAGCCTGATTCTCTGCTATGACATGCAGACTGATTCTCTGCTGACATGAAGCCAGATTCTCTGTTACGGGACCTCCCTCCTCTGCCTGTGTGTGTGCTGGGCCTAAATATATGCCAATGGACTGTTGCAGTGGTGGCTGACGTGAAGCCTCATTCTCTGCTATGACATGCAGACTGATTCTCTGCTGACATGAAGCCAGATTCTCTGTTACGGGACCTCCCTCCTCTGCCTGTGTGTGTGCTGGGCCTAAATATATGCCAATGGACTGTTGCAGTGGTGGCTGACGTGAAGCCTCATTCTCTGCTATGACATGCAGACTGATTCTCTGCTGACATGAAGCCAGATTCTCTGTTACGGGACCTCCCTCCTCTGCCTGTGTGTGTGCTGGGCCTAAATATATGCCAATGGACTGTTGCAGTGGTGGCTGACGTGAAGCCTGATTCTCTGCTATGACATGCAGACTGATTCTCTGCTGACATGAAGACAGATTCTCTGTTACGGGACCTCCCTCCTCTGCCTGGGTGTGTGCTGGGCCTAAATATATGCCAATGGACTGTTGCAGTGGTGGCTGACGTGAAGCCTCATTCTCTGCTATGACATGCAGACTGATTCTCTGCTGACATGAAGACAGATTCTCTGTTACGGGACCTCTCTCCTCTGCCTGTGTGTGTGCTGGGCCTAAATATTTGCCAATGGACTGTTGCAGTGGTGGCTGACGTGAAGCCTGATTCTCTGCTATGACATGCAGACTGATTCTCTGCTGACATGAAGCCAGATTCTCTGTTACGGGACCTCCCTCCTCTGCCTGTGTGTGTGCTGGGCCTAAATATATGCCAATGGACTGTTGCAGTGGTGGCTGACGTGAAGCCTCATTCTCTGCTATGACATGCAGACTGATTCTCTGCTGACATGAAGCCAGATTCTCTGTTACGGGACCTCCCTCCTCTGCCTGTGTGTGTGCTGGGCCTAAATATATGCCAATGGACTGTTGCAGTGGTGGCTGATGTGAAGCCTGATTCTCTGCTATGACATGCAGACTGATTCTCTGCTGACATGAAGACAGATTCTCTGTTACGGGACCTCCCTCCTCTGCCTGGGTGTGTGCTGGGCCTAAATATATGCCAATGGACTGTTGCAGTGGTGGCTGACGTGAAGCCTGATTCTCTGCTATGACATGCAGACTGATTCTCTGCTGACATGAAGCCAGATTCTCTGTTACGGGACCTCTCTCCTCTGCCTGTGTGTGTGCTGGGCCTAAATATATGCCAATGGACTGTTGCAGTGGTGGCTGACGTGAAGCCTCATTCTCTGCTATGACATGCAGACTAATTCTCTGCTGACATGAAGCCAGATTCTCTGTTACGGGACCTCTCTCCTCTGCCTGTGTGTGTGCTGGGCCTAAATATATGCCAATGGACTGTTGCAGTGGTGGCTGACGTGAAGCCTCATTCTCTGCTATGACATGCAGACTGATTCTCTGCTGACATGAAGCTAGATTCTCTGTTACGGGACCTCCCTCCTCTGCCTGTGTGTGTGCTGGGCCTAAATATATGCCAATGGACTGTTGCAGTGGTGGCTGACGTGAAGCCTGATTCTCTGCTATGACATGCAGACTGATTCTCTGCTGACATGAAGACAGATTCTCTGTTACGGGACCTCCCTCCTCTGCCTGGGTGCTGGGCCTAAATATATGCCAATGGACTGTTGCAGTGGTGGCTGACGTGAAGCCTCATTCTCTGCTATGACATGCAGACTAATTCTCTGCTGACATGAAGACAGATTCTCTGTTACGGGACCTCTCTCCTCTGCCTGTGTGTGTGCTGGGCCTAAATATATGCCAATGGACTGTTGCAGTGGTGGCTGACGTGAAGCCTCATTCTCTGCTATGACATGCAGACTGATTCTCTGCTGACATGAAGCCAGATTCTCTGTTACGGGACCTCCCTCCTCTGCCTGTGTGTGTGCTGGGCCTAAATATATGCCAATGGACTGTTGCAGTGGTGGACTGACGTGAAGCCTGATTCTCTGCTATGACATGCAGACTGATTCTCTGCTGACATGAAGACAGATTCTCTGTTACGGGACCTCCCTCCTCTGCCTGGGTGTGTGCTGGGCCTAAATATATGCCAATGGACTGTTGCAGTGGTGGCTGACGTGAAGCCTCATTCTCTGCTATGACATGCAGACTGATTCTCTGCTGACATGAAGACAGATTCTCTGTTACGGGACCTCCCTCCTCTGCCTGGGTGTGTGCTGGGCCTAAATATATGCCAATGGACTGTTGCAGTGGTGGCTGACGTGAAGCCTCATTCTCTGCTATGACATGCAGACTGATTCTCTGCTGACATGAAGCCAGATTCTCTGTTACGGGACCTCTCTCCTCTGCCTGTGTGTGTGCTGGGCCTAAATATATGCCAATGGACTGTTGCAGTGGTGGCTGACGTGAAGCCTCATTCTCTGCTATGACATGCAGACTAATTCTCTGCTGACATGAAGACAGATTCTCTGTTACGGGACCTCTCTCCTCTGCCTGTGTGTGTGCTGGGCCTAAATATGCCAATGGACTGTTGCAGTGGTGGCTGACGTGAAGCCTCATTCTCTGCTATGACATGCAGACTGATTCTCTGCTGACATGAAGCCAGATTCTCTGTTACGGGACCTCCCTCCTCTGCCTGTGTGTGTGCTGGCCCTAAATATATGCCAATGGACTGTTGCAGTGGTGGCTGACGTGAAGCCTCATTCTCTGCTATGACATGCAGACTGATTCTCTGCTGACATGAAGCCAGATTCTCTGTTACGGGACCTCCCTCCTCTGCCTGTGTGTGTGCTGGGCCTAAATATATGCCAATGGACTGTTGCAGTGGTGGCTGACGTGAAGCCTGATTCTCTGCTATGACATGCAGACTGATTCTCTGCTGACATGAAGACAGATTCTCTGTTACGGGACCTCCCTCCTCTGCCTGGGTGCTGGGCCTAAATATATGCCAATGGACTGTTGCAGTGGTGGCTGACGTGAAGCCTCATTCTCTGCTATGACATGCAGACTAATTCTCTGCTGACATGAAGACAGATTCTCTGTTACGGGACCTCTCTCCTCTGCCTGTGTGTGTGCTGGGCCTAAATATATGCCAATGGACTGTTGCAGTGGTGGCTGACGTGAAGCCTCATTCTCTGCTATGACATGCAGACTGATTCTCTGCTGACATGAAGCCAGATTCTCTGTTACGGGACCTCCCTCCTCTGCCTGTGTGTGTGCTGGGCCTAAATATATGCCAATGGACTGTTGCAGTGGTGGCTGACGTGAAGCCTGATTCTCTGCTATGACATGCAGACTGATTCTCTGCTGACATGAAGACAGATTCTCTGTTACGGGACCTCCCTCCTCTGCCTGGGTGTGTGCTGGGCCTAAATATATGCCAATGGACTGTTGCAGTGGTGGCTGACGTGAAGCCTCATTCTCTGCTATGACATGCAGACTGATTCTCTGCTGACATGAAGACAGATTCTCTGTTACGGGACCTCTCTCCTCTGCCTGTGTGTGTGCTGGGCCTAAATATATGCCAATGGACTGTTGCAGTGGTGGCTGACGTGAAGCCTGATTCTCTGCTATGACATGCAGACTGATTCTCTGCTGACATGAAGCCAGATTCTCTGTTACGGGACCTCCCTCCTCTGCCTGTGTGTGTGCTGGGCCTAAATATATGCCAATGGACTGTTGCAGTGGTGGCTGACGTGAAGCCTCATTCTCTGCTATGACATGCAGACTGATTCTCTGCTGACATGAAGCCAGATTCTCTGTTACGGGACCTCCCTCCTCTGCCTGTGTGTGTGCTGGGCCTAAATATATGCCAATGGACTGTTGCAGTGGTGGCTGATGTGAAGCCTGATTCTCTGCTATGACATGCAGACTGATTCTCTGCTGACATGAAGACAGATTCTCTGTTACGGGACCTCCCTCCTCTGCCTGGGTGTGTGCTGGTCCTAAATATATGCCAATGGACTGTTGCAGTGGTGGCTGACGTGAAGCCTCATTCTCTGCTATGACATGCAGACTGATTCTCTGCTGACATGAAGCCAGATTCTCTGTTACGGGACCTCTCTCCTCTGCCTGTGTGTGTGCTGGGCCTAAATATATGCCAATGGACTGTTGCAGTGGTGGCTGACGTGAAGCCTCATTCTCTGCTATGACATGCAGACTAATTCTCTGCTGACATGAAGACAGATTCTCTGTTACGGGACCTCTCTCCTCTGCCTGTGTGTGTGCTGGGCCTAAATATGCCAATGGACTGTTGCAGTGGTGGCTGACGTGAAGCCTGATTCTCTGCTATGACATGCAGACTGATTCTCTGCTGACATGAAGCCAGATTCTCTGTTACGGGACCTCCCTCCTCTGCCTGTGTGTGTGCTGGGCCTAAATATATGCCAATGGACTGTTGCAGTGGTGGCTGACGTGAAGCCTCATTCTCTGCTATGACATGCAGACTGATTCTCTGCTGACATGAAGCCAGATTCTCTGTTACGGGACCTCCCTCCTCTGCCTGTGTGTGTGCTGGGCCTAAATATATGCCAATGGACTGTTGCAGTGGTGGCTGACGTGAAGCCTGATTCTCTGCTATGACATGCAGACTGATTCTCTGCTGACATGAAGACAGATTCTCTGTTACGGGACCTCCCTCCTCTGCCTGGGTGCTGGGCCTAAATATATGCCAATGGACTGTTGCAGTGGTGGCTGACGTGAAGCCTCATTCTCTGCTATGACATGCAGACTGATTCTCTGCTGACATGAAGACAGATTCTCTGTTACGGGACCTCCCTCCTCTGCCTGGGTGCTGGGCCTAAATATATGCCAATGGACTGTTGCAGTGGTGGCTGACGTGAAGCCTCATTCTCTGCTATGACATGCAGACTAATTCTCTGCTGACATGAAGCCAGATTCTCTGTTACGGGACCTCTCTCCTCTGCCTGGGTGCTGGGCCTAAATTTATGAAAATGGACTCTTACAGTGGTGGGTGACGTGAAGCCAGATTCTCTGCTATGGGACCTCTCTCCAATTGATTTGGTCCTTCCGTCTTATGGATTCAGTTATTTTCCATTATAACCATGTTATAATGGAAAGCCATAACGGAATCCCTAACGCTAGTGTGAACCCAACCTTACTGCGCTAATTTCTGAGTTAAGGTGCTGGACCCCATAGCAACTACATGGTGGCAGCTACACCCATGCTGATGTGCAAATTTACCCCCCCCCCCCCTTTTAATTGGGAACCAATCACAATTCTTGGGGGAGCGCAAATTTCCATTTCTGGTATTCGACTCTTTTACAGCTGCATTTTATATTCACAGTTTGAATCCGCCTTAGCAATTACATAGTAAGTAAACCTAAAATACAATAAGCATGCTATCTGTTTTACAGCGGCTCATAAAATCAATCACGTTACGCATAAATCTGCATCGCGCAGTGTTCGGCAAGTGAGCAGCAGGATTTCCCATCCTAGCTTACAGAAAACAGGAGGTAGCTGCTTGCAAGGAGCCGGGTTTTAATATGATTGGACTATAACAGACAATCTATTTGGAGCATGCTCTAGGGAGCTTATAAACAAATGTTGAGTAATTTCAGCCAGCAGTAATTACCCTTGCAGCTGACAAGGGTATCATGATACTCTCTCCTTCACCTTCAGCCTAGTCCAGAAGGCATTGTACACAACGGCACTTACTTCTAATTATTTCTACAGTTGTAGGGATAAAGACCAAAGCTTGTTATTATAAAACATTTTAGCACTGTTTTAAAAGCTTGTTTATTGGGACAATTAAAACCCATAACAGTCACGGTTCTTACAGGATTTCTTTCCCGGGAATGTGATATTAAGCAGAATTTCTCACTTCTGCGCCCTATGAATAAGGGCTACATAAGTATCTAGGATTTTTTTTTTCTACACATTGAAGTCACAACATTTTTTCAACTTTTCGTAAACTTTGCAAACTAAGAAAAGGGGGAAGAAATCTGAGCCGTCTCAGTCGGTGAAACAGAGCACCATAAGCACTGAGATTATTGTTATTTGCGTTGTCTAGTCTGCTGGTTCTGGGTCAGCCATAGCCTTGTTACAGGATGGTCAGATAAAGAAATAAAGAGCAAGTTTAACACTTAATGCAACAACTAATACTAGCAAAAGTCACAAAGGTCATAGCTTACTTTAACCATTTTACTATGATCACAATGGTACATTTGGAGTTATTTGTATTCACCTTGTTGAATAGTCTATGCAGCAGATTACAGCATTTGACATACAGATATATAGTTTCTTCCATTTTATATTGGCACAATATATCCCAAGATTTGTGACTCCTAGGTGGCAACCTTTAAAAACCCAAAAAGAAAAAAAATGAATGATATTTTATTGTGTCACAAGATGTCTGTCCTATAAGTTTGTATGTGCGGCCACCCAGTGGTTGTGTTGCAAATGGCAGTTTCTTTAGAGCTTTGCTATAGTGTTGAGATATTGGGGGACATTTACTAAGCATGCTGCACCAGAATTCTGGCGTAAAATGCACCGAAAAGAATGTCATTTTAATTTGCGCCAAATATATCAACTGTTTTGTCCAGAATTTCCAAAATAAAGAATGCATCACGCCAGAAATGAGTTATAAATGTCAAAGTGGACAGGGCTATCTAATTAAAGCATATTACACCTCATTTAGCAGGAATGGCTCAAATTGTTGCGGACAAATAAGACAGGTTATGTGGTGGTGTTTTGTGCAAAAAGTCACAGTTATGGCATAAAGATCAGACTTTTTGTCAAAAAGCCACATTTATGAAAAGAAAAACCAACTTGTCGTGGGAACAAGTGATAGGTAAGTATTCAAACAGGATTGTATAAATGAGCTAAACGGCTGTCAGTAAATTGTCATTCAACTAAAACAAAATAACAAAAATGTCCGGAGTCTGAGACAAAAGTCGCAATTTTCCACAGGAAATGTCGCGAATATGTTTCAAAAGTCTCAAATATGTTTCAAAAGTTGCAAGTATAATCTGGGCAGGGGTGGCGGCAATGGCACATTTCAATTTATAAAAGTCGCATTTTAGTGTTATTGGATAGTGTTGATCAAGCACCATAGTGCTCGGTTGCTCGGGCCGAACACCTCGGGCACAACGGAAGTCAATGGGAGAACCCGAACATTAAACCAGGCACCCCCTGCTCTGAAGAGGGGAGGGTGTCTGGTTCATATGAAAAGTTCCTAAATTGATGGAAACACCACTGAAATGGTTTGGTAACAGCATGAGGTTGATGTCTGGATGCATCTTGGACTCCCAGGTCGCTGCTTGGAATGATGTTGTCCGAGTAGTACGCCACTTTTACAGGCTGACAATAATACGCACCAAACCGAAGATTTTAGGAAACATTCTTTCCTGTATGTTTACTTGTATATAAAGTGCAAGTGCTGCTAAAAATTACAAGGAAGAGGCACTCCGATACAACCTGTATATTACATAAAGGAGGGCCTCATTCGCATTGTGGTACAATTGTTCAGGTAGTGGGACTCCTGCACTCATAAAGCCTATGCACTAAGTGAAAGGGCTGCCAAAAATTACAAGGAATCGGCACTCCAATACACCCTTTATTACACATAAAGGAGGGCATCATACACCCTTGAAAAATTTTGATTGATGGCCTGCTGGTGAGCTGACCCTCTAAAAAATTATATGCGATGGCCTGCAGGTGAGCTGACTCTGTAAAAGATTGTAGGTGAAGACTAGCGATGAGCGGCAGGGGCAATATTAAAAATTCGCGATCCGAAGGCAAAATTGTTGTAACACGACCCAAATTTTGCTATGCATAAGTATGCCTAAATTAATTAAGCACTTAGAAAGCATTGAATAATTTTTAACAGAACGAGTTTTACGCCAACAATTACCTGATCTACATCAAAGTTTGCGTAGTAAACAGTGTATGAAAATGTAATGGAATAACAACATTTCAAAAAATTTCGTTTTTCAGTTTAAGGGTCCATTCACACGTCCGTTGTTTCTTTCCTGATCTGTTCCGTTTTTTGCGGAACAGATCTGGACCAGTTCTGTACCCATTAACTTTCAATGGGTCCTGAAAAAAATCGGACAGCACAATGTGTGCTGTCCGTTTCCAATGTTCTGTTCTGCATGTCCGAAAAAATATAAAACTTGTCCTATTATTATGCGCAAAATCGGATCCTGGTACAATACAAAGTCAATGGATCCGCAAAAAACGGATGACATACGGATGACATTTTCAGGAACAACGGATCCGCAAAAAACGGACCGCAATTCGGGATATAGAAAAATACTGACGTGTGAATTTAGCCTTAAAGTCATACTTGAGCAAGGCCCAGTACTGTTAAAAGTGATTCAGGCATCTGCTTTTGCATTTGTGACCGGTCATATTTTCCCGTTGCAAAAACCAGCAGTAGTCCCCCATCATGTTGGGATTCCAGCGGCCTTGATACCTGTTCTCCATTGTAGAAATATCTTTATGGAACCGCTCTCCATGTTTGTCACTTACATGTCCCAAATTGGGTGGGAAAAAGTCAAGATGGGAATGTAAGAAATGCACTTTCAATGACATTCGGCACCCACGTTGTTCATATGCTGTAAGCATGTTGTCTACTATTTCAGCATAGTTTGCAGCTTGTCTGTTCCCAAGGAAGTTCTGCACTACTAGCACAAATGCATCCCAAGCTGCAAGACGCACTCGCTTTGTCAGATTCTTGCGCTGATCATAAGTAGTGTGTTTGCTACATATGTAGCAGAAATTGTCTGGATCGTTAACACATTTGTGTTTATCCATCTTAAGTTTCAATACTGATAGCACTATAACAGATCACTGTATCAAAATCTGTCCAGCTTGCCCTATGTACTTACTGCTGACATCAGCCTGAGTGCGTCTGAACAGGTCTGGACATGTCCATTGGAATATCTCCAATATAATGCATTTATATTATAACTGAATAGGCTTTGTATAACTTAAAAGCTAGACGTGTCAGGCAAATTTCAAGTTCATATTTGGAATCAGCGCGCTCATTTTAGTATAAATCACATATTTTTCTCTCAGTAGCAAAATCATTGTTGCGCTATGTTATAAAAATGAACAAGGCCTGGATTGACCATGACTTCTCGACTCCACCAGAGGAAAGCGGCTGAACATAAAGGCACTTTAAATGTGTTGTTTATAATGTACTGAATACACTGTATTCCCATGCACCCAAGGGTATATGGTTTAATCTTCCTTTTCTCATCCTCCTCCTCCTCTTCCATCATATCAACATGCTTATTAGTTGCATATAATGCCCTCGCCTATATGCCCTTCGCATATAATGTTTTACAGGGTCATCTCAGCTGCAGGCCCTCGCAGTTAATTTTTTATATGTAATAATAGCAAAGACAGGTGCACTCTGCGGTCTTACTAAACTCTCAAACTGATGTTAAAATTGAGAGATTAGCCAACATGTCGTACTGTGGAGGACATGTCTGAGCCCAAACACCGCGCCAAGGTTTCTCAAGTAGCTCAAGTAGTTTGTTTGTATATAGAGATGCCTGGCGGTGTATAAACTCCAATTTAAATGTGCCTGTTTTCCATCCACAGGCTACATTTAGGTGCACCTGCGAGGCCTGGGCCATATCAGCCAGTTTTGAGTGGGACTCGCAAACTCCTCCCTCATCCCATTGCTAGTATGGCTTCATGCTGGAGGTAACTGGTAAATTGTCTGTGAGTCGGACCTCACGCTCCTGTAATTCGCCCACTGGCCCCTGGTATTGACCATACGACACAGGTTGATGAATGTTAGGACCCGAGCTACTTGAGAAACCTTGGCACGGTGCTCGGCCTCAGACATAACTTCTATAGTAGGACATGTTGGCTAATCTCTAAATTTATATATTTTTTTAATTTATATTTTTTATTGGTTTTTCCAACAATAAACAAGGGGTAACAAGGTACCAGGGTAGAGGCACGCAGGCCTGTCTAGATACTAAAATAAGTACATTACATTTTTAGCAAGAGATGCTGCATAGGATCAAATTACACATTCTATACACCATGAGCATTACTTAGTCAGATAAAGTGGAAAAGTGGAGGAGAAAGGAGCATGTTATTAGGCTAGCTCAAAACATCTTAGAGCGAGATAAGGCAATCATACAGGCATAAGAAGATGCATATCCCTAATCAGGACACTGTCTACAAGAAGTGAGAAGGTCTATTCTTTGTGCATGTTCGTCAGACCCACAGGGTATGTATCCAGCCCCAATGGCCGCCGAGGTAGGAGGCTGTCTAGGGGGTGAACTGCTAAGGCAGAGGTTGAACTCCTGGGTCAATGACCAGGTGTCGTTGGATAGGAGTCCAATTTACTTATGTGGGTTTCTGAAAACCGACCAAAGGAGCCACTTCTTGAGAAAGATTTCATGGGACCGCATTTCCCATGAAGAAAGCTCTTCGAACCTATGAATTTGGTCCATTTTTTGGATCCAGTCGTCTATGGTTGGGACATGGGGTTGTAGCCAATGCTTGGGGAGCAAAAGGCGCGCAGCCGTTAGCATTTGAGCAAATACGTATGGTGGTTTTGCCGCATGTTCAGTTAGAGGGATGGATAGGAGAGCAAGCTGCGGAGAGGTTGGAATAGAGGTCCCACAGATCTTGTTTGAGTGAGCAAAAATCTCTGTCCACCATTTATGAATGGGAGGACAGGTCCACCATATATGGAAAAAAGTTCCTTTCTCCCCGTGGCACCTCCAGCAGACGCCTGAAGCTGATTCAGAGTACAATGATGTCTTATCAGGGGTGTTATACCATCTAGTGAGGATCTTGTAGCTATTCTCCTGAATTCGTACGCAGCGGGAGGCACCATGGGGAGAACTCAGGAGACTAGGTAGATTATTAAATGGGACCACAATATTGAGATCTCTTTCCCAACTACTAACAAATGATGGTTTAGCAAGCATAGGAGGCGAGCGAAGTTTGCTATAAATCAACGATATGAGTTTCCTAGGGGTGGAGTGGTGAGAGATAATCGACTCGAACCACACTGTGGGGCGAGACAAATCCCCTATATTTATATGTTGTTTCAAATAAGCTCTAAGGTATACGATAGTGAAGATATCACAAGGATGGGGGTTTAAAAGAGCGTTCGTTGTTTGATGGTCCATCCACTCTCCCGAGGGGAGTGCTAGAGTGTTAAAATGCAGTGAGGAAGACTTAAGCCCTTGGGAGGTCGCAGATCTTATGGGGGAAGGGGCTGTATCAACAATATCCTTTACTGTCAGGAGGGGAGAGGGAAATGGAACAGAGCAGTGCGAGGACGAGAACCATTTCCAGGCCTCTAATGTGGCTTTTATTAATGGGTAGTGGGAATATTGTCCTGGAAAAACCATTTGAGAACCAAGGAGCAGGGCCCTGGGGGATTTCTTTAAGATATCCATATCAGTTTCCACTGTGAGAGAGTGCGGGGAGGACCGCAACCAGGCCACCACTCGGGTTAGGAGGATAGCCCTACCATAAATTTCGGGGTTTGGCATTCCGATCCCTCCTGCATGTCTAGGCCTAGTGAGTAAGGAATACGACAGTCTCGCTTTTTTGCTGTTCCAAATAAAAGTTCTAAACTTTTTGATAATTTGCTCGTAATATTGTTTGGGAACTGGGATAGGTAATACCTGTTGTAAGTAGGTTAGTCGAGGGAGGATTAGTGATGCAAGGAGATTCTTGCGGCCGAACCAAGAGAGAGTTGGATTGGATTGTGCTAGTTTGTCAATGGCCTCAAATATGGATTTTCTAAGGGGGATATAGTTATGAGAAAAAAGGTCGCGTATATTGGGACTGAGTTTGACCCCTAAATATGTAATAGTAGGTGAAGACCAGTTAAAGGGTGAGTCTATCATCAACTGGTTCTTTGTGGATTGGGAATTTCCCATGCATAGGACCAGGGATTTGCCTGCATTAATTTTGAAGTCTGAGGCTAAGCTGAAACTATTCAAGTGGGTTTGAATTTGTGGTAGGGAAGTTTTAGGGATTAGTCATCATCATAAGAACATCGTCCGCAAATGCTGCAACTTTCTGCTCCCTGCCTCCCAAACATAGACCTGAAATCTCCTCATCTCGCCTAATGTTAGCAAGGAGCGGCTCTAATGCCAAGATAAATAGGAGAGGTGAGAGGGGGCAGCCCTGTCTTGTCCCATTGCTTATCAAGAATGGGGCAGATAAGCATCCGTTAACTTGTACCCTAGCTGACGCTTGCTCATACATGGCAAAAGTTGCCCGTACAAAGGGATCAGGAAGGCCAAACCCTAGCAGAGTGCGTTTTAGGTATTGCCAATTTACCCTATCAAATGCTTTCTCCGCGTCAGTACTAAGGAGAAGCAGGGGGGAAGAGAGTCTTTTGGCATGGCAGAGGACATTGATCACTCTGGAAGTGTTATCTTTGCCTTCTCTGGCCCGGATGAAGCCAACCTGATCTCCATGTATGAGGAGGGGGAGAAGGACGGCTAGCCTGTTGGCTAACATCTTGGCTAGGAGCTTGAGGTCTATGTTTAGGAGGGATATGGGCCTGTAGTTGGAACATTGTTTGGGGTCTTTCCCTTCTTTTGGTATAAGGGAGATATGTGCCACCGTCATGTCTCTGGAGAGTGGGCAGCCTAGCAGAGACTGGTTACAGACCTTCAAGAGATGGGGGTGGAGGAAGTTCTGAAAGGTTTTATAATATGAGAGTGGAAGCCCGTCCGGACCTGGACTCTTTCCTACAGGCATTTGTAACATAGCGTTTTTGATCTCCAAAATGGTGAAAGGGGCTTCTAGTTTTAATTTCTGATCCAGGGAGAGATGAGGCACTTTGGATGAATCTAAGAAACTTCCTATAGCAGACGTTCTCTTGTCAGTAGAATCAGGGGGGAAAGGTTATATAGATTATTATAGTATTCCCGGAATTGAGCAGCGATCTGAGTAATAGAAAAGATCTGTTTACCACCAGGAGAGGATAGCTGATGGACATAGTTAGAGGACCTCCTACCCCTGACTCTAGTCATCAGAAATTTAGTGGCCTTATCTCCGTGGGCAAAGAACTTATGTTGCATGCTCATGAAGTATTTAGCTGCTTTGGATGATAGAAGAGATTTGAGTTTCGCTCTGTATTCAGAAAGTTCTCTTAACTGGGAATCAGTGGGGGAAGATTTATGGCAAGACTCAAGACTCTGTATTTTTTTAAGGACTTCTTCTATGACTTTCTCTTGTAATTTTTTTCTATAGGACCCAATATTAATAAAGTGACCCCTAATAACCGGTTTATGGGCGTCCCAGAGGGTGTTAAAAGAGATGTCTGTGCCTTCATTCAAAGAGAAATAGTCCGCTAGATGTTTGGAGACTTGGTCTACTAAATCTTGGGAACCTAATAGGGTCTCATTTTATCGCCAATTAAAACATGTAGGATTTTTAGCGGGGGCTAGTACCTTAATAAATATAGGGGAGTGGTCAGACAAGTGAATGGAGCCTATCGATGCTGTGCTACATAGATGGAGGTGTTCCTTAGAGATAAAAAGGTAGTCCAGCCGGTGATATGTGACGTGGACTGGAGAGTAGAAGGTGTAGTCAAGGGAATTGGGGTGAAGGGAGCGCCAGGAGTCAACCAAATGGAGATCCCAGAGGGTTTTCCTGACAAATTTGAGGGATTTGCCAGAGTGGGATGACCTGTGTGAAGATATGTCGAGTTGTGGGAATAGGGCAATGTTCAGGTCTCCTCCCATTATCACAATCCCTTCTTTAAAAGGGTTGATAATTGGGACTAAATTGGCTATCCATTGGGACTGATTGGAGTTAGGACCGTAAATGTTAATGAAGGTGTAAACTTGTTGGCCAATGGAACCCTTAATCAGCATATACCTTCCCTCTGGGTCAAGTACTTGGTCGGTAAGCTTAAATGGGATCTTTTTGTGAAAACCTATGCTAACCCCACTTGATGCAGAGGAGTTGCCCCCACAGTGGTACCAATCAGAATAATAAGAGTACTACATGTTGGGGTAGCGATTAAAACGATAGTGCGTCTCTTGGAGGAACACCACTTCGGCCTTGGCTTTCCTTAGAATGGAAAAGACCTGACTCCTTTTGGAAGGAGAGTGGAAGCCCTTGACATTGTAAGAAGCAATGTGTAGGTCAGCCATATGGTGTAGTGTAAGTGGAGTTACCTCTAAGCCGATGATGTCTCCTCCAAGAGAGTAGAAGGGTATCGTGCGTTCTCATCTCTAGATGTGTAAACAGGTTCATGATGCAGCAATGATCGCATGTTGCGAATAGAAGTGTCTCATACCTTGGGGAAAGAACAGGGTAAAAAAAATAGAACAGAACACAATAAAATAGACAAAAAAGAACTAAGCATAATTGCATATGCTACATACATGTGGGGGGAGTGTGGTCTTGTGACCATGAAAGAGGTCGTATAACACCTCAGAAATCTAATGAGTTATCGGGGAGAATGAATCCACTCGGGCGGTAGAGCAGGTATATATACTTTGACGGTATATCCATTAATAGTAAATTAGCAGAAAAGACATGCGAGAACCTACTCAGGATGGAAAAAGAAAACGGTAAGACAATAGTCCCATTCATGCAGGAAGGAATTACTGCGGATTAGACTGGTGATCCCGGGAAAGGCTTCTAGGAGTGAACTGTAGCCCTCTTTTCCTGGATCTGGATGACTTCGGGGTACGCGGGACCTCAAAAGGGACTATTTTAGGAAGTTCTGGGAGGTCACTCAGATCCTGGTAAAGCTCCCAATTCTCAATCGGCAAGGGGTCGATGTTCGAGACGTCGTAGGTAGCTTGCAGGTCTGTGAAGGATGAGATGAAAACTTTTTTCCCTGCACAGGAGAACGAGAGTCCAAAAGGATAGGACCAGCGATATATGATTTTATTAGAACGATGCCAGTCGGTCAGGGGCTTCAGTGCTCTTTGTTTCTTCGGAGTAGAGGGGGCCAAATCTTGATAAATTTCAAGTTTAGAGTCCTCATAGGATAAATCCGCACTGTTACGGGCTGCTTCTAAAATGGCGGACTTGACCGGAAAATTCAGAAACTTGCAGATAACATCCCTGGGTGGGTCAGAGGGCTTGGGTTTCGGGCGCAGGGCCCTGTGTGCCCCTTCGATGACCACTTCTTGTGGGAAGTCGGACCCCAATAGTGAGCCGCAGATAGCTAGGACGGTTGCTGGTATGTCCCCCGGTAGTACCGCCTCTGGGATCCCACGGAACCTTAAGTTGTTGCGGCGCCCTCTGTTTTCCTGATCCTCGATCGCGTTGTGAAGCCCATTCAGGTAAGTAGAGCATCGGCGTGAGGCATCTGACACTGCAGTATGGTGATTTAGGGACGCTGTTTGGTGTGTTTCTAAAGCCTCCACCCGGTCCCCGATGTGTCTTACCTCCTGCCTAAACGCCGAGATTTCTGTGAGTATGGGTTCCATAACCCTGCTTAGGGCCCGATCCAGATATTTTCTGGTTAGGGGAAGGTCAGAACTGACCTGAGGATCCTCTGTTTCGCTTTCCCCTTCCGAGAGGACTGGAGCACGCTTTTGCGCTTTAGGTTGTGGTGTCAGCGCCATCTTGGTTTCTCTCTGTGCGACCGTTGCTGCCGCCTTCTTAAGAAATTTCTCCATATCACCAGGAGGAACTTGACCATTAGAGGTGGTGGAATGATCACCTTGTTTCTGGTTACCGATTTTGACCATTCTCGCCCAAAAGTGCTGCTGATAGCTTGTGTTATACACGATCCTCTTAGGAGAGCAGTGAACTATGCGGCCATCTCTGTCCGGCGCTGGCTCCGCCCCCCTAATCTCTAAATTTTAACATCAGTTTGAGGGTATAGTAAGACCGCAGAGTGCACCTGTCTTTGCAATTATTATATTGTTATATTGGTTATCACATCCACATAATTGCTATCTTGTGTAGGATGTTTATTGTGGTACTTGATGTACGATGCGGGCATCCTCCACTGTATGCATTTTTGCTGGGGATCAACATTAACAACGGGCCAAAATTGCATGATTTTCTTGCCTGTTTATATGCACAACTGCATATGGGTTTGAGCACTTCCTGCCTGTAACACCATGCCATTTTTTTTCAGTTTGGATGACCCTCGCATATATACCCTTTGCATATAATGTTTTCAGGGTCAGCTCACCTACAGGCCCTCGCATATAATTTTTTAGAGGGTCAGCTCACCAGCATGTCGGCACCTACAATCTTTTACAGGGTCAGCTCATCTGCAGGCCCTCACATATAGTGTTCTACAGGGTCAGCTCACCAGCAGGCCCGCACCTAAAATCTTTTACAAGGTTTGCTCACCTGCAGGCCCTCACATATAATGTTTCACAGGGTCAGCTCACTAGCAGGCCCGCACCTAAAATCTTTTATAGGATCAGCTCGTCGGCAGGCCCAAACCTAAAATATTTTGCAAGGTTAGCTCACCTGTAGGCCCTTGCATATAATTTTTCTGAGGGTCAGCTCAGCTGCTGGTCCTCGCATATAATTTTTGTTGAGGGTCAGCTCAGCTGCAGGCCCTTGCATATAATTTTTTAGAGGGTCAGCTCACCAGCAGGCCTTCACCTACAATATTTTACAGGGTCAGCTCAGCTGTAGGCCCTCGCATATAATTTTTTAGGGGGTCGGCTCAGCTCACCAACAGGCCCTCACCTACAATCTTTTACAGGGTCAGCTCACCTGTAGGCCCTCGCATATAATTTTGGAGAGGGTCATGTCACCAGCAGGCCTTCACCTACAATCTTTTACAGGGTCAGCTCAGCTGTAGGCCCTCGCATATATTTTTTTAGAGGGTCAGCTCAGCTGCAGGTCCACACCTGCAATCTTTTACAGGGTCAGCTCACCTACAGGCCCTCACATATAATGTTTTAAAGGGTCAGCTCTCCAGCAGGCCTGCACCTAAAATCCTTTACAGGGTGAGCTCACCTTCCATCCCTCGCATATCATTTTTTTAGAAGGTCAGCTCACCAGCAGGCCATCAATCATAATTTTTCAAGGGTGTATGATGCCCTTCTTTATGTGTAATAAAGGGTGTATTGGAGCGCCACTTCCTTGTAATTTTTGGCAGCCCTTTCACTTAATGCATAGGCTTTATGAGTGTAGGAGTCCCACTACCTAAACAATTGTACCACAATGTGAATGAGGCCCTCCTTTATGTGATATACAGGTTGTATTGGAGTGCCTCCTCCTTGTAATTTTTGGCAACCCTTCGCACTTTATATACAAGTAAATACACAGGAAAGAATGTTTCCTAACAAATTTTCCTCCGTCTTAAATCGATTTTATCTTTGGTTTAGGGCGTATTATTGTCAGTCTGTAAAAGTGGCGTACTAATCAGACAACATCGTTCCCAGCAGCGACCTGGGAGTCCAAGATGCATCCAGACATCCACCCCATGCTGTTTCCGAGCCATTTCAGTGGTGTTTCCATCAATTTAGGAACTTTTCATATTAACCAGACCATTTAACCATTAAACCAGACTTCCCCTCTTCAGAGTAGGAGGTGCCTGGTTTAATGCTCGGGTTCTCCCATTGACTTCCATTGTGCTCGGGTGCTCGGTAGAGCAGCCGAGCATCCCAAGGTGTTCGGCCCAAGCACCTGAGCACTATGGTGCTCGATCAACACTAGTTGTCTCACTTCAGCAAGTGGCATTTATCATGTAGGCAAAGTTAGTGCAAGGCACTTACTAATGTATTGTAATTGTCCATATTGCTTCCTATACTGGCTGGATAAATTTTTTCATTACATTATACACGGCTCATTTCCATGGTTACAACCACCCTGCAATCCAGCAGCGGTGGCCGTGCTTGCACACTGTAGGAAAAAGCACCAGCCTATGTGCACGCCTATGCTTCTGGTCGCCAGAGAGGCCAGCGCTTTTTCTTCATCATTGAGCCAAGCTTTGCCAGGAGGGCCCATAAGGAGTAAAGACAGCGTGCAGCTGTGATGTGCCTTGGGCCTCCCTCTACGGACCTGGTTGTGGTTGCGCCCCCTATGATCGTTACACCCCTGATTGATATTATAACATAATATGGCCTCCTGCACATGACCGTATGGCTTTTTCAGTGTTTTGCAGTCAGTTTTTTACGGATCCGTTGTTGCTTTTTTTGTGTCTGTTGTGTTTCCGTTTCAGTTCAGTTTTTCTGTTCTGTTTTTCCGTATGGCATATACAGTATACAGTAATTACATAGAAGAAATTGGGCTGGGCATAAAATTTTCAATAGATGGTTCCGCAAAAACGGAACGGATATGGAAGACATATGGAGTACATTCCGTATGTGTTCCTTTTTTTTTTCTTTGCGGACCCATTGACTTGAATGGAGCCACGGATTGTGATTTTCGGGCAATAATAGGACATGTTCTCTCTTTCAACGGAACGGAAAAATGGAAATGAATATCATACCGAGTACATTCCGGTTTTTTTGCAAAACCATCTAAATGAATGGTTCCGTATACGGACCGTATACGGAACGCAAAAAACGGCCCGTAAATGGAAAAAAAAGTAAGCTCATATATAGCTTTTTTATTGACATACAACAGTAACAGAAACATTCTACTATTCTATTACATAGGATGTCAGATTGATAAGAATAGTACAAACCGGATTCCAAAAATGTTGGAACACTATACAAATCGTGAATAAAAACTGAATGCCATGATGTGGAGGTGCCAACTTCTAATATTTTTTTCAGAATAGAACATAAATCATGGAACAAAAGTTTAAACTGAGAAAATGTACCAATTTTAAGGGAAAAATATGTTGAATCAGAATTTCATGGTGTCAACAAATCCCCAAAAAGTTGGGACAAGGCCATTTTCACCACTGTGTGGCATCTCCCCTTCTTCTTACAACACTCACCAGACGTCTGGGGACTGAGGAGACCAGTTTCTCAAGTTTAGAAATAGGAATGCTCTCCCATTCTTGTCTAATACAGGCCTCTAACTGTTCAATCGTCTTGGGCCTTCTTTGTTGCACCTTCCTCTTGTGAAAGATCTGGACTGCAGACTGGCCATTTAAGTACCCGGATCCTTCTCCTACGTAGCCATGATGTTGTGATTGATGCAGAATGTGGTCTGGCATTATCTTGTTGAAAAATGCAGGGTCTTCCCTGAAAGAGATGACGTCTGGATGGGAGCATATGTTGTTCTAGAACCTGAATATATTTTTCTGCATTGGTGCCTTTCCAGACATGCAAGCTGCTCATGCCACACGCACTCATGCAACCCCATACCATCAGAGATGCAGGCTTCTGAACTGAGCGTTGATAACAACTTGGGTTGTCCTTGTCCTCTTTGGTCCGGATGACATGGCGTCCCAGATTTCCAAAAAGAACTTCGAATCGTGACTCGTCTGACCACAGAACAGTCTTCCATTTTGCCACACTCCATTTTAAATGATCCCTGGCACAGTGAAAACGCCTGAGCTTGTGGATCTTGCTTAGAAATGGCTTCTTCTTTGCACTGTAGAGTGCAACGGCGGATGGCACGGTGGATTGTGTTCACTGACAATGGTTTCTGGAAGTATTCCTGAGCCCATTCTGTGATTTCCTTTACAGTAGCATTCCTGTTTGTGGTGCAGTGTCGTTTAAGGGCCCGGAGATCACGGGCATCCAGTATGCTTTTACGGCCTTGAGCCTTACGCACAGAGATTGTTCCAGATTCTCTGAATCCTCGGATGATGTCATGCACAGTTGATGATGATAGATGAAAAGTCTTTGCAATTTTTCGCTGGGTAACACCTTTCTGATATTGCTCCACTATCTTTCTGCGCAACATTGTGGGAATTGGTGATCCTCTACCCATCTTGGCTTCTGAGAGACACTGCCACTCTGAGAAGCTCTTTTTGTACCCAATCATGTTGCCAATTGACCTAATTAGTGTTAATTGGTCTTCCAGCTCTTCGTTATGCTCAAATTTACTTTTTCCAGCCTCTTATTGCTACTTGTCCCAACTTTTTGGGGATTTGTTGACACCGTGAAAATTTGAATCAACGTATTTTTCCTTTAAAATGATACATTTACTCGGATTAAACATTTGATCTGTCATCTACGTTCTATTACAAATAAAATATTGACATTTGCCATCTCCACATCATTGCATTCAGTTTTTATTCACAATTTGTTTAGTGTCCCAACTTTTTTGGAATCCGGTTTGTAACATTTTTAACTTAAAATCACACAATCTTGAACTGAACTTTAGGTAATGCGATAGAAATGCATTACCATTTTTATCTCAAAAGCTACAAGGGCTGTGTACTCTCTTTTGATCATTTTATGTGGTCTTAAAAAGAATCTGTCACCACAGAACGCTACCCTGAACTACTTTAATGATTGGATAACTCAAAAGACACAAATTTTGAATATGTTGTTACTTTTCGACTCACTTGCAAGGATTCCATGTACTAAAGCATTTAGCAGTCCTCTCCATTATATCTCAGTGCTTAGGAGTCCTTGTATGTACTTGCGTGCAGCACAGTTCTTAGAAAGATAGCAGGTACATATTCTGAATCAGTGCCTTTTGAGCTATCCACTCCAGCCATCAGAGTAGTTCAGTGAGGTTTTCCATGATGACAGATTAGGAAATTCTGGATAATCTTCTACAATACAGTAAGATTGAATATCTAGACATCTGAATAACTGCAATGTGATTCTCTATATGCAAACCATGACAGTCAAGGGTGTCACTACAAGTTGCTATTGGGCCCAGCAACTGAGACTGGCCACCTTTACTGCTTCTTGTCTAAAGGTACTGTACATGTGTAGAACTGTAGACCAAGAAAATAAGTAGTAGGTTATAGGACCTGGGAGCTGAGGTGGCTTCCACTGGTAAGATGACCATGGTCCTTTGATAGCTTTGAACTGAACTCTCATTTGTCCTACAGCTGTCACTTCCAACCCTTTTGCACAGTAGGGAGTTGTCAGTTGGGAGAAGTGAATTAACCACTGCCAGACACTTCTGGCAGAAGCTTATATACCTCAAGAACAGAGTTCAGAAATAGATGAGATGGTTAACGTGGTTAGCCCTATATAGTCTATATTAATCTAATGTCTATGGCAACCTTTAAAGAAGCATTTTAAAGAAAATGGTCACTTTTCCAATTAATGGACTACAGCACACCAAGACAACATTTAAAGAAGGAAAGTACCAAGAGAACAGCATGATAGCAAGAACCTGTTAAGAACGTTTCCATCTCTACACAAGTTTTCCATGGTGGACATGGTGCAGTAATCCTTCTTGGGAAGCTTTTCAAAGAGGCCCCAAGTTTGCTTGCTATATGTCTGGTGATGGATAGACAAACTTCTCTTGGGAAATGTTTTACAATGTTTATGTTTAGATCTTATCATGTTCTTATAGCCTGAAGTCCAAGACTTAAAGCAAGTTTCTCTCATTTAGTTACCCAATACCAATCAATCAACTTGGAGTGACCATAATAGGCCACTGAAGGTTGCTGAGATATATTGGTCTTCATATATATAACTCACAAACTGCATATTGTGTGCAAATCACTTTGTTTTTGTTTATTTTGGATAGAGGGTTAAAGGATAAAGGTATATATCTTCTTACAAGATCCCTTGAGAGCCTGGTATAATATGTCAAATGGAAGGACCCTCGATTACTTGTCAGTCATAGATATCTGATCCTAAAATCCATTGTCTTGTATTCTGTACAATGGCCTTCTTATCCTGGAGTTCCACAAAAAAAATTATATATAAGGCCAAAGCGGGAAGAGTGGAACGACAGAAAATTTTTACACAAACTGTTGAAACCAATTAACTAATGGTATTCTTATCATTTCTGCCTGTAATTGCATGCACTGAATGTCATGATGCAGGGCGATTCTTAATGACTTGCAAATGATGAAAGATAGGGGTGTATGTAAATTTAGAAATCAACCCATAGCACACTAATGAAAACGAAGACATAGTAAACAAAGCACAATGATAAATCAGTAAGAACAAAAGCCATGCCTATTACACCGCTTCTGTTATTGCACGTTTGCAGCAATGTAAAAAAAAAAATAATGCAGGTTAAAATATTGACATAAAGACTGATGGAAAGAATTTTTTACACACTAACCATTATTTGTGCTACCAAAATGGTCATGGCTGTAAATAAAGCTCAGAGATATCTAAATTATTGATGATGAGCTGTTCTACGTAGCCTTTGTATGTGGCAATATTGGATATAACCTTATATACACATACTGTGTATTTAAAAAAAAAAATTTATTCTTCTTAAATTGACTTTTATTCAGTTAATGAGGGGTCCTATTTTAGGACTTTCAGCAATTAGCCACAGAGGAGAGGAGCTAAGGCTGAATGATGATGAAAGGGGTTACTTGGGGACACAAAATTTCCATAAGGCTACTTTCACATTTAGGGCATGTCTAATCCGGCAGGCTGTTCCAGCATAAATGTCGGTCAATCAAAAAACGCATGTAGCTGTATTTGCAGGGCCGAAACTGACATTTATGCCGGCTCACAGCCAGATCCCATTATAGTCAATAGGGACACGGAGGTAAACTGTAGAATCTGGCAATGCCGTATCCAGTGAGCTCCATCAAGTTGTTCTCTACCAGAACAGCCTGCCAAATATTATTACCAGAGATGTGAAAGTGGCCTTAATCACTCAAAACACTTTTACATAAAGTTCATAGGGTCTTCCTTTGCCTTTGAGGTAACTCCTCAGTTACTTCAGGGGTCTGTAAAACTACAGTTCTGGGCACTTACATGAAAAAGGGGTATATTTTTATAAACTCAATAACAGTAGAAAACTTGTTAATTGGCACAAACACATATAACAAACACTATATGCACTAAACATGCATATACACATTTTACACATATATTTCTATTGAATACATTTACAACCACAACGCTCATTGGCACATTTTACACACACACACATATATTACAATTACACTTACTTTTTCTGCAGATGGCTAATCTGAAAATGTAGGCAGCCTAAAAAAGTAGGTGCCTTTATTACCCCGTGTATTAGTAAATGAGCATCGGAAAATAAAAAGAAGATAGAATTGAGAACAGAAAGCAGCTAGATGAGGCAAATTATGGTAGAAAGTGGCAACAAAGGGCCCAGTGGACAGAAGACAGCAGAGAGCAGCTAGATGGGGAAAAGCATTATAGATGGTGGCTACAGATGGCCAAGACAACAGAAGACCAATTCCAATAGCCAGAGGGGACAAAGGACTGTATAAAGTAGCAAGAGGGGGTCCAGGGGACAAGGGACAGATAGACGCAAAGCAAAAAAATGCAGAAAACAGCAGGTAGTAGTTGGAGTAAGGAGCAAAGGCCAGGAACCACCTATGTTCAGTGCCACTGCTAACCAAAATAGATTATTTTTGGTTGGGGTGGTGCACTGCGGGATCCTATCCAACACTGTATCAGGTATGGCAAACTATCTGTTCATAAAGTGAGCCGGCAACAGCAACATTGCTGACTGTAGAGATCGGATACAGCAGCAGTTTTCCCTCCTTCCTGTCTTACTAGTCTTGGTGCAGCAGAGATCATAGGACAGAAAGGAAAAGAATCTACTGTACCCTGTCTAGGACTCCGTCCACACTGCTCATCTTTCTAGGTGTATATAAAAAAGTCAGCAGCTTCTTCAAAAGGATCATTTAATTCTTCTAACCGTCAGTAGGTGTACGCCCATGGTGGGTCGAAAGTACCCACACTGGTTCTGATAATGGTGAAATCCCCTATGGGCACTATTATGGCCCTTATTAGTGGTCAATTACTATATATCTCCCATGTAGGAGACCAACATCTGAAAAGAAGATTTGTCCTTCCTTACCTTTTCTGTAGACTCATCATAATCCAAGATGTCTGACACAAGAAATGTCACAGTATGTCTACCCTATATGTCTACATGCAGCCATTAACTGGTTGTGTTATATATTCAAATCTGTCAAGAACTTTCTTAAAGACGCAATACTGTATTGAGTTCATTTCCCAAGAAATACAAGTCCTTTACCAAAATTGAGCTATAGGGTGGAGACATCTGTATGTATTTCTAGTTTTTCTTCCTTTTTTTTTTATTGGGACAAATGGATAAACAGCTCCAAAACTCCAAAACCTTTATTTAAACATGTAACACAGCAAAACAATACTTGTCTCAAACTGCCCAAAAGTAATTGAAATGAGCATTGAAGTGTAATGTACGCCTTTTCCCCAACACCACGGATAGTCTGGTGTTCACTATGCCTCTATCCGCCTCAATAAATTCAAGTATCAGAGATATGAATTGACAGCGGAAACCTAAACCCCAAAAGTGTATTATTTACATATTTTTTTTATATAGTGCGTTACATTGCATTACGTCTTGTCATGTTCCATTCCGCCACATAAGATACAACATGGTGTAACTTGATGTGACATGAAAGCTAACATAAGAATTTGTGCAAAATTAGGTACTGTGAAATAGGCAACAGCATAAATGGCATTTTTTATTTTTTTTGTCCTTTTAGTGAGCAGTCCTTGGGATTGAAGATCTTCCTATTAGAATCTGGGCTATCAGTCCATTTAGTTCCACCAATTAATGTGTCTCCAAATTGCTGGTGGGCGTAAAATAGAACCCAGAGTCTCCAAAATTTAAAATAGCTAAGTGCAGAAATGTTGTATCCAATTACCCGATGGATACAGTTCCCTTAAATCACATCCTAATTGCCCAGTACAGAATGATAATCTGTTTATTACAGCCAGCTTACAGCAGAAGTGATGGGAATTAAATTGCAAAGTTTAGCAGTGTGCTAGAAAATTGTTCTCACCACTGCCAGCCACTTATTACTGAGATCCAGTTTGAAGATAAACATTAATTTGTCCTTGTTTCGCAGACTGGCAGATGTCATTTTGCCCAGGGAGGGACCTGAGCAGCGGATAGTTTGCAGATGATGAAATGAGAATGCAGAAATGCAAGAGGACCTTAGGGATTTCTCTGGTCATTTGTGACCAGCCGAAGAGCAGGCCAAGATCCTGTACTTATTGCAAAGCTCTTCTGCAACGCGCTACAGACACTTTCATTCATCGCGTGTACTGTTTTCTGTCCTTGTGGATATTTATCATTATTACGCTTCTCGGTAATGACTGTTTCCACCAAATTAGTTTGTTATTGACTGTTAAACTGTTAATTGGGTTTGTCATATCTTCTCATTAAAACATGTGTGGGAAAAAAACAAAACACTTGTTAAGACATATTGAAATGCAGCTTTTTAATGGAATGTCCATATGTGAGGCATTCGTTTCAAGGATTTGAACCGTGCAAATGAAAGGAATACTTACATCGTAAAATATTTCAAATAAAGACATATTTTCTTTTGACGATCAGAAATGTTACCGTTCATGCATAGCTCAATGCTGAAATTCCTTTACAAGTCTGAGTATTATTACTATTAGGCCTCTTGCACACAAACGTATTTTCTTTCCGTGTCCATTCAGTTTTTTTTGCGGACCGTATGCGGAACCATTCACTTAAATGGGTCTGCAAAAAAAAGGAAGTTACTCCATGTGCATTCCATTTCTGTATGTCCGTATTTCCGTTCTGAAAAAAAATAGAACATGTCCTATTATTGTCCGCATTATGGACAAGGATAGTAGTACTGTTCTATTAGGGGCCAGCAAAATACGGAATGCACACGGATGTCATCCGTATTTTTTGCGGATCCGTTTTCTTGCGGACCGCAAAATACATACGGTGGTGTGCAAGAGACCTTAGTAATAGCGTTGAGCGAATTTAAGTATCCAAAGTGGACTTTGATCCGAATTTTAGGGAAAATTCGATTCACAGCGAAGCCGAATTTCCTCATGCTTCATGAATCAATTTTCACTAAAATGGTGGTAAAAAAATAAATAAATCATACTCACCTCATCCATTTCCATGGACGCCATGACATCTTGTTCTGCGAGAAATCTCATGCGTGGTGACGTATGAAGTCGTCAGACCAGCCAGCGTGATTATGTCATTAGGCACCACGTGAATCTACAATCAAGATTGCTGCGGCAGGCTCTTGGCGCTCAAATAGATAAGGTGAGTATTTTTTTTAACTGATTAATCCCTGGAAACCTCATTTTTCATCTCAGATCAGCGACGAACATGGCATCTGAGGGGTTCAATGGCGGGTGGCGACCCAATCACCATTCCCCGTCATTGCGCCCGCTACTTACAAAGAAATGTGCTTTGTGACACAGTAATTCGTCACAAAGCGAATTTCTTCGTGAAATTCAGCAAAGCAACGGAATCGAACTTTTGTAAACTTTTCTCATCTCTAATTATTACTCTAAAAAGTAGTTAGATTGATAGATAGGCATCAGAAAATTTTCATGTATTTATTAATTTTTTATTTATTTTTTATTCAGGCTTCAAAACATATGAAATGATACAGTTCTGTCAACCTGATTAAAGCCACTAAATTATCCTAGCTCTCAGGGGTTTTGCATATGCATTACGAACAATAAAGGATATATGCAAATGGTTAATGTGCATAAATTGAAAATACTCTGAATACCTTCCCCCAGTTGAGCAAATAATTATACATTTTATTATTAGAATATCTATGTATGACATCTATTTATTGTTTTTCTCTTCACAGGTTTTTCACATACTGTAGATCAAAATATACACTGTAGATATGATATTAATAGAATTAAATTAGAAATAAATACATAATAGGTTATAGTTAATAGATAGATATGGGATAGATATATAGATAGATAATGGCTACATATATAAATATGAGATAGATAGATAGATAGATACAGTACATAGATAGATAATAGATACATTGATAAATATGGGATAGATAGATAAATATGGATAGATAGATAATAGATAGATAGATAGATAGATAGATAGATAGATAGATAGATAGATAGAGACAGATAGAGACAGATAGATAGATAGATAGATAGATAGATAGATAGATAGATAGATAATAGATAGATAATGGATAGATAGATAGATAGATAGATAGATAGATAGATAGATAGATAGATGGATACATGGATAGAATGATGGAGAACCACTCTTCTCTGAATATACTGTATTCATGCTGTATGTTCTTGCATTGTATTGATTATTATCTGCTATAGTAATTAATGGAGTGAATTGAGTTTTTTTGTTTTTGTTTTTTAGGCAGGCAAAACTTTTCCCCTATGGATAAACCTTCGGTCAGGGTCAGGAGACATTAGGGAACATTAACTGGCTGCTTATTTCAGCAGGACTCAGGAGGAAGCGGCTGGGAGCTGAGGCTCTATTTCTGAGAACCCTGGGACACGAGACATCAGCGTCTACCTTTCATCTTTGCTGAGATTTGGAGAGGGTTCAGACCGCAGAGGCTTCTTAATTCTCACTAATTCATTTGCTTTCCTGATTCACTTGGCTTGGATAACCTAGGAATGATAATGAACCAGACAGGGAGTATGCCTAGCGCTCTGTCTTTGAATGTGCTCAGCATGGATCGAAAGCTTTCTGTGAATTTTCCAAGAGGGAAATAATCTTATTACTATAGGCTGTGATTACTTGTCACGAGGATGGGCAATATTCTATTTTCTATCAGTCAATGACTTGAAATATCAACAGCTCTTGGTGTCACTCAAATTCTATGGTGTTTATTTATTTTTTTACGACATTTTTGAAAAAATAAAAATAAACACAGCGAATACATTGTATTCCTATTATTATGTATATATGCGTTGAACCCGGTGCCAGCTCTTATTAACCTGTTCTTCAGCAGTAAATCACAATAAAACCATGGCTTGGCTGCAAAAGGTCATTAATAAAGCATGGCGTGTATAGATTACATATAAATATATTCATTTTGATGGTCATTGTTTTTTGGCACAGCAATAAATTAATACAATAACACTTTTCATAACAAATTGCTTGGCGATTCATGCGGTCTGTCCCTTTTATTTTAGCCAGAGGAATAAATGACTCTGATTAAACAGCAATTACATATTGACTCAATGTTAAAAAAAAATCCATATCCTTTAGGAATGATAACAGATTGTCATTACTTACAAGAAGACAATTGATTTACAAAAATAAAAATAAAATGTTTATTACTATAAGGACAGATACACATTGCTCCTCCTTTTTTCATACTAAGGCATAGGGGGGGATATATGAAGCTTTGCAGGTCCAATTTTGATGCAAGCCATATTTTACCATAAAATGTGTGACTTTTTGTGCTTTTACGCTACTCTCACCACTTTTGAAAGGTGGGGGAGGGGGGAGAAACTTCATGCTGCATTTCTCATTTCTGATGCCTTGATCACAAGTTGTCTTGAATAATTCTTATAAGAAGTTTTAAGCAGTCCAGTATTATGTGTGTATGTGAACAATACATGACCTGTTCTATTTACTGTAGGTAGGATAGATCACGTGATCTGAGTATCACTAATGTATGGAACATACAATTATAGTTTAATCGGACTGGAGAGGGAGAGAGATGCTACTTTGTGTTTCTTGGCAATATAAATGCATTGTCCAGGGGGGGGTACTCTTTCTTATTATGGAGAGCGCCTATATTCTGAGTACGTGTGAGCAGTATTATAGGCGATGCAATGGTTCTCTAGGTTTCTGGGAGATATTCAAATTAGCTTTCGTAATCTGATGCCAGCACATGTTACACATGATAATTTGCATATATTTTCCCCAGAAACCAAGAGGAGCATTATCTAGCCTAATAGTCACCACAAATACTAACTGGTCTCCATAATAGAAATAATAATTATAGAAATACTAATAATGCCATAAGAGGTTTTCTGCTTTTTACTATAGATGATCTATCCTGAGGATAGGTTATCAATATCAGATTGGCTGTGGTCCAACACCCAGCACCCCTGCTGATGAGCTGTTTAAAGATAAAGCAGTACTGCTTTATATGCTCTGTTTGCCACAATTACAGTGATGAGTAGGTGTAATTAAAAGTATGGCATCCCCATTCACTTCTATGGGATAGGGCCTACCTAGTCATTTAAACAGACAGATCTGGGTCATGGAAGTGAATGGGGATGCCATACTTGGAATTAAACCTGCTCACCACTGCAATTGCTGCAGCAAGCAGGTAAACAGAGCAGAGAAGGCAATGCTGCTTTCTCTTCAAACTGCTGATCGGTGGGGGCCCCCGGGAGTCGGACCCCTGCCCATCTGATATTGATTACCTATCCTGAGGATATGTCATCAATAGTAAAAAGCAGATAACCCCATTAAGGTATGCAAATTTGCATATATTCCTTCTGGAAACCCAGAGTAGTGTCACCTGGCATACAAGAGTACCCTACAAGGCCAGTCAATCAAGCAAGGCCAATTCTCTTGAGACCGTCTGGTTCTCTTGCCCTTCTAGAAAAATAACTGGCTTGCATGTTTTATTTAGAAAAGAATGGGCTTGGAGGGGGGATGTTCTAGACAAAAATAAAAATAAATTTTATTTGGTGACCCTGATTCTAACCGAATCTTGAAAGGTTTAGATGAATCTCTCAAAATGGTGGCCACCATTTTATAGGTCAGGAGACACCAAAAATAAATAATATGTAGACCATGTTTTAATTTAAAAATAAAATCTGACAGTGCAGTTCATTATTAATTAGGCTGCTTGTTACTGCCGGCTCCCATCCGTTTACCCATAGCCATATATGTTGCTGTCATTCTGGGATTACTAATGATGTCTTGTTTTTATAGAGCTTGCAAAGGGTTAGAAACAGTCCTAGGAAAACCCTAAATATCTTATAAAACTTTTCAAGCACTTTTTATTTGGGTCAAATTTATTTGTACCTAAATTGAATCTGTCGACTGATTCATTAGAATCGGACCCAAAACAGATTTCAAGGTAGTTTGTCATCTGTAGTTATACCACATGGCCATGCTTAGATTGCTACTTTCCAAATCCTCTTTAGATGTAAAGGAAATGTGTTGTGTAGATATGATGTATTGTTTAAATCCCATTTCTATGTTAAACAAATTCCTAATAATTGTTGGTTATGTATTTTTTTCCATGTCTCTATGTGTATTTAAAAAAGCCTGAAATATTGCAACTTTTGCTCTGGCTACAGAACCTCATAACATTCAGAAGCTTTCTGTTTTTGTAGAGATTACTTCTCAGCAGTTTTGTAGAGATTACTTCTCTTTATGTGTTCCCCTCTCCTTGCAGCCTGGCCTCAGATAGAGACTCCTGTTCCTCCATGACTGGGATTAACATTTTGTCTCTTCCTTGCTCCTTGGTGAGGGATTACCAGGGCGACTCAGGGTCTCTAGGAATCCAGAGTATAAGCCGTCCTACCTTCGGGGTCTGCTCATACGGTGAGGAGTCAGGGAGAGGATTAGGGATGCTGTAGGAGGTGACCTGCTCCCTTATTTCTCCTTTTGCCAGGCTGATCCCCTTTTACTCTTTGACACCGCACGGTGGGGGGTTTCCCCCACTCCCCACGTGACACCGCCTTTAGCTTTGATTACGGCACTCATTCGCTGTGGCATTGTTTCTATAAGCTTCTGCAATGTCGCAAGATTTATTTCCATCCAGTGTTGCATTAATTTCTCACCAAAACTTGCATTGATGATGGTAGAGTCTGGCTGCTGCACAAAGCCTTCTCCAGCACATCCCAAAGATTTTCAATGGGGTTAAGGTCTGGACTCTGTGGTGGGCAATCAATGTGTGAAATGATGTCTCATGTTCCCTGAACCACTCTTTCACAATTTGAGTCCAATGATTCCTGGCATTGTCATCTTGGAATATGCCCGTGCCATCAGGGAAGAAAAAATCCATTGATGGAATAATCTGGTCATTCAGTATGTTCAGGTAGTCAGCTGACCTCATTCTTGGAGCACATACTGTTGCTGAACCTAGACCTGACCAACTGCAGCAACCCCAGATCATAGCACTGCCCCCACAGGCTTGTACAGTAGGTGCTAGGCATGATGGGTGCATCACTTCATCTGCCTCTCTTCTTACCCTGATGCGCCCATCACTTTGGAACAGGGTAAATCTGGACTCATCAGACCACATGACCTTCTTCCATTGCTCCAGAGTCCAATCTTTATGCTCCCTAGCCAATTGAAGCCTTTTTGCTACACAGCTGTTCAGTCCCAATACCTTGAGTTTCCCTTCCATTGTGCGTGTGGAAATGCTCTTACTTTCACTATTATACATAGCCCTGAGTTCTACTGTTGTTTTTCTTTGATTTGATATCACCAAACGTTTAAGTGATCACCGATCATGATCACTCAGGTTATTTTTCCCGCCACATTTCTTCCTCGAATACGATGGGTCCCCACTATCCTTCAAGTTTTTAATAATGCGTTGGACAGCTCTTAACCCAATTTTAGTAGTTTCTGCAATCTCCTTAGATGCTTTCTCTGCGTGCCAATGATTTGACCCTTCTCAAACAGACTAACATCTTTTCTATGACCACGAGATGTGTCTTTCGACATGATTTTTTAAGAAATAAGAAGCAACTCATTGCACCAGTTGGGGTTAAATAACTTGTTGCCAGCTGAATCGCCCATGCAGTAATTATCCAATAGGAGGCTCATAACTATTTGCTTAGTTTAAATTCCAGGTGGCAAATTTTTTTGGGGACAGGCAGTGTATATACAGGTCCTTCTCAAAAAATTAGCATATTGTGATAAAGTTCATTATTTTCTGTAATGTACTGATAAACATTAGACTTTCATATATTTTAGATTCATTACACACCAACTGAAGTAGTTCAAGCCTTTTATTGTTTTAATATTGATGATTTTGGCATACAGCTCATGAAAACCCAAATTTCCTATCTCAAAAAATTAGCATATTTCATCCGACCAATAAAAGAAAAGTGTTTTTATTACAAAAAAAGTCAACCTTCAAATAATTATGTTCAGTTATGCACTCAATACTTGGTCGGGAATCCTTTTGCAGAAATGACTGCTTCAATGCGGCGTGGCATGGAGACAATCAGCCTGTGGCACTGCTGAGGTGTTATGGAGGCCCAGGATGCTTCAATGCGGCGTGGCATGGAGGCAATCAGCCTGTGGCACTGCTGAGGTGTTATGGAGGCCCAGGAAGCTTCAATGCGGCGTGGCATGGAGGCAATCAGCCTGTGGCACTGCTCAGGTGTTATGGAGGCCCAGGAGGCTTCAATGCGGCCTTAAGCTCATCCAGAGTGTTGGGTCTTGCGTCTCTCAACTTTCTCTTCCCAATATCCCACAGATTCTCTATGGGGTTCAGGTCAGGAGAGTTGGCAGGCCAATTGAGCACAGTAATACCATGGTCAGTAAACCATTTGCCAGTGGTTTTGGCGCTGTGAGCAGGTGCCAGGTCGTGCTGAAAAATGACATCTTCATCTCCATAAAGCTTTTCAGCAGATGGAAGCATGAAGTGCTCCAAAATCTCCTGATAGCGGCTGCATTGACCCTGCCCTTGATAAAACACAGTGGACCAACACCAGCAGTTGACATGGCACCCCAGACCATCACTGACTGTGGGTACTTGACACTGGACTTCAGGCATTTTGGCATTTCCCTCTCCCCAGTCTTCCTCCAGACTCTGGCACCTTGATTTCCGAATGACATGCAAAATTTGCTTTCATCCGAAAAAAGTACTTTGGACCACTGAGCAACAGTCCAGTGCTGCTTCTCTGTAGCCCAGGTCAGGCGCTTCTGCCGCTGTTTCTGGTTCAAAAGTGGCTTGACCTGGGGAATGCGGCACCTGTAGCCCATTTCCTGCACACGCCTGTACGCGGTGGCTCTGTCCACTGCTTCCGCAGGTCCCCCAAGGTCTGGAATCGGTCCTTCTCCACAATCTTCCTCAGGGTCCGGTCACCTCTTCTCGTTGTGCAGCGTTTTCTGCCACACTTTTTCCTTCCCACAGACTTCCCACTGAGGTGCCTTGATACAGCCCTCTGGGAACAGCCTATTCCTTCAGACATGTCTTTCTGTGTCTTACCCTCTTGCTTGAGGGTGTCAATGATGGCCTTCTGGACAGCAGTCAGGTCGGCAGTCTTACCCATGATTGTGGTTTTGAGTAATGAACCAGGCTGGGAGTTTTTAAAAGCCTCAGGAATCTTTTGCAGGTGTTTAGAGTTAATTAGTTGATTCAGATGATTACGTTAATAGCTCGTTTAGAGAACCTTTTCATGATATGCTAATTTTTTTAGATAGGAATTTTGGGTTTTCATGAGCTGTATGCCAAAATCATCAATATTAAAACAATAAAAGGCTTGAACTTCTTCAGGTTGTGTGTAATGAATCTAAAATATATGAAAGTCTAATGTTTATCAGTACATTACAGAAAATAATGAACTTTATCACAATATGCTAATTTTTTTAAAAGGACCTGTACACTCACCTAAAGAATTATTAGGAACATCTGTTCTATTTCTCATTAAAGAGGATCTTTCACTAGAATAAAACATCTAAACTAACTATACAGACATGGAGAGTGGCGCCCAGGGATCTCCCTGCACTTACTGTTATACCTGGGCGCTGCTCCGTTCTCCCGGTATAGCCTCCGGTATCTTCATAGTTAGGCTCCACCCAGGGGAACCTGCCGACGTCTCATTCTCCCATGCTGTAGCGCTGGCCAATCGCAATGCTCAGCTCATAGCCTGAGAGGCTTTTTTTTCTCTCAGGCTATGAGCTGAGCGCTGCGATTGGCCAGCGCTACAGCATGGGAGAATGAGACGCCGGCAGGTTCCCCTGGGTGGAGCCTAACTATGAAGATACCGGAGGCTATACCGGGAGAATGGAGCGGCGCCCAGGTATAACAGTAAGTGCAGGGAGATCCCTTGGCGCCGCTCTCCATGTCTGTATAGTTAGTTTAGATGTTTTATTCTAGTGAAAGGTCCTCTTTAATGCGATTATCTAGTCAACCAATCACATGGCAGTTGCTTCAATACATGTAGGGTTGTGGTCCTGGTCAAGACAATCTCCTGAACTCCAAACTGAACGTCAGAATGGGAAAGAAAGGTGGGCTACAACAGCAGAAGACCCCACGGGGTACCACTCATCTCCACTACAAATAGGAAAAAGAGGCTACAATTTGCACAAGCTCACCAAAATTGGACTGTTGAAGACTGGAAAAATGTTTCCTGGTCTGATGAGTCTCTACCATTTGTCATTGTTATGTTTAAGAAACCAATTTGAAATGATTCGAGCTTTGTGACATGGTGCATTATCCTGCTGGAAGTAGCCATCAGAGGATGGGTAAATGGTGGTCATGAAGGGATGGACATGGTCAGAAACAATGCTCAGGTAGCCCGTGGCATTTAAACGATGGCCAATTGGCACTAAGGGGCCTAAAGTGTGCCCAGAAAACATCCCCCACACCATTACACCACCACAACCAGCCTGCACAGTGGTAGGAAGGCATGATGGATACATGTTCTCATTCTGTTTACGCCAAATTCGGACTCTACCATTTGAATGTCTCAACAAAACATGACATGATAAAGTTTTTTTAAGTACACTGAAAGGACATTATTTTGCATACATCCCCCCCCCCCCATCAAATCAATATGTGCAATACACTGTTTTTCTCTCCCTCTTGGATTTTGTACTTGTTAGCCAGAGACACCTCGTTGGTTAAAGCCACAATCTAGATCTTACATCCTAATAACAATCATTCATAAAATAGGAAAAGCTGATAGACGTCTACGCATTCCAGCTATAAGCTTATCAGTGGTTTCTGAAGTCTAATGAAATAGTCCAGTCATCCAGGACAACACGTGAAACTGGAATATTTCAGGTCACGCAGAACCTCTTGGGACCTGAAGCTATCAATCACCATTCCGTTATTTGAACCATTGCAATGATTGACAGCTAGGATTCCCAAGACACAGCTCACAAAATGCTGGCTTTACTATGCTGTCCTCTATGGGGAACTAGTGGTCGTCCCCGGCTGCCCGATCGCTAAAAATGAAAATTTCCCACAGGTTCAACTTTCTACTCTGCACTGTATTTTCTTATGTTTTCATAAAATGAATAATTTCCTGCACACAGATATTAACCAAAAGTATGAAAGGTATTTATCCAGGTGACGCAGTGTGCCGTTTAATATGAAGTGTATGAATTGTGCACCATGGTAATAGCATAGAGTGCCGTGGCGTGCTAGGTTAATAGCATAGTCAAGGCTGTTCATCTAGCACTTACTACATTTGTACATACATCATCAGATAGATATACAGGTATAATTTACAATAGGTCTAGACAAATGGACAAATCTAAAATGTGTACAGACACTTCATAAAAATAAAAAAAATGTTAGGGCACATTTATTAAGGCAGTGTTTTAGACAACGGTCTTAATAAAGCCCTAAGCTGGAAGGGAATCTGCCGAAGTTATGAAGAGTCACCGGTCTCTTCATAACTTCGGCGGATCCTTTGTCAGTACTAAAAGTAAGACAGATTCCTAGCATTTAGATTCCTACATTTAGACCTTTTTCTACACCTAAAACAGACGTAGAAAATGGTAAATGAGATAGGCCTGCCGGACCGTCCCCGCCCACGCCACGCCCCCTTTTTTAGACCTGGCATGAGCAGGGTGAGGTCACAGATTGCGGTGCAACTAGCTGTTGTGCCCCAATCTACACCTGAAATATGCTTAATTTAGGCATATTTTAGTTTGATGACCCCGTTTTCTTTTTTCTATTATAATTTTGTATCGATGATCTCTGCTTGTAGAATTTGAAAGGGAATATTCATTAAATTGTAGCAATAGCAGTTTTTATGCCAACTTCACAGTTTTTCAGAAAGGCGGCGTGGCAAGGGTGGGAAGGGAGTGTGGCCAGCATCCGCTACAAATTTATCGTCATTTATGCCAATTTTCTGGTGCAAATGAAACCAGAAATGTACGGCAGCTCAGAGCTAGTTTAGGCACATGGACTGGTGTAGAAGGCACCTCATTTATGACAGGTCATATGCCTTATCATAAATTAGGCACATCCTCTGACAGTGCAACATGCCGACCCCCAGGGCCCGATCGCATCCCAGGTTTAGTGAAATGCCGAGTGGTGTGGTGTGGCCTATATGTGTCATATAGAATGTGTCGGCAGATAAGAACCATTTGGCCCATCTAGTCTGCCCAATATACTAAATACTATGGATAGGCCCTGGCCCTATCTTATATGAAGGATGGCCTTATGCCTATCCCATGCATGCTTAAACTCCTTCACTGTATTTGCAGCTGCCACTTCTGCAGGAAGGATATTCCATGCATCCACTACTCTCTCAGTAAAGTAATACTTCCTGATATTACTTTTAAACCTTTGCCCCTCTAATTTAAAACTATGTCCTCTTGTAGCAGTTTTTCTTCTTTTAAATATTCTTTCCTCTTTTACCTTGTTGATTCCCTTTATGTATTTAAAAGTTTCTATCATATCCCCTCTGTCTCGTCTTTCTTCCAAGCTATATATGTTAAGTTCCTTTAATCTTTCCTGGTAAGTTTTATCCTGCAATCCATGTACCAGTTTAGTAGCTCTTCTCTGAACTCTCTCCAAAGTATTAATATCCTTCTGGAGATATGGTCTCCAGTACTGAGCACAATACTCCAAATGAGGTCTCACTAGTGCTCTGTAGAGCGGCATGAGCACCTCCCTCTTTCTACTGGCAATTCCTCTTGCTATACACCCAAGCATTATGCTAGCATTTCCTGCTGCTCTGTGACATTGTCTGCCTACCTTTAAGTCTTCTGAAATAATGATCCCTAAATCCCTTTCCTCAGATACTGAGGTTAGGACTGTATCACTGATTTTATATTCTGCTCTTGGGTTTTTACGTCCCAGGTGCATTATCTTGCACTTATCAACATTAAATTTTAGTTGCCAGATTTTTTACCATTCCTCTAGTTTTCCTAAGTCCTTTTCCATTTGGTGTATCCCTCCAGGAACATCAACCCTGTTACAAATCTTTGTATCATCAGCAAAAAGACACACCTTACCATTGAGGCCTTCTGCAATTTCGCTGATAAAGATATTAAACAATATGGGTCCCAGAACAGATCCCTGAGGTACCCCACTGGTAACAAGACCTTGGTCTGAATATACTCCATTGACTACAACCCTCTGTTGTCTGTCCCTCATCCACTGCCTAATCCATTCAACAATATGGGAGTCCAAGCCCAATGACTGCACTTTATTGATAAGCCTTCTATGTGGGACAGTATCAAAAGCCTTACTAAAGTCTAGATAAGCAATGTCTACTGCACCTCCTCCATCTATTATTTTAGTCACCCAATCAAAAAAATCAATAAGATTAGTGTCACGGACGGTGTACAGGAAACAAGGCAAAGCAACATGTATAAACGACTCGCTGGATCCAAAAACTAAGGAACCAAGGGAGACCCCTGCAGAAGACCTGGCACTTTCCCTGGCTGCTCAGCCTATGCAAAGATCCGAATGGTGGAGGTTTGCATATCCACGAACCTTGACTATAAAGCCCTGAGCACCCTACAATAGTGAGGGGACACGACCACCGGCTCCCTACACAAGATACGGAGGGAGTCAGGGTCACCTGGGATCCAGCAAACAGAAAATAACAGATAAAGGTACAACACTTAGCTTTGAAGCAAACAGGAGGACAGAGTCAGCGTGCACACACACTCCAGGAAGTAGTATAAGCCGCCCAGAAAAGCCTTCTGGGGAAGAATTTAAAGGGAAGCAATTAGTCCAACACATGACAGCTGAGATAGGCTAACGAGAGGAGGAGCTGAATACCACAACACAGAAACTCAAGGAGGAGGTTCTGAAAGGCCTCTGTCAGAGCTTCTCAGCTGTCTGGTTGTGACAATTAGTTTGACATGATCTCCCTGAAGTAAACCCATGCTGTTTTTCATCTTTCAATCCATGGGATTTTAGATGGTCCACAATCCTCTCCTTAAGTATGGTTTCCATTAATTTCCCCACTATTGATGTCAGGCTTACTGGCCTATAGTTGCCCGATTCCTCCTTACTACCTTTCTTGTGAATGGGCACAACATTTGCTCATTTCCAATCTTCTGGGAAGCCCCTCCCCCCTTCTTGCCTACTCTGTCTTTCCTGTATAGAGAGAACCCTGGTATTGATGTATCCCAGTCATTACTCCCCTTGAACCACGTCTCAGTAATAGCCACTACATCTATATTCTCAGATGCCATTACACGAGTTGTAGTCATGGTGCTCCTAGCTGGATACAGCGGGACCCCAGGCTTAGGCTCTAAAGCAAATAAAGAGAAGTAGTTGAGGTAGTACTGTAGATGGAGAATAAATCAAGTCCAGACCTTGATAAAGTTCAACAGAAGCTTTACTTGGGTAAACTTGCATCCATACAATTTTCAGGCTTTTTCTTATATTCAGGCTTTCTCTTGGTCCCAGCTTTGGCATAAACTGGCAGGCAAACTTGGTTCTCTTTTTCTCTGCTGGGCAGACAGGCATGCTTGATAACTTTGCTTTCTTTCTCTTTGCTGTGCTAAACTCTTCTTGGGTCTGGTTACTGGACTTTCGGTCAGTCTTGGTATCCTTGGATTGGGTTGCATTTGGCTGTTGTCCCCCTCCTGACACTCAGTAAAGTAAATTAGAATGGAGTCTGGGTGCTCTATGAGCTACTTCCCTTTGGAGGCTCCTGCTCCAGCTGGAGAACACTTCCCCTTTTTGCTACTGCTTAAGAAAAAATATATAACAGATCAGTTTCTCCGGATTACATCCGGAGAGACAGATCCGTTCTTGCAATGCATTTTTAAGACAGCTCCACATCCGGATCCGTCTACAAATGCTGTCCGTTTGCATGCAGATTGCCGGATCCGGCAGGCAGTTCCGGCGACGGAACTGCTTGCCGGATCACTCTGCCACAAGTGTGAAAGTAGCCTTACATTTCCCTGTCTAGACTAGTCTAGAACTCTCTGGAACTTCTGCCTTTCTTCTTGTAGGAAGTAGGAATGGCCCACTTCTGCCCAAAGGGGGGAGAATGGAATGGTGAGTCTCATTCTATCTAAGTATCTGTCTCTCTCTCTCTCTGCTATATACACTGCCATCTGCTAGTGAACATAACAGTTTAAAGACATTAAGATCAATGCACACTTGTGAAAGACCTGGAAATAAATACACATGACATTGACAATGACATTGGTGTTAGCAGTAAAAGACAGTAGTGGAAAGAAAGAATAGTAACACCACTCCACACCACTCTAGCAGCATAGTGAATTTCAACACTGATGCAGAAAGAGCGGGTCCTGATAAGTATCGCCCAAAGAGTCTAACAGGTCTTCTCTTCATAAGGGAACACAATGAGGCAGGATGGACTTAACTTCTAGGAGTCTGAAGGCCACATCTTTCTAACTGTCCCCTCAGTGGGGCTAACTGGAGATGGACAGCTGATGGAATGATGAGGCAGTGCCAATTCAAGAATCAAAAGAGAATTTAAAGGCAGCCTATCAGATCAGGATAACAAGATTAGGTTCAGAGATGGTAAATGATAAGGGTCACAGGTAATAGTTGGGAAACAAAGTCACAAGCCAAGGTATACACGGCTAGACAGTCTCACAACTAGAATTCTGGAACTAGGATGGGACCTCATGCTCTGGTACTCAGATAGAGGTACAGATTGCCAGACTAGTACATAAAGGCTAGTACATAAAGGCATCCTACTGAATCATGTGGCATCAGAGATCTAAATTAAAGACAATACTGCATATAAACAACTAGAGGGCGCTCCAGCCAATAGTACCATTAGCCAGCCACTAGAGGGAGCGTTGGAGCTGGAAACCGAAGAATTATGCTTGGGAGAGGCGGTGATTCTGCCCAGGGGCTGGAACCATCATACACAGTAAGCACCATTTGACTGCTTTTAGGCTACATTCCTATCCCTCCACATCAGAGGAGATCAATATAATGTTTAGTACTGTATATTTTCACCTGTAAAACCACACAGAAAATTATTTGTTACATGATGTTTAAAGGGCATCTGTCAGCAGATTTGTACCTATGACACTGGCTGACCTGTTACATGTGCGCTTGGCAGCTGAAGAAATCTGTGTTGTTCCCATGTTCATATGAAAAAATGAGGTTTTAATATATGCAAATGAGCCTCTAGGGGCCAACAAGACCATTACACCTAGAGGCTCTGATCTCTCTGCAACTGCCGCACCCTTTGCACTTTAATTGACAGGGCCAGGCAGTAAAATTGTGATCGCTCCTCACCCTATCAATCAAAGAGAGTGGAGCCTCTTGGTTTAACGGCAACACCCCCGCTGTTCTGTGTTTGCCTTGGCTTAGAGTAGGCAAGAGAAAATGGATAGCTGAATACAAGTTTATTTATTTATTTTATGCACTTATATAGCTCTACTATATTCCACAGCTCTTTACAGACATTAGCTTCCAACTGTCCCCAATGGGGCTCACAATCTAAGTTCCCTATCAGTATATCTTTAGCATGTGGGAGGAAACTGGAGGAAACCCACGCAAACACGAGGAGAACATACAAACTCCATTCAGATGTTGTCCTTGGTTGGATTTGAACCTAGGACCCCAGAGCTGCACAAGGCACCAGTGCTAAACACTGAGCCACCATGCTGCTAAGTAGGGAAATGCATTTTTCTCTTTTCATCTTTTGTTCTTTAAATTGAAGACACTTATCAATCTATATATTTCATATCACATCCTTCATGCCTTCATATTCATTACGAGATACTTAGAGTATGTATATTTATTAGGTGACATCGATGTAAATGTGAACTTGGCTGTATCCTCTTCAAAACATAGGTTTTCTTTAATTTCAAACCACTAAAATAAAATATTACACATTTTGCAGCTGTTTTTAGAACCTGTGATGTTTAATGCTCATTATTTCCCCTGAATGTTGAGCTCTTGTTCAATATGCAGCAGTCAGCACAGAAACGGGTGCTGATGAATAGCACATTCTTATCCTTCATCATTCCTTGATATCTAGTCCTGCTCCAAAACTGCTAGCTATAATGATCAGTATAGACATAAGCATATGTATAACAATATACAGTGTAGCCCCTAAAAAAGACTGTATGATCATATCTTCATTGCTCTGCCAGTCTCGTACTTTATGTGTATGTCCTTTATACATATTCCATCAAAATCCAAAATATATAATTAAAATATAATATATAGCATTCAAGATCTCTTCTGGCCCACCAGAGTATCAAAGGATACATTGATTGGTTCTAGTTCTGACAAAATAATGGGCCCTACTCAGGGGCACACACAGATTTCATAGGGCAACATAGAAAAACTTAGCATGGGCTACCCTGTGTACCAATTTCCCAATGTTCATGTGTCAATCACTCCCAGGCCCTGCAGAATGCAAAGTATAGTGCCCCAGATTTCTGTAAAAAAAAATTAATTAAAATTTATTATTTTGATTTTTAAAAAAATTATAATAAATTCACTCTCAGCCTCATTCATTTTATCCAACTGCTATGTTGAAAAAAGTGGAGCAGGCGCTTCAAAAATGTGGTGTTCAACCCGTATAGCATATTTCTCAACGAAGGCAATGTATTTACAGAAAACAGCTGTCGTAAATACATTGATAAATTCTTGTTCGGCTTCACTTCACATATTACAAAGCTGTCTGCCTGCAGCCACCACAAGGGGGAGCTCAGTGCATAGGAATTTATACAGCACAATGGAAGCTATTATAATGTCTTTGCACCAAGCTCCTACTAATGCAGTTTTTTCACCTCAACAGAAGAAACAGGGAAGGAGATCAGCGCCTGATTGCCCCCGCCAAGACCCCATAGATGTGGCGTGGTCTGCCTTTATTGAAGGTATGCCACTGACCCTACTAGAAAAAAAAGTCCTAAAACTCCAGCGGTAGACAACCCCAATTGACTTTGGAGCCAGTTACTTTGTGAGCCAGAAGTCCTACGCATTAATAAGCTGCAGGCTTCTGACCGATTTCTCCCTAATACAGTAAATAGGGAGAATGCAGTCAATTCATGGCAGGTGAGTAGATGGATGCTGGCAGCTCATGAATTGGAGAACTCCTGAGCAAGTGCACATGATTGAGAGGACTCCAGCCCATTAGACATGTGAAGGAAATTATATTTAGCTGCTCCCGCTGCTCATTCCATCCAAGGCTATATTCACTGCAATTGCAGACAATGAATGGCCTCATTGGCGATTTGTTCCCTTTTGGCATGTCACTACTGGGTTACATGCCACTTATGTCAATGTGAAGGCCAATACTTGGCTGCAGGGATGCAAATGATCCTGTCCATGCTGGAAGTTTACATGTGGGGACCAATCTGACACGGATGGATTCAAGCGGCAAGTATGCTTCCCTTTACAGAACCAGAGATAAAAATGATTTGACTCGTTTATGCACAACTTCTTTAACCAACTGCCATTAACACAAAAAAACTACATGGAACTATTTTCCTATTTAGTGAAATTTTGATCTTAGATTTTACAGATGAATAGAGTAATACATTTAGAATTCAGTCAAAGATGGCATACATTCGGTTGGGGATTGACCTTCTCAATCATCCAAAAATGTTCCTTTTGATATACCATTACTTTAGTGATTTAGTTTGAATAGAATGTCAGCTTCATGGGCTGGAAGCCCAAACTCTTCTAGACTTTGGTTGAAGATGGACTATTTTCTAGCTAAGGCTGGATGAATAACTATAATAAATAGAAACCCTGTTTTTGGATGAACCATATTCTAATTGACTCAAGGTCCAGATCGAAGGATTCTGAAGATACTAGACGTAGAATGCAACAAAACCCTTTTAAAAACTTCCCTACAACCACTTCAAAATGTACCCTTGCTTGATCCTTCTCCTATCATCCAATCAAGGTCCTGGTATTTGATGCCCACACTTGGTTTTATTGCATTTCACCTGTACAAAAAATAGTGATTCTCAAAAGATCAATCTCCATACACAAATACTCTTTAAAAATCTATGAACATATTCAGGGATATTTTTTATGATTGCATTTTACATATTTTTGGGCTAAAATTTGTAGTTTTTTAAATTTGTTTTTATATTAAACATTTTCTGCCGTTTTCTATTTCTATTTGCAGGCTCTCATTTTCTGTTTTACAGAGTCCCATTGGATGACGGCTTGCTTTATAGCCCTTATCTCTAAACTCCTGACAGCTCACAAACCCTACATAATAGTTACATTCTTATCATACTGATAGTAGTGCATAAATGAGTGTTTAGGATCTGTCAGGAATTCAGAGCTAAGAGCTACACATGAGCCATTGGGGCTTCTAACAGACGGGACTCACTGTGAACAGATAGCCTTCCACTCTGCAAACACTAAGAGACTAACATCTGTATAGAGAAAAGGGCTAATAATACATAATAAAAAACAATTTAAAATTAGCAGAATGCAATAATAAAAGTATTTAAAAGAAGTTTTCTAAAAGTGCACTGTGTCCATAAGTAAATCCTATTATTGTATTTAATGTACTAAGTTCATTTATGTAACATTCTTTAGTAATGTTACATTTTAAGAAGTCAACATAATAACATGTAGAAAAGTATAAATCTATATTTGTTTCAGGCATCAAATCAGTTGTACTCCAGTGCATCCCGGGTGATCAAATCTTCCTCTGAGAAGTGTAATTAGATGTATGTTTCAACTACACAACAGCTGGACACTTTATGGTCTACTACACAGCCACGTCTTTTTCTTCTGCAGTAATAGCTTCATCTACATCATGATCATGTCACTGGTATGTTATCCTCTTATATGTTATTCCTATACTTAACAGAACAGTATATATACACCGATCATCCATAACAAATGGAGAAAATGAATAACGTTATCTCTTCGAATTGACACCTATCAAGTGATGGGATATGTTAGAAAGAAAAACCTATTGTTGGAAGTGTTGGAAGCAGGAACAATGGGGAAACTCAAAGATTTCCGAGTGGATAAGATGCAAATTGTGAGGAATAGTCAGCTGGTTCAGAGTCTTTTAAAATGGCAAGTCCTGCGAAGTGTTCCTGGTAGGCAATGGGAATAATATGCTCATGAACGAACATGGGGAGTGAAGTCTAGCCCATGTGGTCCAATCCCACAAAAATGTACTGTAGCACAAATTGCTGAAAATCATAATACTGGATCTGATACTCTGTCAGAAACCACATAGCTTCACAACTTGTGGTATGTGGGGCTGCATAGCCACAGATAATTTAGAGTATTTATGTTGACCCGTGTCGAGTTTTGAAAGTGCCTACAATTAGTGCTGGGTGCAAATATTCGAATCACAAATCTTAATCGCGAATATCACCACTTCGAGAATTTGCAAAAATTTAGAATATAGTGCTATATATTTATATTCTCAAATATTCTATTCACTAGGAAAGTTGCCTACCCCTTACTATATAAGAACCTCCCCAGCAGCCATTTTCTGTAGTTTTATGGAGTTCTGAGAGAGAGAGAGCAGTGTCATTGCTGTGCTCTGCGCTTTACTGTTTAATTACATTAGATAGTTAGCTTATATATATATATAATACAGATAGTTAGTGGGAGATAGTCAGTGTAGGTTAGATCCTGATATAGTGTAGCTGATAGGTTCTGATGTCCATACATACATGCTACAGACATAGTGCTGTGATGTCACAAGTTCACAACAATACTTAGTGCACCAATCAGTAATATGTATTCAGACCTGCTAAAATGTGCAGTTGTACGTATTGCGCCAAAATATATGCATCATTAATTGCCGATTTGCGCAATCGTGAATATATTGGAACACACTTTTTCTCAAGTCTCAGGAAATGTATTTTCTTCTTGAAAAAATGCACGGCAGTCATTTTGTGGCGAACTTTGCTTGTTCACGATTGGCCGAACATGCGAACATATGGCGATACTTGCATGCGGCATTTTTTTTGCATAGCGCGTCAGGTGGGACCGGACAGCTAATTGAGACGATTCAGCACATGGACACACCTCCTACCCTTTAAATAAACCCGATCTGGCAGACATTTTACATTCAGTGTTTTGCCAGTGTAGGGAGAGGTTGCTGTGTGGAGCAGGGACAGACTGTTAGGGACACCAAACGCTAGCTAATAGGGCCACAAAAGTCTTTTTAAGGACTGGTATAGGTGTGCTATCGATAGGTGTGACATACTGAGGGGTGTGATATGCTTATAATATACTTTCTAACATAGAAAATATATTATAGTGCATTTGTATTGTGCAGCAGTTGTGTGCGGTTCTGCTGCGATACTGCAGCTAGATAGAGGGATAAACACTATTGGAATAACTAATTTCAACTGGTGTGATATACCTGTTTGCTCCCCAAAAAAAAATATGATTAAGGGGTTTGATATACCTGCTTCCACAAAATACTGATTGAGGGGTGTGATACAGCAGTTTCCACCAAATATTGATTAAGTGGTTCTCTATACCTGTTTCCAAAAAATACTGATAGAGGGGATTGATATACCAGCTTCCACCAAATATTGATGATTGATATACCAGCTTCCACCAAATATTGATGGAGGCCTGCGATACATCAGTTTCCACCAAATATTGATTAAGGGGTTTGATATACCAGCTTCCAGCAAATACTCAAAAAGGCTATATACCTGTTTCCACAAAATACTGATAGAGAGTATTGATATACCGGCTTCCACCAAATATTGATTGAGGCCTGCGATACACCGGCTTCCACCAATCATTGATTAAGGAGTTTGATATACCCACTTCCAGCAAACACTCATTATTCTGTTCTATATACCTGTTTCCACAAAATACTGATAGAGAGTATTGATATACCGGCTTCCACCAAATATTGACTGAGGCCTGCAATATACCTGTTTCCACAAGTACTGCTCTTCTATAGGAACTTTGTCACAGGGTCATTTCAAAAATGACAGGCAGCGGAAGAGGCAGGCCATTCAGCAGAAGTGGTAGGGATCGGACAGGTGCACCAGGCCGGAGTCTAAGTGGGAAGTGGGAGAAGGTGCATGCGATTACGTCAAAAGACTCACCAGAGTTGGTTAAATGACTCACTCAGCCTTTCGCTTCTGCACCCTCGTCGTCCTCTGTATCTGCACCCTCCTCACTCTTTGCTGTGTGCACCCCAAAAGACACCACCACCACCACCACCATAGCCCCTCCACTCGAGTCAGAGGAATTATTTTCCCATCCACATTCCCAGACCTTACCGATGCCCAGCCACTCTTGGCATCGGATCAGGAAGAGGAGGTAGCAACAGCTGCCACCCAGCGGTCTGATGGCAGTACCTAGATCAGCCCAAGGACGGAGTTTCCCGCTGTTGTTGCCTACTCCGAGTTCTCTAATGTCAGTGGTGGTGAAGGTGACGATGATGACTCGTCGATGGATGTCACGTGGGTGCCCACAAGAGAGGAAGAGGAGGGGAGTTCAGAGGGAGAGACAGAGTAGCAGATAGGGGGTAGAAAGAGGAGAAGCAGAGTGAACTCGCAGTGCACAGGAGGCAAAAAGCAGACTGCAAATGTATCTGGAGTGAGCCATCCACCACGCACGGTCACATCTGAAGCTCCCAGGACGCCGGCCCATGGCTCCGTGGTGTGGGCTTTATATATCATGTAAGCAGCTGACAATAGTGTTGCCATCTGCAGCCTGTGCTGTCAACGCATAAGTCGCGGTAAGCCCAACACTCACCTAGGGACAACTGCCTTAAGAAGGCACCTGGCCTACCATCACATAGCCCAGTGGGAGCAACACCGTCAGAACCCACAAAGCCACACTCCTGGCGCTCCACGTCCTGCCTTTTCTCCTTATCCTCTCTTTGTCCCTATTTGTCCTCCACTCCACCTTCCACAGTGTTGTCGCGTTCATCTGGCAAAAGGCTTCCGTGGCCCAAATGTTCGAACATAAAAAGTTGATGACTCCGGATAACCCTCTTGCCTAACGGCTGACCGCTGGCTTGTCAGAACTGCTATCCTTTCAACTACTGCCATATAAACTGATGGACTCGAAGGCTTTTGGCACACTGCAATGGAAGGTCCCCGGAAGGAAATATTTCTCCCAGAAGTGCATCACAGAGCTATATGGACACGTTCAGTGACAAGTGAATGTATCTCTGGCAAACAGTGTCAGTGCCAAGATACATCTGACGACAGACACGTGGTCTAGCAAACACGGGCAGGGAAGGTACATAACTTTTACTGCCCACTGGGTGAACCTGATGGCTGTCAAGCATGCAACCCGTGGCACCCGTGTGAATTTGGTGTTACCGCCACGGATAGCATGCAGGTCTGACTCTTCCTCTCCTCCTCCTACTCAATCCACCATTTCCTCCTCAGCTGATTCCTCCTTTTCCAGTGCTACCGCCTCTTACGCTGCACCCCCCAAGCTCCCCAGAACCTATTCGACGTGCCAGGTGAGATGTTGCCATGCTGTGCTGCGGCTGCTGTGCCTGGAAGCCAAGAGCCACACCTGTTCTGCACTGCTTTCAGCTCTGCGGTCACAGGCCGATCAGTGGCTAACCCTGCTCAATTTGACAGTTGGTAAAGTGGTGTGCGACAACGGTGCCAATCTGCTGAGCACGCTGAAACAGGGCAAAATGACACACGTGCCTTGCATGGCACACGTCCTGAACTTAGTCATGCAGCAATTCATTGCCAAATACCGCGGGGTCCAGGACATCTTGCAGCAGGCCATGACTCGCTTTGCTGACGTTCAGCGGCGACATCACGTGCCCGTCAGACGTCTGATTTGTGAAAGCCCGACGCGCTGGAACTCCACCTTGTATATGCTTGATAAGCTGCTCCAGCAGCAACGTGCCGTTAATGACTACCTGTACGAACTCTGCAGCAGGACAGATACTGGAGAGCTTGGTTTCTTTTCACCGCGACAGTGGCTGCTCATGTGCGACGCATGCAGACTTCTGCAGCCATTTAATGAGATCATAAAAACTGGTCAGTCGCAGCCAGGGCACCATCAGTGACTTCATGCCTTATGTCTTCTTTCTGGAGCATGCATTGCATCATGTCATTGATCAAGCCATTGAGGAGCAGGAGCTGGAAGATGAGGAAGTCGCAATACTGAATTAATTCCCAGGGGGGGCTACTCCATCTAAGGCCTCTTTCACACTTGCGTTGTCCGGATCCGGCTTGTACTCCACTTGCCGGAATTACACGCCGGATCCGGAAAAACGCAAGTGAACTGAAAGCATTTGAAGACGGATCCGTCTTCAAAATGCTTTCAGTGTTACTATGGCAGCCAGAACGCTATTAAAGTCCTGGTTGCCATAGTAGGAGCGGGGAGCGGGGGAGCGGTATACTTACAGTCCGTGCGGCTCCCGGGGCGCTCCAGAATGACGTCAGAGCACCCCATGCGCATGGATGACGTGCCGTGCGATCACATGATCCATGCGCTTGAGGCGCCCTGACGTCACTCTGGAGCGCCCCGGGAGCCGCACGGACGGTAAGTATACTGCTCCCCCGCTCCCCACTACACTTTACCATGGCTGCCAGGACTTTAGCGTCCCGGCAGCCATGGTAACAATTCAGAAAAAGCTAAACGTCGGATCCGACAATGCGCCGAATCGACATTTTGCTTAAGGCCGGATCCGGATCAATGCCTTTCAACGGGCATTAATTCCGGATCCGGCCTTGCGGCAAGTGTTCAGGATTTTTGGCCGGAGCAAAAAGCGCAGCATGCTGCGGTATTTTCTCCGGCCAAAATACGTTCCGGTCCTGAACTGAAGACATCCTGATGCATCCTGAACGGATTTCACTCCATTCAGAATGCATTAGGATAAAACTGGTCAGGATTCTTCCGGCATAGAGCCCCGACGACGGAACTCTATGCCTGAAGAAAAGAACGCAGGTGTGAAAGAGCCCTAAGACAAGTCAGCAGTAGTCTGAAGAGGAGTCAGAGGAGGATGGTGCCTAGGGGAAGGAGGAGCAGCAAGAAGAGCAGGCTTTAAACTTTTCGGGAATCCCTGGTGTTGTCCGTGGATGGGGGGAGGAGACCGAGGACGACATTCTCCTGGGCGATGAGCAGGAGCCAGGCCACTCCACCGCTTCCAGTTTAGTGCAAATGGGGGCCTTCATGCTCCAGTGTTTGAAGAGGAACCCCCCGTATAAAAAGCATAAAGGGCAAGGACCAGTACTGGATGTCAACATACATTAGACCCCTGGTACAAACACAAAATGTTACCAGCATCACAGAGGGCTGTCAGAATGCAGCATTTCCAGGCCTTGCTGCGAGAGATGCTGCATTCTGCTCTTATGGGCGTTGGCAGAGGAATTTCCCCCATAGAGAAACAGTTGCGGGTACCAATCCTACTGCGCATGCAAGAAGAGGGCGGTTTGAAGATTGGTTGGTTACTTCTGATATGAGATCATTCTTTCAGCCAACCCATCGACGGCGCCCTCCTTATCCAGCCTCTGGGAACTTATAGACCAACAGGTGTCTGACTACATTGGGTTAACGGACGATGTTATTGCAGGAGACAGCACTAAATAGCGCATGTGTACCACTTTCTATGCTACATGAGGCATTTGCCTCTATGAGTGGGTCCTAACCCAACATTGGCACGGCGACCACCGACGCTGCAGCGCCATCCCAGCCGGTGCCGGGACCCAGCAGCCAAACAGCACCCCTGCTGCCCGACCATGCCAAACCTAGCACTGGGCCCCACCAACCAACCAGAGAAACAGCACAGTGGCCCCCATGCAGCACCGCACCATGTGAACAGTTGTCAAACTGTCCTTCCATATGCCAGGTGATTTTAATTAGCCTAGTATTCTGCAGTAGGGGTTCAATTAGCCTATCATGCTCTCAGTTCGAGTTCCTGTGAGCTTCAGATGAGGTGAGCTTTGACAACTGTTCACATGATGCTGTGCTGCATGGGGGCCACTGTGCTGTTTTTCTGGCTGGTTGGTGGGGCCCAGCGCTAGGTTTGGCATGGTCGGGCAGCAGGGGTGCTGTTTGGCTGCTGGGTCCCGCCCCCGGCTGGGATGGCGCCGCAGCGTCGGTGGTTGCCTTGCAGCACCGCGCCAATGTTAGGTTAGGACCCACTCATAGAGGCAACCTTGGCGTGGTGAGTGGGCTTATGCCTTTTGATGAAAATGTACACTAATGCCTCATGTAGCATAGGAGGTGGTACACATGCGCTATTTAGTGCTGTCTCCTGCAATAAGCAGGGATGAGATCAAAGCATAGCAGTTAATGTGCCATCCATTTCTTGTCTTTTCTCCCTTTATCACCCAAAAAAATACTTACCTTATTTATTTGATCGCATAGAGGCGACATGATGACGTTATCACGCTGGCCTGGGTGGCCACGCACAAGATTTCACGCAGTATCTTCAATCAAGATGGCGGCCTCTTCGCGAGCAAATGGATGAGGTGAGTATGTATTTTTTTTCCAGCCATTTCAGCGAAAATGTATTAGTTACCACGAAGTAAGAGGAAATTCGGATCGGAGTCAATTTGTTTGGCTTCGATTCCCTCAACACTACTAAGTATAATAATACTCTTAACTAAAGTGTAAAGAGTCAATTATGGAAGCTATCTGGTTTGCGTCAATAGTGAGGGTTTTTTAGTGCACATTAGGCCCCATAATACTAAGCGCTGTTTAGATGACTCGACTCAGCTGACGGAGTGCTGTTGCTGACCATGAACTACAGTCTATTTTATGACCACAGTCTGCTCTTTTGGTAGTCAGTACAATGTGCCATATAACAAACCATGCATCATCTCAAGCTGGTTCCATGATCATGACAATGAGTTCAGTGTACTCCACGGGCCTGCACAGTCAATCCAATAAAATTAAGTGAACTTGCATCATTTTATGTTAACCATACCCACTTTCCCACTGCTTTCTAAAAAAAAAGTTGCTAAAGAATTCTTGAGTCCAGGGGATGAGAAATTCCTTCAAAGTGTTCTAAATACAAAAAGAAAGGAGGTTCTACTTAATGCCCTAATGATCTTTAAGGCTGATGCATACAGCACAGTGGGTGTTGCAGAGTCTTAGGTAACCTGTGTGCTACCCTATGCTGCCTCTGCATGACATCATATTATGGATGTCATGCAATATCTCTTTAATTTAGCAACCACATTTTTTTGTTAGAAACGTACCAATTCCAAATTCTATTTAAGCAAAATAAAATAAATGTGAAGACTCTAAGATGCTATGACACTATTCAGTCTCCAAGTTGTCAAGAGCATAACGCACCCACAGCATTGCATCATTTTTGTGTTGGATTTATATGGATTGCATTAAAAATATGTGGCTGTTGTAATGCAGTACAAAATAGTAGTAATCAGGAAAATATAATGCATGAGCAGAAACTCAAAGTGGTTTACCGAGATTCTCAAATGAGTGGCCTATCCACAGGATCGGTGATGTCCCACTCCTGGCACCCAATTGATCAGCTGTTTGAAGGAGCCTGGCTTTCCTAGGCCAGTAATGTCACGTTCAACCGTCACTTGGTCTTGGTGCAGCTGTGTCCCATACAAGTGAAGAGGTCTGAGCTGCAATACCAAGCACGGCCGCTAGCCAATGGACGGCGCTGTGGTTTATAAGTTGCGAGGAGTACCACTGCCTTCTCAAACAGCTGATGCTGAGGATAGGTTACCAATATCAGAATTTTGGAAAACTCATTTAAGCAAAACTTCAGAAAATTTTTTGCTAAGTCTCTAGACACACTAGGATGCAACTTGACTGTACTGTCCAGCGGTGCTGTGGCTTGTACTGTCCTGGGCTCCTTTAAGCTTCACTCCTCTGCTGATACTTTGCACCAGGACCACAAGGCAGTAACTTCTCTTCACAACTCTCAATTTTCTGGTTGATCTGGTACCTGGGCTCTGGCCTTGGTGGAGCTACAGATCTAGTCTCTGAACACACATGCACACACTGGAGCAGGATTCCATGCCCAGGCTGAATTTCCTTCCTTGGCTATTCTGAATACAAATCTTGTACTCTCTACTGGAGTTAGATGTTACAACAGCATCTCTCTGTGTTGCAGGACAGAGCTACCAACCATGTGTGAATGTCAGGACTGGATACATTAGGCGGACATTCTGAAGCAGAACCAAAACAACACCAGGGAGCACCATAACAAGAATGTACCAGCAACATCTAGACACAAGAACCTTTTTTTAATAATTCAACATGAAGCAATGCTACTTTAACAGAGTAAGGGCCTATTCACACATCCGTGTGCGTTTTGCAGATCGGCTAAACATGGACACCGGCAATGTGCGTTACGCATTTTGCGGTCCGCACATCGCTGGCACTTAACAATTGCAGACAAGAATAGGACATGTTCCTTTTTTGGGGGAACGGAAATGCAGACCCAGAAGTGCGGGTCCGCATTTACGGATCCGGGCAGCACATCGTGCGGCCCCATAGAAATGAATAGGTCAGCAATTCCATTCCGCAAAATACGGAACAGAATTGCGGACGTGTGAATGGACACTAAATTAAAGGGGCTTTTGGAGATTCCGATATTAATGACTGATCCTCAGGATAGGTCATCAGTATCAGGGTCAGCTGTGCCACAACAGTAAGCACCACTGCCTCCTGACAAAAGCACAGCACCATCCATTGGATAGCAGCTGTGATTGGTATTGCAACTCAGCCCTTAGTTTGAAATACTCAGCCTATATAACATTAATTGGTTGGACAACCCCTTTTATATGCAGTATCCCGATGCAGGGGGTATCTGCAAATGATTGGTTATGTAATGTTATGCAATGTAATATAGTTTTATGTTTTTTCATTATAGTAAGGCCTTGTATACCCCCAGGATAGCTCTGTATGGTAGTGACAGAGTTAAATAACTCTGACACAGCCCTTTGCAGGAGGTTGCCAGGTTGAGTTCAGAGAGAAAAGAAGCAAATCCACATGCTCCTACTACTTAGGCCTTAAGTTCCAGAGACTAACAGATCTCTGCAAGTCCTTCAGAGTAAGAGAATTGGAGAGAAAAAAAATCTTCATGGACAAGCATAGGAGTCAGCAAGGTAATCTGCTACTACAGCCATTAAGACTTTGCTGCAAGTGTGGGACACCATTAAGAGGCCCTTCACACCTGGACATGTCCTGGCCACACATGCCATCAAATCTCTGTATACTGAAGTGGACACTACAGCCATTATTGCCATAGTACTATTGCCTGTCATAGATTCTACTGAGAGAGACTTTAGCAAGAGGGCTATAAGGCCAGTCTTTGCCTAAATTCATCTATCACTATCTGGGAGAGAATTGGAACTGGAACTACTATAGTTGTATGTACTACAACTCCTATTTATGCACTACAGTAAAGAGAGACATTTATTCTACTACCTCTGGCCTGGTTTACTGTCTCCTGAACCATATGCTGGCCATTGCACTCTGCACGCCCTGTCTTGCACCCATCCAAACAACTAACATCAAAGGCATTCCAGCTACCATCAGGGAGAAACCCCAGAATCAGGGTGCGCCTCATGGGAAGAAAGGGTGTGCCCTGCACCCTTCTTTCACTGCATGGCTCTAGGGAATAATGGTGGGAGGAAAGAGCCACTACCACTCTTAGGCCGAATGCACACGGCCTGTGGAACACAGGATTGAGAGGGGCCCATTATGCCGTCAAACCCTGTGAAAATATCATGGCTTTTTCTCTACATAATACGCTGCTGTAAATAAATCACTCTCCGCAGCAAAGTTTATTACTACAGTAATACACTCGTATGATCTATATGAGTGTAATACTGTAGTGCAGGGGCGGGATGAAGCGCACGGCGTCATAGCAACCAATGACGCCGTGCGCTCCTGCTCTCAGCAGGATGCCAGGCCGGGATACCACGGACCGCTCACGGCCGTGTGCATTCGGCCTTATCCTAAGATCCGGCTCCTCCCGGGCCACTGCAAATATAAATGATTTCCTTTTAATATTGCTACTTCTTCTCTCACCACCAGCCCAGTGCTTTCTTCCTCTTCCTCAGTTTTATCTTAAATCTTTATAATCTTATGAGGCTATAATTGGAAGGCTAAAAAAAAATTGTGCTTTGTGAGCCGGGACTCCGATAGGGATAAAAAAAAACAACTGCAAAATGTGGAAGGTTGGAACGGAATTACACCATCAATGCTGGGCTGACTCTTCTTGACAGAGCCGTTTAATATTTTGACAGGACAAAATACAAAGCCGCTTTTTATTCTGTAGAGACTTCACTAGACACAAGCAAGGAAGTGCTCGTGATCAATAAACTTTGCTGCGGAGAGTGATTTATTTACAGCAGCGTATTATGTAGAGAAAAAGCCATGATATTTTCACAGGGTTTGACGGCATAATGGGCCCCTCTCAATCCTTACAAGGAAGGGTTAGATTGTCACGGTTGCTCAGGCAGTATTCAAAATGTTATCTGATCACCCTTAAAGACTGCAGAATGAGACAGATGATTAGTTACCTTAAACGATCCTCATCATGCAGAAATTGATGATTTAATATAGTCAATGACAGACGATTCCATTTGTGCCGGATAAAGTGTCTGCGGTCTGTATCAATCATAATAGAGTTATTATTGAGCATAAAAGAAAAGCATGTTTAATATCATTAATTCCAGATATGTCGCTCCCCGCATCTGGCATTCATCCATAGAGTAGAACCACTCCAGGCGATCATTCCTTGCCTGCGTGCCGGAGACTTCAGTGTTTTTTTCTGTCATTTCAAAATGTTTTTCAGCACCTCCAGCTAGGTGCAATAACAGTTTACAGATTACCGATGTCATCACATTTTGACAAACTTCTCAATCTGATTTGACCTTCATCTTTAGCCATCTGCTTATTTCCTTCTCCTCTATTTTCCTTCTCAGCCTCGACAGTGTGCAGCTTGAACAGTTTCCTCCATTTCACTCTGGGTCAAACGTTCGAAAAGTTTAGACAGGACTTGGAAGCTGGGGCTTACTGGAAGACGGCGGTCAAAATGAAAACTTAGGTTGGCTTCTTCGATTTAATATTTTTGATTGCCGCTGAAAATGAAAAAGCTTTAAAAAATGAAGATATTTTGTAATGTACTGGTTTATGGGAAGTAACAGGAAGATTTATCTACTAGGGGTGGTAATATGACTTTCCCTAACTCACACAGCATCTTGGTTTGTTTTATATATATATATATATATATATATATATATATATATATATAGATTTTTATTTTATTTTAAATTGTACATGAATAGCAAAAGAAAATGTTCCCTGTGATTTGTGTGCATTACTAATGTTGCTAAAAAGGTCACTTTGCATGACATTTCATATGCTGAAAATGAAGGAGGAATTGAATTCAATAGCAATCGAGTTAAAGGAGTTGTCACATTAAGACAGCCTATCTCCTATGCATAGGATAGGGAATAACTTCCTGATGGGTGGGTCTAGGATTGTTGGAGCAATCATGAGAATGGGGGCTCGTGTTACCGGTTTGAATGGAGCAGACACAGTCTGATAAGAGGGCTAAAAATTCTGGTAAAACACCAAAAATAATAACAATTCAAATCTCCTCCCTTTCCCAAGTTTATACATAAAATAAACAATAAAACAAGTAAACATGACAGGTATCTCTGCATCCAAAAATGGCCAAACTATTAGTATTTTAATTTATTTTACTTGCAACGTGATAAATATATTTTTATTGCTGTAATGGGAAAAAAAAATACACAATTTGCAATTTTTTGGCTACCTTGCCCCTCCCTTAAAAGTGACCAAAACATTGCACCTGCCCCAAAATGCTGCTATTAAAAACTCAGCTCTATGGACAGCAATTCAAAAAAGTTATTTGGTATTGCCGTATTCATACTGACCAGCAGAATAAGATTGTCATGTCAAAACTTTTTTTTTCCAATTTCACCATGCAAATAATTTTTTCCCCATTTTCCAGTAAAAGCGCCATTAAAATATACAATTTATCCCTAAAAAGCGCCCTTATACAGTTATGTGAACAGAAAATGAAAAATAGATAAATGGAAGGCAGGGAAGGAGACGAAAATGTAAAAAAATTTAAAAATAAAAAAAGACTGTGTCCTAAAAGAGTTGACAAAATTTGCTGAAAGTTAGAGGTGGATATATCTGTATGAATACAGCATTAAACATCTGCATTATTTTCAAATAATTCAAAATTTCATCTACCTAGAGTTTCAGACATTATAAATCACTTGCTTTAAATGAAAATCATTTGGAGGAGGTTTACAGTAGTAATCAAAATTCACCAGAATTCTGCACTGAAAAAAAACCCTGGCACACATTCTTTGCAACACATTTCCTAAGTGTTTTAGACACTTTATGACACATTTGCGACTTGTCAGACAAGGCAACGTAGCTTAACGGAAGGGGGTGTGGCTCCATAGAAATGGGGCGTGGCTTAGACACAACATTGTGCCCCAAAAATGTAACACATTTTTTGGTGTATAAGCAAAAAAATAGGCTATGTAAAGTTAAACTATAACAGGAGTCGTCAACTTCCCGCATGTCTGCTGTTGTGAAACGACAACTCCCAATATGCACACTTGCTCAGCTGTTTTAGGAACTCCAATAGAAGCGTATGGGGCATGCTAGGATTCAATTTTGATAGCAGAGGTTGCTGACGCATGGACTTGACAGTGTAAAAATGTGCCAGATTTATCATTAAAGGGCTGTTCCAGTTATAATAAGTTAACAAACAGGATCGGGGATAACTATTAGATTGGTGGGGATCCCACCACTGGGACCCGCACTGATCACGAGAACGAGGGCCTTGTACCCCTGTAGCCCGAGTGGCCAGTTGCTCATGCGTGTGGCAGTTCCAGTCATTTCTATGGGTCTTCTGGAGATAAAAGAGAATGGCGCTCAGCTGTCTATGGAATTCCCATAGAAATTAAAGGACCAGCCACATGCATGTGCGACTGGCCGCTCCGCTTATTTCAGGGGGCTATAGTGGGTACCGGGCCCCTGTTTTTGTGATCGATGGTGATCCCAGTGGAAGGAATACGACCAATTTAATAGTTATCCCCTATACTGTAGATAGCGGATAACATAGCCCTTTAAGCATCAGCTACTATGAAAAATCGGGCGCAGTTCAAGACTGTCTAGTCTAAGTTTCCACTATCTTACTTTCAGACGGTATTAGTAAATCTGCCCCACAGTGTTCATTATGCTATCTGGTATTTCAGGATTTCTGGCCGTGTTCTGGTACGGCATTGCTTAGGGAAAATTCATTAGCATTGACTCTATAAATGTGAGAAGCAGCACAATCCTAACCCTTCCAATCTCCAAGTCTTGAGGCACTTCGCTTACTGTATATATTTGTACAAATTTTCACTGGTACCGTAGCTGGACCACATCAAACATGACATGTTATAGCCCTTCGGCCCTCTACTTTGCTCTCAATATTTACAAAGTGTTACAAGTGTAGTACGGCATTACTGAGCTCGCAGACACTGATGAAGATATCTCCAAGGATATTTCTATGCCACTTAGCCTGAAGAAAATGGGGTAATTCAATTGCTCTCACTGGAAAGCATGCACGTTGACCTATTCTGCAATGAAGACAATGTTCTATGATGATAGAATAGATTAAATAGTGTCAATGAAGAGTCCAGAGTACTTTAAGTACAGGGCTGCAATACACTTCCTGCAAGTTCACAATTTATTGAACAAAGGGCTCCATCGTTTTGACTGAATTTAGTATTTTGCATATGATTTTACAGATAAAGAGGACCTGTCTCCTCTCCTGACACATTTGTTGTAGTAACGATTTGCATTCACCATGAAATCAACAGTTCTGGAGCTTCTTTCTATATAGTTTTGTGCTGATTCCTTCCCCTATTATTATTTATTATTAGACGTTTATGCATAAAGTGTAGTATTTTCATTCTCGATGTCAGATAGGTATGTCCTTACACAGTCGGCCACTGCCAGCACTGATTGGACTGTGTCAGACTGTGCAGGGACACACTCCCGAGTGGTAACACCCAGTTATCAATGTATCCATGGAATATTCCCACTATAGCAGGAATAATAAAGGAACGATACAACATAGAGCCAAAAATGATGCTCTCAAATTCTCATTGCATAAAGAATATACTTATTTACTAAACAGAGATGTCAGGAGAGGCGACAGGTCTTCTCTAAATCTGAGATTAAACGCTCCTCTTTGAGCATTATGATGAAAATTTGCAATGGGGACCCACTTCACTATGGTCCAAAGTTGACCATTGTGATAACTGTGCCGCCCAATCTGTGTCATCTGTCTTTCCTAACTGACAGCAATAATGCACGAAGGAATGTCACAGTAGAGGACATGGATCATGCACACAGTGATACCATAGCGTAGAAACAATCCATTTAGCATAGATACAGTTCAGTAGCCTTGCAACTAGTGATGTCACAGTACTGATATAATGCATTTGGTGATCTTATAATATAAAGATACTGTAGATAGGGCATAGAACAGACATAATGGACAAAGTGATGTCACAACAGGAGCATTGCATGAAGTAATCCCATAGTACAGAATGATCTCATAGTGCAGGTACAATGCACACAGTGATGTCACCACAGGAGCAATGCGTCCCATAGTAAAGAGCGATCTCATAGCATAAGAAGAAAACATGATGATGTCACAATGCAGATATAATGCACACAGTAATGTCCCAGTACAGGAATAATGAGGCAGATTTACTAATTGCCTGCTTGTCAGTAATGGAAAGGTGCGCAGTGACCTCCACTGTATGGGGACAAGCGATGGCTACTGTTATCTCTTATCCCGTTACAGATTCTGCTGCCCAGAAACGATGATTTAATGTGCTGCACGAAAGATCATTTCACCAAATGAACGAGCATTTTCATCTGGTAATCGGCAGCACATTTACACAGCCCGATTACAGGCAACGAGCATTCATCGTAATGTCCATTCCCGATAATCGGCCAGACAATTGTGCTGTGTAAATCTGCCGCAATACTCTAGATGGGGTAAACGTGGACAGGCTGTCTAGACCTGCACCAGACCTATCTCAGAGGCTCGGGCTGGATTAGAAATGATATGCACCGCTAGACATTTGCCTAACTCTATACCAACTATTGGTTGGCCTACCTTGAGATAAAATATTATGCCAGAATACTGGTGCAATTTTGGCACATAATGTTGCATATTAGGCCACACACTCTTTCCCAGAAAGCCACAACCCTTTATGACAAAGCATACACCCTTTTCAGGCTCTGATTAATTTAGACTGCATAGCTTGTGCCAAATTGTGCACATTTCATGCCAAAATCTAGGTGCACTCTTATTAGTAAATATGGACTTATGTCCTTTCCTAGGTCTCCTAGCTGTATGCAGTAAAGTGGCGCAACATTACTCCAGGTACAATGTGACCAGTACTTGCATCATGCTGATAAATATGGCAGATGTGATGATAAACTTCCATAATTGCTTGGCAGCATACCAGAGCTAAAAAATGTATACGGCTGCACCAAAAGCAATAATATTGTATTAAAATTATTTAAGGTTTACCAGAGTAATATTTATCCTGCTTCCCTTAGATATTGATAGTTTTAGTAAATAACTACAATAAGGAATCAAGAATTCTTAGGTTCCATTTTCTATGGATTTGTATAAACATCCGGAAAAACGTTTCTTATTGACGCTGCCTTTAGAGCAAAGTTATTAAATATACTCTAACTGATCCTTTTTCCATGCTGATATTGTAGCTTAGCCGGGAAGTGGTTCTGGGGAGTTTCTTCTATTTTACTGTCTTGTGGGGTTTCATTAAAAGATATTCGAATAGGAGAATTGTGTCCTTGGGCAAATCTATTTACAAGTGTAGCGCTCAGCCATAAATACTCCCGACTCCTGAGCTATTAATTGTCTTGCAGCAATACATAGCAGGCTGGAAGTCTTTGATGTATATACTGGATGTCTTTTTCTTCTACTTGAACCCTCATAGAACTTCTTCTGCATCACAGTTCTGAAGGGTTTTATACACCAAGGTAAAGAAATATAAAAAGATCTCTGCTTTACATTGAATCCATTGTATGAGATGTATAGTGTGATAGAAAATGCCTCCCAGAAACGGGACCATTTTATAGCAAATCATTCCCATAGAAGCCAGTTATTTAGCCACTCCAGACAAATTTACAGTTATACAATTATACTGTGTGATATTTTATGATGATGTTTTCATTCCGATATACAGTCAGCTCCATAAATATTGGGACATTGACACAATTTTAACATTTTTGGCTCTATATACCACCAAAATGGATTTTAAATGTAACAAACAAGATGTGCTTTACCTGCAGACTGTCAGCTTTAATTTGAGGGTATTTACATCCAAATCAGGTGAACGGTGCAGGAATTACAACAGTTTGCATATGTGCCTCCCACTTGTAAGGGACCAGGAATTACTGTATATAGGTAAGCACTTTAGATTGCATGACGTGGATATTCACAGGGGTGGGGCTCAGTAGTTTTAAGGGGTTTTCCAAGTGTTTTATACTGATTACCTATACTTATGATGTTACTAGTAGCTGATCTGCAGGGTCTATCTGCATGGATTTTTTAGGTTCTTCCAATATCTGCTTGTTTTTATCCCCTGGGCTCTCCATTTTTGTTCTATACTCAAAAAACATTTTCTTGGTTTCTTGGTCTGAGAACACCACCACTTCACTCCTTACAGTGAGCAAGGCCATTGCTCTGCTCACCCGGCCCGTCACTCATGTGTCCTCCCCAGACTGCTCACCAGTATTTCCCTACTCGGGCCCATCTGCCGGGATAAAATTGCCAGCGGTTCCCTCCCCCATTCAGGCTGGGGTCTGTCTCTGCTGTGCCTATAGGATGCACATATGCAGTCCTTCCAATGGCCAGCATAAGTACACCCTAATATTCCCCAGGCAAAGGCTGGGTACCTAGTGGGGTTGTCTCACTTCCGAAAAATAGCATTTATTATGTAGAGAATGTTAATACAAGGCCCTTACTAATGTATTGTTATTATCTATACCGCTTTGTTTGCTGACTGAATTCATTTTCCATCACATTATACACTGCTTGTTTCCATGGTTACGACCACCCTGCAATCTAGCAGCAGTGGTTGTGCTTACAAACTATAGGAAAAAGCACCAGCTTATGTGTGCTCCCACGGTCCCTGTCACCAGAAAGGCTGGCACTTTTTCCTATAGTGTGCGAGGATGGCCACCGCTGCTGGATTACAAGGTGGTCGTAACCATGGAAACGAGCAGTGTATAATGTGGTGGAAAAAATGAAAAATAAAAGACAGAATCCTGCAAAGAAAATAACAGAATTCACCAATCAGGCAAGCTCAGAGGATCATGTGAGAGACAAATCCAGAAACAAGAGACAAAGGCCAAATACAAAGCCAGGAGTCAAATACCTGGAGGTCAAATCAAAGCCCAAACATGTCAGGCAGAATAATAGGTCACCACAAAGCAGTCAGTCAAGGTACCATAATTCCAGAACTGCAATAAAGGTGAGTGTGGCACAGATTGCAAAATCACAGCCAGCAAACAGTGGTTCTTACCAGTTTAAATAGACTGCCATATAAGCTTGAGATGGCGGCGCAGAAATGAATTGGCCCAGTATGTCACATTGATGATTGGCTCGATGCTCCTGCATGCTAATAGGCCAAAACCCTCTGTAGACCGACCTAGCTGCAGCAACACAACGTCCAAGAGTGTAGACAGGTGAGTATTAGTGTTGATCGAGCACCATAGTGCTCGGCCCGAACACATTGAGATGCTCAGGTGCTCTACCGAGCACCCGAGTATAATGGAAGTCAATGGGAGAACGCGAGCATTAAACCAGGCACCCCCTGCTCTGAAGAGGGGAGGGTGTCTGGTTCATAGGAAAAAGTCATAAATTGATGGAAACACCACCTAAATGGTTCTGGAACAGCATGGGGAGGATGTGTGGATGCATCTTGGACTCCCAGGTCGCTGCTGGGAACGATGTTGTCCGAGTAGTACGCCACTTTTAAAGACTGACAATAATATGCACAAAACAGAATATAAAATCGATTTTAGATAAAAAAAATTGTTAGGAAACATTCTTTCCTGTATATTTACTTGTATATAAAGTACAAGTGCTGCCAAAAATTACAAGGAAGAGGTCCTCCGATACAAACTGTATATCACATAAAGGAGGGCCTCATTCACATTGTGGTACAATTGTTCATGTAGTGGGATTCCTACACTCATGAAGCCTATGCACTGAGTGAAAGGGCAGCCAAAAATTACAAGGAACCTGCATCATACACAGTCTTGAAAAATTATGATTGATGGCCTGCTGGTGACCCTCAAAAACATTTTGAGCAAGGGCCTGCTGATCTGACCATCTAAAACATTATGGGTGAGGGCCTGCTGCCGCTTTGGTGGCTCAATATAACCTGGGGCCCATCACACGTTCCCGTGATGGCGACAATCCATTCGGATGTCTGGCCTATAAACTTTCGATGTTATTGTCAGCACAAACCATGGTGACTACGGGTAACAGGGAATCATGGTTCGATCACAACCTATTCGGTATAATTAGGTGAGGGCCTGCTGGTGAGCTGACCCTGTAAAAAATTATATGCGAGGGCCTGCTGGTGAGCTAACCCTGAAAAAATCATATGCGAGGGCCTGCAGCTGAGCTGACCCTGTAAAGAATTATATGCGAAGGCCTGCTGATGAGCTGACCCTGTAAAAGATTTTAGGTGTGGGCCTGCTGGTGAGCTGACCCTCTAAAAGGTTGTAGGTGAGGGCCAGCAGGTGAACTGACCCTCTAAAAAAAATATATGCGAGGGCCTGCTGGTGAGCTAACCCTGTAAAAGATTATATGCGAGGGTCTGCTGGTGAGCTGACCCTGTAAAAGATTTTATGTGTGGGCCTGCTGGTGAGCTGACCATGTAAAAGATTTTATGTGTGGGCCTGCTGGTGATCTGACCCTGTAAAACATTATATGCGAGGGCCTGCTGGTGATCTGACCCTGTAAAAGATCGTAGGTGAGGGCCTGCTGGTGAGATGACCCTGTAAAAGATTATATGTAAGGGCCTGCTGGTGAGCTGACCATTTAAAATATTATATGCGAGGACCTACAGCTGAGCTGAACCTGTAAAAAATTATATGTGAAGGGCATATATGCGTGGGCATCATATGTGAGGAATAAGCATGTGTTTATATGATGGAAGAGGAGAAGGAGGATGAGAAAAAGAAAGATTTAACCATATACCCTTGTTTGTGGTGGAAGGGGTGCATGGAATACTGTGTATTCAGTACATTATAAACAACACATTTAAAGTGCCTTTATGTTCCTTAGCTATCCTCTGGTGGAGTCGAAGTCATGGTCAATCCAGGTCTTGTTAATTTTTATAAGAATCAACCTGTCAGCATTTTCAGTTGACAAGCAGATACGCTTATCTGTTATAATGCCACCAGCAGCACTAAATACCCGCTTAGACAAAACGCTGGTGGCAGGGCAGGCGAGCACCTTAAAGGCGTAGAACGCCAGTTTGTGCCATGTGTCCAGCTTGGACACCCAGTAGTTGTAAGGCACTGAGGGATCACTGAGGATGCTGACACGGTCTGCTACGTACTCCATCACCATCTTCCAAAATGTTTCCCTCCTTGTGACACTAGGCCGCGCATCAGGGTGAGGGTGCTGGCAGGGTATCATGAAACTGTCCCAGGCTTTGGAGAGTGTTGCCCTGCCTCGGTTGGAACTGCTGTGTGTTCCTTTTGTCTCTCCTCTTTGGTTGCCCAAGGAACTACGGACTCTGCCGCCAGCGTTGTCAGATGGGAATTTTTCGAGCAATTTTTCAACAAGGATCTTCTGGTATTGCACCATTTTTCTCATCCTCTCCACCAGAGGAATGAGAGATGAGAAGTTCTCTTTGTAGCGGGGGTCGAGAAGGTTGAACAACCAATAATCTGTGTTGTTTAAAATGCGTATAATGCGGGGGTCACGGGAAAGGCAGCCTAGCATTAAGTCAGCCATGTGTGCCAGAGTACCCACAGGTAAGACTTCGCTGTTGTCATCAGGATGATGACTCTCAATCTCCTCATCCTCTTACTCCTCTTCTGCCCACCCAAGCTGAACAAATTAAATTAAACTTCCATGGGTTATACTCTGTAGTGGAGGCGACCATCTCCTGCTCCTCCTCTTTATCGTCCAATTTGCGCTTGGAACTGAGGGTGGTCTGACTATCAACCTGTGTAATGTCTTCCCCCCATTTCCACCTCTTCCACATGCAATTAATGTCCTTAATTGTGAGCAGCGAGCATTTGAGTAGACACAGAAGTGGAATGGTTAAGCTGATAATAGCTTTATCGCCGCTCACTATCTGTGTTGATTCTGGGCCTGCGCCTTTGACAGGGGATTTTCCAGCACATAATATAGGGGAATAAGAGGCAGTGGTGTGACCCGCAGACACAGATTGTGGACCTAGGCATTCGTTCCACTTATTATGGTGCTTGAATGCCATGTGGTGGATCATGCTGGTGGTGGTGAGGTTGCTAGTGTTCACGCCCCGGCTCATTTTCGTATGGCACAGGTTGCAAACTGCTATTCTTTTGTCGTCTGCACTTTGCTCAAAAAAGCGCCATACTGCGGAACATCTACCCCTTGGCAAGGGAGATTTCCGCGAGGGGGTGCTCCGTGGAACAGTTGTGGGCCTGTTTGGTGTTGCCCGCTTTCTCCCTTTTGCCACCCCACTGCCTCTTCCAGCCTGTTGCAGTGCTGCAGATCCCTCTGTACTTCTGTCCTCGCTCGGCTTTCCACCTTCCCAGGTTGGGTCAGTGACCTCATCATCAACCACCTCCTCTTCCACTTCCTCACTCTGATCATCCTCCTGATTTGTTGACCTAACCACAACCTCAGTGATTGACAACTGTGTCTCATCCTCTTAATCAACCTCTTGAGACAGTAATTGCGGTTGACTCATTGGCAACTGTGTCTCATCATCATCCACCTTATTAAACACTAATTGCCGTTCACCACCATCATGTTCTTGTGACTGTGGAAGCTCAAGAGGTTGGAAATCAGGGCACAAGATCTCATGTCCCTCTTCAAGCGTGCTTGGCGACAGGGCCAAATCAAGTAATGGCGATGAAAAGAGGTCCTCGTAATATCCGAGTGTGGGATCACTTGTTTGGCCAGACTGTACATGGTGGGAGGAAGGAGGATCAGGGTAAGGATTGTGTTGACCAGACTCCTGGCTACTGAGACTGCACTTGGTGGAAGACAGGGTGGTGTTTAACCGACTGGAAGCATTATCTGCTGCAATCCAACAGACCACCTGGTCGCACTGGTCTGACTTCAAGAGTGGTGTCCTGCGCCGCCCTGCAAACTGGGACATGAAGCTAGGTATCGTGGATGATTGTTTTTCTTGTGCTCTGACAGCAGGCACAGTTTTTCCGAGCCCAGGGCCACGGCCTCTGCATGCACCATCAGCATCACAGCCACTTCCCCGTCCCTTAATGCTCACCTTTTTCATTTTAAATGTTATATATTCTTGAAAGTATGTCACACGTACAATAGCGTAGGATTTGTAAGTGTATGCGCAAAAAAATTTACAAAAGTATTTGTGATTAGAGATGGCCTTGCGGTCCGCCTGGCGGTCGTTTTGCGGCAAACTTTGCTCGTTCATGGTTCGCCGAACGGGCGAACATATGGCGATGTCCGCCGGCACCATATTTTTTTACAGTGTGAAGAACTTTGACCCATGACACATCCATCAGGTGGTACAGGACAGCCAATTGAGACGTTCCAGCACATGGACATACCCCCTACCTTATAAATAAACCCGATCTGGCCACCATTTTACATTTAGTCTTTTGCCAGTGTAGGGAGAGGTTGCCGTGTGCGCAGGGACAGACTGTTAGGGACACCAAACTTTAGCTAATAGGGCCACAAAAGTCCTTTTAAGGACTGGTATAGGTGTGCTATCGATAGGTGTGACTTAAAATGGGGTGTAATATACTTATAATATACTTTCTAACATAGAAAGTATATTATAGTGCATTTGTATTGTGCAGCAGTTGTGTGCGTTTCTGCTGCGATACTGCAGCTATATAGAGGGACAAACGCTATTGGAACAAATAATTTCAACTGGTGTGATTTACCAATAATATACTTTCTATATAGTGCATTTGGGTAGTGCAGCATTTGTTTGCCCTTTTGCTGCGTTACCTCAGCTACAGAGTGACAAACGCTATTGGAACAAATAATTTCAACTGGTGTGATATACTCCTGTGTCCTAAAATAAAAAAATTTGGGCTCCAACAGGGTGCATTGCAGAGAATTTCCCTTTAAGACGCATAAATATTTACCCTGATTAAGATACATATTTTTTATTGGAATTTTGTCATTGATCTAGTATGTCACTGTCCATGTTGTGGGACTATTAGTGCACTAAATATTTGGTGGCTGCGAATATGAGCTGAAGGTTTTTTCAGGTTCGCCTGCCATTAAAGTGAATGGGGCCTCCCGCAAACTTGCAGTTCGCGAACACTTGTTCGCGTTCGCTCGATAGCATTCGCGAACTGTCCCAGCCGATGTTCGTCCATTACTATTTGTGATTAGGAAACGTTTTACAGGACAGGTACCACAGGTAATATCACTGTTCGCAGTGTCTACAGAAAAAGGTACACTGGATGTCATTGATATTTTAGGGATGCGCACACTGTAAACAGTAGATGTGGCGCGGATAATTTAACTGTCCGCAGCGAACACCATCTACGGAAAAAGTGCACAGGATGTCACTGATATTTTAGGGATGCGCACACTTCAAACAATAGATGTGGCGCTGATAATTTAACTGTCCGCAGCGGACACCGTCTACGGAAAAAGTACACTGGATGGCGCAAATAATTTAACTGTCCGCAGCGGCCTATTACACGGTATTTAGCGGAGGATGCGCTAAAAATATATATTGCTGCTGTCACACACAATAGTCCTTAAAAGGACTTTTGGGTCTCTGAAAAGTTTTTTGTATGCAAATCTTCCTATAACACTCCCTACACTGTCTGTCCCCTCCTATGCACAGCTGTCCCTAACACTGAGCAATTTAGTGTAGGTTGGGCTACAAACAGATATTGCTGCTGTCACACACAATAGTCCTTACAAGGACTTTTGGGTCTCTGAAACATTTTGGTACCAAAAAAATATTCAATTTTACTCCCTACACTCTCTGCCCCTTCCTATGCTCAGCTCTCCCTGACTACAAATGAGCCAAACATGCGTCATCGGGTGCTATTGTATATTGCACCCGATGACACGTTCCGGCCAGTCAATCACTGTAATGCCAAAAGCCAACATGGCTACTGGCATTACAGTGAGGGCAGTACTCACTCGCACATCTATTGGCTGCGTAGCAGCCAAGAAACGTGGGGGGAGGGGACTCAAGCATGGCCCTCGAGCACATGGTGGTACTCGGCCGAGTACCGTCATGTGCTGAGCAGTGAGATGCTTGAGCCGAACAGGTGTTCGGCCGAGCATGCTCGATCATCACTAGTGAGTATATGATAGGCATGCTGTAACTTGTTTCTCTGTTCCGTGCACTGACTTTTGACTAACTTCTGGATCTGACCATTTACCGCCTGACCTCTGCCTCTACTGACTCTGGGCTGCCAGCCCTGACCTTGGTATGTTCTGACTACTGTTGTCCCTTATCCACTGTTGCTCTGCACCGATGTCTCTTGGTGCTCTGTGGGTCAGCAGTCACTTGAATAGAGACTACTCCAAGAGGTAGCAGCCTGGTGGTTCTCCTGCAGCAGAGTTTAGATCCATGTATATGAGTTAAATGGTGAATGCCAGTGGAGTCACTTAGATAATGCCCCGAGAAGTAGCCCCAAGTCAACTCTGTTCAAGTGACAGAGTGAGGCCCCATACACTTTATAATACCTATAACAATGACTGTAGTGTGCATGTTTGTCTGAAATAATGAAAATTAGACTGTGAGCCTTACAGGGGGTTTAAATACCAAGGTAGGCGCATAACAGTTGTTATGGATCCCAACAACTCAAGGAACCCATTTCCATTCAGACATGAGATGCAGTTAGTCATGCATGCAAGGTGGCATAAAAAATTAATTTGGCCCCATCCTAAGCTATAATATTGAGCTTCTCTGTGACATTACTTTTTGCATTACTCTTGTGCTGTAATTTTGCTACAATAATCCTGCACTGTGACATCATGTGTGCATTATACCTGCAAGTGACATATCTCTATACAGTAATTACAGTGAGTAGATTATGCCTGTATGGTGACATCACTTAATGGTCTGATGATCTGTAAAAGGTTGGCCGCCATTTTGAGCGAGACATGTGGGAGGAATGAGAAAAAATTCAGATTCACTGAAATTAGAATATTTAGGAAAGTAAATTTAATTTCCAATCATAAACTTTTCTGAAAAGTAAATAAAATGTGAAAGAATGCAAAAAATTTCTTGATAGTAGTTTTTGACAATATCTTAGTTTCCCTAAATGTCTCTCATGAGTCTTCCTGGGCTGGAGCCAGTTATATTTGGGAGGCGCTGAAAGAATGTTACAGTTTCTATCAAAAATGATGAACAATTTACACGTGAGGAATCATAGAAGACAGGATCCATCTGTAACTAATTAACCTCACTAAAGAGATTGAGAAACACAGAACAGCCAAGAACAGAAGCCTACACCAGCCGAGCTGGAGAGGTATTCCTGGCTTCTTTGTGTTAAGAATTATATTAAGTGGATTTACACATTGTATTCTTTCTCAGTGGCTAAGACAAGCTTAGAAATGGTTCTAAGGATTTTATTATGTAGACAACTAATTATGATCATTACTTCTTAAGCTTTAGGTCCATTGTGTAGTCAGTGGAGCTTACCTACACTGCATAGCTATACCCCACTGGATAGTTTTGCATCTGGACTGTTTTACCTGGTCAGTATAGGATTCTGTTCAGACAACATTGTTGAAAGCCAAACCTGAAAAGCAGGGTATTAGCAACAGGGATGGTTGAGGTGCACCTGATGACTGAGGGGTGCAATGTCCTTTCCGACATATAATAAGGGAGCACTGTGGCTCGCATACTATGCCATGTCACATGGCAGGTGGCATCCTTTATAGATTTTGCATTGGGGTCTAGCAGTCGTCAGTTACATCTAGATTAGTGTTGAGCGAGCATGCTCGGCCAAACTGCTGTTCGGCTCGAGCATGGCTATGCCCGGCAGATCCTAGTGCTCGGCCAAATAATTTGGGTGCTAGAATACAATTTAATACAATGGAAGACCCCCAGGCACCCCCTGCTCGGAAGAAATTGATGGAAACCCCATCAAAATGGTTTGGCAACAGCATTAAGAGAATAGCTAGATGTGTCTGATACTCCTATTATGTATAACATACAATAGACAACCACACAAAGGCTATATGCCAAAAGCCAGGTATGTGCTCAATCTATCCAGGACAATCAGAAAACTTTTTGTCAACCTAATGATATTGATCTAGGTGTGCAGGTCCACCGAAGCCATCCAACAGATGCAAAATAACTTTGAGGTTTATTGGTTCTCAGTCAGATGAGAGCTGGCTTGGGATATCTTATAGTGCGCAAGGCTGCCATTGTAAGGTATGCTGGCTGTTATCTGTCTCCTGGATAGATTGATGGCTTGCACATAGCTCGCCTTTGGCATATAGCCTTTGTGTGGTTGTCTATTGTATGTCATACATAAAATGATTCTAAGATGCATCCAGCTATTCTCTTAATGCTGTTTCCAAACGATTTTGATGGGGTTTCCATCAATTAAAAAAAAATATATGAACCAGACACCCTCTTCTCTTCGGAGCAGGGGGTGCCTAGGGTTCTCCCATTGACTTCCATTGTGCTCGGTAGAACACACGAGCACTTTGGTGCTCGCTCAACACTAGTGTCCACACCTTCATGTCCACAAACACTGTTTCCAATTCCAATTTCAAAACATTATCACAACATGCTAGCTAAACCCTTGTCAAGCTGCATTTCCCATTGCAGCCACTGAGTATCTTCATAAAGATATAAAGTATAAACAATTCTCAACAGAGTATCCAAAAATACTAGTCATCTAGACAAAAGGTAAAGAAAGACACATCATGCCATGTGACAATATAAGGGTACTTTCACACTTGTGTCAAAGTTTTCCGGTATTGAGTTCCGTCCTAGGGGCTCAATACCGGAGAAAAACTGATCAGTTTCATCCTAATGCATTCTGAATGGAAAGCAATCCATTCAGGATTCATCAGGATGTCTTCAGTTTAGTCCTTTTGCGGTATTTGGACGGAGAAAAAAACGCAGCATGCTAAAAATCCTGAACATATGCCGGATTTGGCATTTTTTCCCATTGGAATGTATTAGTGCCGGATCCGGCATTAAAATTGCCGCATTGACGGATCCGGTCTTCCGGTCTGAGCATGTGTAGACCTTTAAAAATGTAAAAAATAAATAAATGCCGGATTCGTTTTTCCGGATTACACCGGAGAGACGGATCCAGAATTGCAATGCATTTGTGAGATGGATCCGCATCCGGATCCGTCTACAAATGGTTTCTGTTTGCATACAGATTGCGGGATCCGTCAGGCAGTTCCGGTGACGGAACTACCTGCTGGAATCCAGCAACGGAAGTGTGAAAGTACCCTAAGGCTATGGCACATGATATAATTATAAGGCTGAAAAATACAGAGCTGATTTCAAGAGTAATTAATTAATTCCCTTTTTCAGCAAATACATGTATGTATAGAATGTTTTGCAAAAATCAGCTTATAACATTCAACTTATTGAAAAAAGAACCCTAAAAAATACCCAGTTGTGTAAACTACACTGTTCACAAAATAGGAAGCTGTTTGTTTTTTTATATGACTTCAAAAATGTTAGGAAAAATGCATGCACAAAATGTCACAAAATTAAACATGCCACCAAAAAACACTAATGAAAAAAAAAAAACTTTTATAGGGGTTGTCCAGGGGGATACAATTATTGTGAAAAGCCCAGAGTGAGTTAATAAATAAATAAATTAATAAATAATAAATTATGGTTACCTCAACCATCCCTTGCTGTTCTGAGGCTAAATGGGTCCCTGCTGGTCTCTGCTTACAGGTTCCATCTTGACACCCAGCAAATGACCTGACTGCAGAGTCTGAATGAAGTTCCTGAGGTCCACCAAAGGAAATAATTCTGAGGTCCGCCCTCCATGTATACAAGACATGCAAAAGTTTACCTTTAATTGTTATCATTGCACATGCAGGACTTATTATTAGTAACATTTATAAAGGTAAGTGGTTCATAGGCAGACATAAACTGCAAAAGACGCTGGTGGATACCTTGTAGTACTGAGGCACTGTACATCCACAGGGTGCATGTATGGTATATCTACATGAGAACTGGTTATTCTAAGGTCAGCTCCAGCTTCTGCCAGTTTTATTTGGGGTCAATTATTGTGTCAGAACTTTGGTCCAACAGAGGATCCTCTTGTACTCTGGTGGACCAACCTTGACAGGATGAGGTGGGTCACCACTGTGACCAGTGATTAGATGAGTGTGAATTTCTTGTCTGTCTAGAGAGGAAAAGGAAGTAAAGACCAGTGAGGACTATGTAATAGTGTGGCATCAGTGAAGTGGGTAATGCTTCTCCAGTTTTTAAACCCACTGTAAGCCCTTTACCCGAAAATGTTTCTCAACTGGAAAACCCCTTTTAAAACACATGGTGTATTTTTCATTCAGTTAAAATTTCAGAGCGTGTGAAGGAGATCTTACACTGGGTTCACACCTGAGCATTTTACAGTGCGTTCCTACGCGCTGTAAAACGCTCAACAATGAGAAACCAATGATTCCCTATGGGAATGGTTCACACCTGGGCGTTTTACAGCGCGTACGATCGCGCTGTAAAACGCCCTATGCTCAAAAAAGTGCATGAGCTTCTTTGGGGCATTTTGTCGTGGCGTTCCCGTACACAGACATTCGGGAACGCGCGACAATGGGCGTTCGCTTGTCTCTGTATGCGCAATTGTAAACGCCGGTACAATCGCGCATACAGAGCGCTCCTTTCGGAACGCTCAGGTGTGAACCCAGCCTTAAGGTGCATTTACACCAGGCGAGGAGAAACAAATTGTTGGGAAAGAAGCATTCCTTCCCAACAGTCGGCTGCTCATTAAGTGGAGGTGTAAATAAAGTATGTAAAGTACCAACACACAACAAAGGAGGTCCACTGTTATGTTTTAGTTTTATAGTATTATTATTTTCCTTCAAGCATACCTTATCTTTAAAAAAAAGCTGGTGGATTTCACAGCATCGTGGTTATCCTTTTCCTTTATACCAGTTTGCCCTTATTACCCATATTCATTAATAGCGGAGGGCATTCACCAGACCTCCACATTATCCTGCAGAGCGATGTAATTAATTTTAATTCTGTTACAAAGATTGTTTCAGACTTGCGGAAAAAAAAAAAAAAAAAAAACGTAATTCCCCTGTTTAACAGATATATTATAAAAAAATGTATCCTTATTATTACCCTCCAATACAAGACGGAACAAATGATTTTCTAGAGCATGGAGGTAATTTTCTAGAAAGAAATTGACTCATTTTCTTGAGCATTTTGGCACTGGATGAGAAAATAATTCGGGAAAAAAAGTGGCTCCTTTCGTATTTCAACTTGCCTTCAGCAAAAAAATGTTTGAATTTTATTCCGTCTTTGACGAGAAAACGGACTTTTGTGAATGCCAGAAAGAGTTCACTTTGTAAGTGGTATGTAAGCATCCTCTGTGATCAGCACTTCTTTTTAGTATGCAGCCCAGAGGATTCGGAGACAGATTACATTTACCGTAATTAACATATATGTAAATGGAGATCATGGCTATGAATGATAAATTTTCATAGCAATTTAAACCTTGTACAAATTAATCAACCATACAGCCACTTGATTAATGAAAGGCAGTGTCACTTTAAAATGCGGCATGCTAATATATATTACTGTTATGTCTGATCAAAGAATCTTTCAACATAAACCAATTAAAACAGCCATTCATTTAAGCGTCTACTGGCTCGCATGTAAACACGTAATTACGAACAATGCCTGTTAATCCTTTCCCATCTGTGATTGTGCCATGTGACAATATCTTATTAAAAAAATATATATTCTTTTGGAAAAAAAAAAAAATTGCATTGACTTCAAAAGATATAAATAAGTGCATTATCCGCTTAGTTATGAATTTGCAATCCAATTGGTTTAAAAGAGGTCACCTAACCTATTGACTGTTGTCATGGTAACAAGTTCCTTCGCCAATCGTCTATCCTCTCTGCTTCTGCTGTATGGAAAATCATTTTTAAAAGTGGTCTCTTCACACCCTTCATGCTTTCAGTGAAAGAATTTAAAGTGGTTCATAAACATCACAAGAGCAAAACAGTTCAACGTCTGTATCAGGAATGGTGGGATTGTTTTTCAACTCATTGTAATTGTGCATTCAGAAATACAATGGAACTAAGGCATACAGACGTGGACAAAATTGTTGGTACCCTTTGGTCAATGAAAGAAAAAGTCACAATGGTCACAGAAATAACTTTAATCTGACAAAAGTAATAATAAATTAAAATTCTATAAATGTTAACCAATGAAAGTCAGACATTGTTTTTCAACCATGCTTCAACAGAATTATGTAAAAAAATAAACTCATGAAACAGGCATGGACAAAAATGATGGTACCCCTAACTTAATATTTTGTTGCGCAACCTTTTGAGGCAATCACTGCAATCAAACGCTTCCTGTAACTGTCAATGAGACATCTGCACCTCTCAGCAGGTATTTTGGCCCACTCCTCATGAGCAAACTGCTCCAGTTGTGTCCGGTTTGAAGGGTGCCTTTTCCAGACTGCATGTTTCAGCTCCTTCCAAAGATGCTCAATAGGATTGAGGTCAGGGCTCATAGAAGGCCACTTTAGAATAGTCCAATTTTTTCCTCTTAGCCATTCTTGGGTGTTTTTAGCGGTGTGTTTTGGGTCATTGTCCTGTTGCAAGACCCATGACCTGCGACTGAGACCAAGCTTTCTGACACTGGCTAGTACATTTCTCTCTAGAATTCCTTGATAGTCTTGAGATTTCATTGTACCCTGCACAGATTCAAGACACCCTGTGCCAGACGCAGCAAAGCAGCCCCAGAACATAACAGAGCCTCCTCCATGTTTCACAGTAGGGACAGTGTTCTTTTCTTGATATGCTTCATTTTTTCGTCTGTGAACATACAGCTGATGTGCCTTGGCAAAAACTTCGATTTTTGTCTCATCTGTCCACAGGACATTCTCCCAGAAGCTTTGTGGCTTGTCAACATGTAGTTTGGCATATTCCAGTCTTGCTTTTTTATGATTCGTTTTCAACAATGGTGTCCTCCTTGGTCGTCTCCCATGTAGTCCACTTTGGCTCAAACAACGACGGATGGTGCGATCTGACACTGATGTTCCTTGAGCATGAAGTTCACCTTGAATCTCTTTAGAAGTCTTTCTAGGCTCTTTTGTTACCATTCGGATTATCCGTCTCTTAGATTTGTCATCAATTTTCCTCCTGCGGCCACGTCCAGGGAGGTTGGCTACAGTCCCATGGATCTTAAACTTATGAATAATATGTGCAACTGTACTCACAGGAACATCTAGTTGCTTGGAGATGGTCTTATAGCCTTTACCTTTAACATGCTTGTCTATAATTTTCTTTCTGATCTCTTGAGACAGCTCTTTCCTTTGCTTCCTCTGGTCCATGTCGAGTGTGGTACACACCATATCACCAAACAACACAGTGATTACCTGGAGCCATATATATAGGCCCAATGGCTGATTACAAGGTTGTAGACACCTGTGATGCTAATTAGTGGACACACCTTGAATTAACATGTCCCTTTGGTCACATTATGTTCTGTGTTTTCTAGGGGTACCATCATTTTTGTCCATGCCTGTTTCATGAGTTTATTTTTTTACATAATTCTGTTGAAGCATGGTTGAAAAACAATGTCTGACTTTCATTGGTTAACATTTATAGAATTTTAATTTATTATTACTTTTGTCAGATTAAAGTTATTTCTGTGACCATTGTGACTTTTTCTTTCATTGACCAAAGGGTACCAACAATTTTGTCCACGTCTGTATATGCAGTTGTGTACAGCCACCATACGAATGACATTTTTTTTTCATTACTCTTGGCAACTTTTGGTCCCTGTAAAATTTTTAAGGAGATTTATGAAAACTGTCTAAAAGAAGAATTGACTTTGCTGTCCATATCAACTAGCAACAGCTCAGCTTACATTTTTCAAAGGCAGTCTAAGAAATGAAGGGTGTGGTGTGATTGGTTTCTATGGGAAACTAAGCCAGTTTCACAAATCTTCCCCAGTGTTCCAGAAATATCATTGATCCATTCAGAGGTTCGCCCAACCATTGGGACATGCAACGTTGAACAATGCTGAAATCTCAGAAAAGGTCTCTCAGTTCAAGGATTCTGTTCCTGTCAGTTTGTGAGAAGTGGAGATAACTGGCAGGGGGCAGACTGGGAACTTAAAGTGACCCTAGAAATTAAAATTAAATTGACCCTATGTTGTAGGTGGGTTCAAATTGACAGAAGGCAGGGCAGCACATGTAGGCAAGGACAACACAAATAGGCTGGGGCCAGCAATACCTGAGTGCAGCACACAATACCACCATAGCAGAACCAAAAACAACAGTGCAGCACAAAATACTGCTGCCTCCGCTGCAGCATTTAACTGTATTACTGCCTCCATCTCCACTGTATACTGCCATGGTCTATAGGAGTCATCTGCATCGTCTTAGTCATCACCCTCTAGCTCCTCTCCTATCGCTTGGGCAAATAAACCACCTAGTTCTGTATAAAATTCCTGGGACGTTTATGTCCTCATCATCGTCGTCCTCCACCTCCTGTGCCAGTTCAGCCTCCACGGGGCTCAGGTAGCCATGAGATGTAGGCACCGCATTTTCCATCCCCTTGCCAGTCAGACTTATCAGCATCCCCTCAGGACATGAAGGATTGAATGACATCATTCATTCCATAGTGACAAATAAAGTGGCATCCTCAAAGGGCCTGAACAAACAGCAGGTGTCACATATGAGCTTCCACTGTCTAATGTAGAAGATACACCAGAGAGTAGTCCTGTCCATCTGCATCATCAAGAAATTGGTAAGGTGTTTCCTCTGCTCATACAGTCAGTCCAACATGAGGAGTGTGGCGTTCCAAAGTGTGGAAATGTCACATATGAGGCGATGTAGGGGAACACCATTCTACCTTCAGCTGAAGGAGGGCGTGTTTTGCATGATAAAAGTGGCTGAAGTACATGCACAGTTTCCTCAACATTTTAAAGAAACTGGGTGACAACCAAATTGAAGATATGCGCCGTTGCAGGGCGCATGGGTCAGCCCTTCCTAATACAGCGTCTTCAGTTAGTGAAAAGTTAGCCAGGATTAGATTTCCTGGTTAATAACATTGTCCAGTTCCTCCCCTATGTGACTACGTTTGCCCATGCCGACCACGTGCAGAACCGCATGACAATGCCGTGCTTTGCATAGGTGGTATGCTGAAAGACCACTCTGAACTGTGCCTACAGTGGAGGCTGAGGACAACATGGAGTATGAGGAGGCAGAGAAAGACATTGGTGCAGACATCCCACGATCACAACGCGGAGGCAGCATTGCCATCACCTGGCCAAGTTGCTAGTGTGCCTTGGCCGGAACCACATTTACCCAGTGGGCTGTAAAGAACATAGATAAATACTGTCCTTGACCATTGTTACATCTCCACACAGGGTGGACAGCTTCCTACCTGTCTTAGACTGAGACCCTTTTTTACTCCTAAAACAGGCATAGAAAATGATAAATGAGGCGGGCCTGCCGGCCAGTCCCCTTCCCCTCCCGCAATTTGAGATCTGGCGTGAGCGGGGAGAAGTGCGGATTCAGTGAAATAAAAATGTGACTGCAGTAAATCAGAATACATTCAAGGTTTGTTTGTAGTCTGTTGCCATGGAGACACAGAGATCTGCAGAACAGCTGAAGACACAAAACAATATACATACTATTTCTATTCAAGACTGTTTGCAAATTTGCTTTACTTTTTCTTTAGCCTGATATATTTTCAGATCTTAGAAATGCTTATTTCTTGCTGAGCTTATTGGAATGTTTTAAATGGAAAATAGAATGTTGTTCAAGCAATGTATGTAGTCTCTGGAACACAAAATCTGCTTTACAACTGGGAAATCAAATTTATATCACATATGAATAAAGCCATACTCCATATACATTCTATAGATCTTAAATGTGAAATATGTTTCAGCTTTTTTTTGATTGGTGTAGTCATTAAAAATGTACTACTAGCAATGATAATTAGGTCAATTGATGCACTGTTTCATTAGAGTCTATGAATTACATTTTATTTGACTAAAGCAATCAATACTGCAGTTCCCACTGAAATCGATAGGCAGAAATATGAAAAAAAAATAGCAGCAACTTCTGTTTAATATAGCATTTAAGGAACAGTCTGGGGTGATATAGAGTCTCCTAAAAATAAAGACTTGCACAGACTGTAATAATATGCAAATTTCACTCTGCAAATTCCATCTTCTTAAAGGAGAATTCCTACTAAAATCATGTAAAAAACATGTCAGAGAAATTTGAAAAGTGTCCACATCTCTTCCATTGTACATGGAGACTTTCTTCAAAGATTAGTGCTCAAACATAAGCATTGTGCCTAAAATTTTCAAAAAATTTATTTGTTTCCATGGCATCAAGGTGCAACCAATTACAGGAGGCAGGGATCAAGGGTCGGTACCTACCAAATAGTTTGTGTGCTCATTGAGGGTAGTTTCCACTAGAGGGAGCTGAGGAGCTTACAGCCAGCATGCTATTATATCGTTCAATCAACTTTTATGCAGGGAATTTGGAGCTCTGTATCAGAAAAATGGAGCTTCATGTGCTATCAAGATATATCAGGAAAGTAATTAGCACATCATTTTAAATCTATTTAGAAAAAAAATGGACATTCCGTTTACACCAGTCACACACAGAAGATAGACATTAATTCACTGGTTCATTCATGTAAAAATCATAGCAACCTTGAATCTCTCCCCAGGTTATTCTCAGAAAACAACAGGTTGTGACAAAAGGAAAAATAAAGTCACAGTAAATTTATTGGGACCGTTAAAGGAGTTGTCTATTCTTTTACAAGTGATGGCTTATCCTCAGGATATTGGCAGGGGTCCAACACCCCGCAGCCCAGCAAATTAGCTGTTCTGCATTAGCTCCAGTGTTAGAAGTTCCATCTATTGTGCAGGGAATGGAGCTGGTTACTGCAGAGCTACTCCCACTCAATTCAATGGGAGCAGTGCTACAGTCATCATTTCTGCCCAGAAGTAGCCCTAGAGGGCTCTAGTTATGAATGGGCTATACACTCAGTTTCTGCACACATGCACACATACTGGGACAGCGTTCCCTGGCCACTTCCTTTCGGAGCTAAATCTCCATCCCTGACTGTTGTGACCAAGGACCTGGTGTCCTCTGCTGGAGTTACATGTTACAGAGGCATTTCTCTATTTCACATGGCTTTACTATGACAGAAAAAAGAGAGGGAAGTTTATACCAAAATTTCCTGGACAAGCACAGACACCTGTACCCCCCAGACTACATAGCAATACACAGTCTGCATTTAGAGCAATTATGCCATTATAGATACTATAAGTTCCAAACCTCGGGCCAGTTTTTACCTTTGTGTCAATTTATGTGGTAATAACTCTGGAACACTTACACTTATCTAAGCAATTCTGAGATTGTTTGCTCATGACACATTGTACTTCACAACAGTCATAAATTTGAGTCAATATACAGTACAGACCAAAAGTTTGGACACACCTTCTCATTCCAAGAGTTTTCTTTATTTTCATCACTATGAAAATTGTAGATTCACCCTGAAGGCATCAAAACTATGAATTAACACATGTGGAATTATATACATAACAAAAAAGTGTGAAACAACTGAAAATATGTCATATTCTAGGTTCTTCAAAGTAGCCACCTTTTGCTTTGCACACTCTTGGCATTCTCTTGATGAGCTTCAAGAGGTAGTCACCTGAAATGGTTTTCACTTCGCAGGTGTGCCCTGTCAGGTTTAATAAGTGGGATTTCTTGCCTTATAAATGGGGTTGGGACCATCAGTTGCTTTGTGGAGAAGTCAGGTGGATACACAGCTAATAGTCCTACTGAATAGACTGTTAGAATTTGTATTATGGCAAGAAAAAAGCAGCTAAGTAAAGAAAAACGAGTGGCCATCATTACTTTAAGAAATGAAGGTCAGGACATCCCCTTGGGCACCTTATGCAAGTCATTAGCATATCACTAAAATCGATTTTATAAAGAAATAAATCAAGACTATTAGTTAATAAGGACATCATTTAATACAGCTCAGGGAGACCTACAAGTAGCTATGTTTTACTGTAGGGGGTAAAATGTGTTGACAAAATCCCTTTAAAAAAAATTTAAAAAAAAATTACAAAACCCACTTTTTAAGGACAAATTCAGTTATGAAGTCACTTTGTGAGGCTTACATAGTAGAAAACACCCATAAATGACCTCACTTTAGAAACTACACCCCTCAAGTTATTTAAAACTCATTTTATAAACTTTGTTAACCCTTTAGGTATTCCACAAAAATTACAGGAAAATGGAGATGAAATGTCTAAATTTCACTTTTTTGGCAGATTTTCCATTTTAATCCATTTTTTCTGTAACACATCAAGGGTTAACATCCAAACAAAACTCAATATTTATTACCCTCATTCTGCAGTTTACAGTAACACCCCACATGTGGTGGTAAACTGCTGTATGGGCACATGGCAGGGCGCAGAATAAAAGGAGTGTTGTAGGGTTTTTTGGAAGGCAGATTTTGTTTGAATGCTTTTTAGACACCATGTCCCATTTGAAGCCCCCCTGATGCATCCCTACAGTACAAACTCCCAAAAAGTGACCCCATTTTGGAAACTATGGGATAATGTGCCAGCTTTATTGGTATTATTTTTGGGTGCCTATGATATTTGGTAGCTCTATATTTCGTGTTTGTAAGGCAAGTGTCACAGGGCACCGGTTTCAAGCTCCTTCCCTTTGGTGTTGCTGGTGCCCTGCGATAACTTTGGAGCAAAGACATGCGCTGCGTCCTCTTCTCCAGGGCAACGGGGGGCAGAGAGGACTCGGCCACGCATGCCTCTGTAGTTTCGGCGAGAAGTCTGAGCGCCGAACTGGGCACTCGGCGCTCAGCAGGATGCAGGGGGATGAGTCATGTGAAGCTGGCCACGTCACATGACTCCCTCTCTCCCCTATTTAACAGGCAGCCTGCTGGCCACAGGTTGCCTGTGATTAAGATCCTATATCTTGTGTATATTCCGTTGGCATTTTACTTGGTATTTTCATTTTGGCTTGTTACTTGACTTTGTCTCTTGCTTGCTCCTTTTGTACTTTTTCATCTCCTGGTATTTGACATCTGCTTGACTTTGACTTGCTCTCTGTGTTGTTGCTTGACCTCCTGGTTTTGACCTTGCTAGTTCGACCTCTGTTGTCTGTTTTTGTTTGTCTCTCCGCACTTACGCAGGTTAGGGATCGCCACCCAGTTGCGCTCTGTTGCCTAGGATGGGTAAGTGCAAGTAGGCAGGGACAGAGAAGTGGGTGGAGTCAGTTTGCACCTTCCCTATTCCCCTTCTCGTGACAGCAAGGTAACAAAAAAAGGCTGTTCTGGCACAGTTAAAAAAATTATTTTTTTACAATGTTCATCTGACAGGTTAGATTATGTGCTATTTTTTAAGAGCAGGTTGTTACGGATGCGACAATATCAAATATGTCTACTTTTTTTGTTTGTCTGTTTCAGTTTTACATAATAAAACATTTTTGAAAAAAAAAAATGGTGTCTCCATTTTCTGAACGCCACATTTTTTATTTTTCTGCCAATCGTCTTGTTTGACATTTTTATTGGTACCATTTTTGGATACATATGATTTTTTGATCATTTAATATTCCACTTTATAGAGCAAGGTGACCCAAAAATGTATTGTTTTGGTTCAGTTTTTTTTTACAGCGTTCACCTGTGGGGGTAGGTCATGTGATATTTTTATAGAGTAGGCTGTTACAGATGTGGCATATACCTAATATGTATACTTTTTCTTTTTTATTTATGTTTTAGTGTCTCCATAGTTATTATTATTATATTTTTTGGCCAATTGTCTTTGGTAGGGTCTCATTTTGATGGTTTGATTGGTACTATCGCTTAGTGTTGCACTTTTTGTGATGTAAGGTTACAAAAATTTCTTTTTTGACACAGTTTTTCTTTACGGTGTTAAGCAGAGGGGTTAGGTCATGTGATATTTTTAAAGAGCAAGTCTTTACAGACTTGGCAATATCTAATATGTATACATTTTAATTTATTTCAGTTTTACACAATAAAAGCATTTTTTTTTAAAATATCATTTTTTGCGGGATGAGGTGATGGTGTGAATGATACTATTTTGCGGTACATACGACTTTTTGATCGCTTAGTGTTGCACTTTTTGTAATGTAAGGTGACAAAAATGTTTGTTTGGCACAGTTTTTCTTTTATGGTGTTAATCTGACGAGGTAGATTATGCAATGTATTTATAGAGCTGGTTGTTATGGACGTGGCGATACCTAATATGTTTATTTTTTTCTATTTTTTTATTATAAAATCAAGGGAAAGGGGCTTTTTTAAATTGAAACTGAATTTTTTAACAATATCCAGTTTTTTAGTACAGTGGCTAAATATGATAGCACCTGTATCACTGGAGACTGAATTCAGCAAAGCAACATGTATATGAATAAGTATGTCAATGTTTGAGTTGGCTTCCTCTGGGTACTCCAACATCTGCCCATGCTGTAAAAACATAACGATAGTGTCGATTAACAGGCTTTGTATGAATGTGGACTAATTGTGTATATTTACAGTATGCGTGAAATGAGCATTGCATTGGGGTCAGGGATTTATTGCAATAATAATCTAACAAAATAAAGACAATGAATCGATATTGTTGAAAACATTCTTTATACTCTATGATGAAAATCGAATCACTATACAATTGAGATGTCAAAAGGATACAAACAAAGCACAGTAGATGACACTATGAAATTTAGCTATGACTATTGTTGATTTTTCCCTGAACCTGAGTGTTTTGACGCGGGAGCTGTTGGCTGGCTAATTATCATCAGCCCGGCGTGGCATGTGGAAAAACTAGTCCATTATGTTGCGGATACTGAACTGGCTGTGGCTGCAGCTACTTCTGCTGCTTATGGCTGTCAGAGAGGGCTGACTCTGCAGGGGCCAGAGAGGAGCCTCCCTTTTAAACTCACTGGCGGCAAGCGGCTGCTCGCCAGTAGCTTCTGCAAGCTGCGTACACAGTGTTTCCTAGTAATAACGTATTTTGTCCTTCCTTTTGGAAGGAGGAAAACATTAATTTTGCTTTGATAGCGGGGGTCTAAAAGCATGGCTATTCAGTAATCATCAGAGTACGTAATGTCAATGATACACCTTTTATACAGCTTGCCATACTGGCCAGTGTGGCCAAGGATCCAGTTCTTTCCAGCCCCCTCCCCCCCCCCCCCCCCCCACACACACACACTGAGATAATTGGGTGTCCATCATCATAATTTTCTCCTTGTAGGTCCCCAACAGCTACAGGGTGGACAACAAGATGTGTTAGCTTAGATGTTCTTCCGCCATCGCCCCCTGCTGTATGAGAGTTATTGTAACATAAATGTGAGGAAGATGACGTTCATGTTGCAACTGTCCCTGCTGATGAACTTTGTGGCCTCTTTAAAGGGCTTCAGAAGCCGACAAGAGTCTTGAATGAGCTGCCACTGCCTGCTGCTGAGGTGGTCAGGTGCATGGCAAAATCCTTTATGGCTTTACACTGCTCATAAAGACGCTTGAGCATGTACAAAGTTAAATTTCAACGAGTTGGAACGTGGTGGATTAGGCAGTGTAGTGGCAGGCCATTCCATCGCCGCAAGTCCAGGAGAGTGCAAGCATGTGTGATTTTGCCCAGGTTCAGGGAGGCCAGGATGTTGCACCCATTGTTGTCGACTACCTTGCCCAGTTGGAGTCAGCGAGGTGACAGCCAGCGGGATGTTTTCTGCTTGATATACTTTAACAACTGCTCGCTTGTGTGGCTACTCTCACACAGGCATATCAGCTCAAACATGGCGTGGCATCGCTGGACTTGACACATGTGATAAGAAAGAGGGGTAGTATGAGCAACGCTGTGCTCTGCTGCTGTTGTGGATGTGTGGGCGTCCATAGAGGAGGAGGCAGATTAGTGCCTGGTTTGGTAGCCAGGCCGACACAATCATGGGGAGGTCAAAAGGATCTGGGATTGAAGACAAACTGCTAAATGGGAGATACTCCCTGCAGAGCTAGAGGCAGCCAAGCTTGGCTTAGCTCTGGCGCTTTTTGGGTCTAAACCATCCACAATCTCAACGGCATCACGAGACCCTGAAGCAGACAAGGCCATGGCTGCTCATTAAGCGGTGCATCGCCTCTACTCTTTATTGCTACTGCTGTGCCATCCTCCTCCTCTGACGTTGCCCCCTTCTCAGCATCAAGATCCGGCTCACAGATCCTGTCCAGCACACAATCGTCATTGGAGTCCTCACCCTCCCTGCCATTGTTATCAGACTGTGAGATATCATGGTGGGTTCTTTGGCCCCCCTCCTCTGCTCTGCATTTGCCCCGACTGATACTGTTGCTACCCCCAATGCCAACACCATGACTACGGGTCCCACTACTACCACCACCAGCACAGCTATGCAAAGGGTCTGCAGCCTTCTCCTGAACCACCTCCTCAGGTCAGTACAAACACTGACTGCTATCGCACAAGTCGTCAACAGGGAGACTCTCTTAACGATCTGCTGTAAGGCATGGTAGGGTTTTCTTGCAACTTCTTAGAAAAAAGGCAGTAAAGACTGAGAGGATTCCACTGAAAGCCTTCTCTGGGGCTGCAAGGAGGAGGAGCAGGAGGAACTGTCATGGTCTTACCTTCTTTCTGTCCTCCTTCGTTTGACATGTGCTGGCGGCCATCTTGGTTTCTGGGTTTCTTGTAGCCTCCCACCCTGCGGCTTCTCCTTCCCACTGGGAGGAGCTGGATGCCTAGCTCATATATATAGGAGGTCTGTGGCTTCAGTTCCCTGCTTGGTCCTCCTGTGTTCACATGCTTCTAAGACTGCTGCTGCTTCTGGTTCCTGATCCTGGCTTCGTCTGACTACCCTTCTGGTTCCTGATCCTGGCTTCGTCTGACTACCCTGCTGGTTCCTGATCCAGGCCTCGTCTGACTACCCTGCTGGTTCCTGATCCTGGCTTCGTCTGACTACCCTTCTGGTTCCCGACTTCTGGCTTCGCAAGACCCTGCTTCGGTTTAGCCATCCGCTTGGACTTTTGCCTTACAGCTTTATTTTCAATAAAGCCTTCTTATTTCCACGTATCTCTTGTTGTACGTCTGGTTCATGGTTCCTTGACATTAGGACCAAGCCATGAATTCTGACGGTACAGGGCCATCCTCGCTACCTACGCTGGTTGCCAGACTTGATCAGCAGGATCACCTGTTGGGTCGGTTCGCTGTGGCGTTGCAAACCCTGCTTGAACGCACGGCTCATTTAGCTTCCGTTGCCGATGGGTCGGTTGTCGCTCCTGGGCCCGCTCCTACTGTCGCTCCGGTTGTTGCGCCAGAGTCTACCCCGACACCGGTTGCTGCGCCTGCGGTGTTTCGGGGTATGACCGGTTCTGCCCCCCTTCCACAGCGCTTTGGGGGAGAGCCAACTCAGTGCCGAGGTTTCCTTAACCAGGTGGGCATTTATTTCGAGTTGCTGCCACATGCCTTTCCTACTGAGAGATCAAAGGTGGGCTTCTTGATCTCGCTGCTCTCGGACAAGGCCTTGGCCTGGGCCAGCCCTTTATGGGAGAACAACAATCCGGTGGTTGCCGAGTTTTCCGGTTTTGTTGCTTCTCTTCGGAAGGTATTCGATGTGCCGGCTCGTGCTGCCTCTGCTGCGAAGCTCCTTATGTCCATCAGACAGGGTTCACGATCCGTAGCTGAATACGCCATTGAGTTTCGTACCCTGGCAGCAGAGGTGGGCTGGAATAATGAGGCTCTGGTCGCTGCTTTCTCTCATGGTCTCTCGGATGCCTTGAAGGATGAGGTTGCAGCTAAGGACCTACCAGTGGAGCTCGAGTCCCTTATTTCTTTCCTGATTTTGATTGACACCAGACTCAGGGAGAGACCTTCCTTTAAGGAGAGCCTGCGGAGGTCTTCTAACAGATTGGCGCCTACGTTTGCTGTCCCACCCGTGCCTCCCTCTCCTCCCACGCCTCCTGGGGATGACTTGTCTGGGGGTGAACCCATGCAGCTGGGGTTTGCTCGCCTGTCCGAGGGGGAGAGGGTACTCCGGAGACGCGAGGGCCGATGCATGTACTGTGGTCTCGGTGGGCATTTTCGGTTGGCATGCCCGAACCGTCCGGGAAACGCTCGCACCTGAGATCCTGTCGGGGGCAGATCTTGGGTGGAGTCTCCTCGTCCCCGGTTTCCCGTGTTGACAAACCACTGATTACTGTTGTTCTCTCCTGGGTCGGGGGCTCGGTGACGACCCAGGCGTTGGTGGACTCTGGTGCTGGTGGTTTGTTCATTGATAGTGTGTTCGCTGCCGCCAATTCCATTCCTCTGCAGCCTCGAGGTTCCCCACTGGCTCTTGAGGCGATAGACGGCAGACCCCTTCTGCCGCCACACGTGACTCAGGAGACCCTTCCAGTGGGGATGGCCATTGGTGCCGTTCACAGAGAGTCGGTCTGTCTCCAGGTTATTTCGTCTCCACACTACTCGGTGGTCTTGGGGTACCCCTGGCTCCAGAAGCATAATCCGACTTTCGATTGGAGATCGGCCGAGATCCTCTCGTGGTCACCGCAGTGTGGGGCTAGTTGCATCCATGGGCCTGTCAAGCTGCTGTGTACTTCCTCGGACTCTCTGTTGCCTCCTGAATACGAGGAGTACCGGGGAGTATTCGATAAGGTGCGTGCGGTTGCCCTACCTCCGCACCGCCCATACGATTGTGCCATAGAGTTACAATCTGGTGCCGTTCCTCCTCGTGGCAAAGTCTATCCACTGTCGGTAGCGGAGAATGAGGCCATGGAGGAGTACGTGAGGGAGGCGCTTTCACGCGGACACATTCGCAAATCCTCGTCCCCGGCAGGGGCTGGGTTTTTCTTTGTGAAAAAGAAGGGCGGTGAGTTGAGGCCTTGCATCGACTACAGGGGTCTCAATCGCATCACGATCAAGAACGCTTACCCGATACCCTTGATTTCCGAGCTGTTCGATCGCCTCAAAGGGGCCACGGTCTTTACCAAACTCGACCTGAGGGCGGCATATAACCTGGTAAGGATCAAGGTGGGCGATGAGTGGAAGACCGCGTTTAACACCAGGACCGGTCATTATGAATCCTTGGTTATGCCCTTTGGGTTGTGCAATGCGCCCGCAGTCTTCCAGGAATTCATCAACGATGTTTTCCGTGACCTGTTGCAGCAGTGTGTGGTGGTCTATTTGGATGACATCATGGTATATTCTGAATCCATGGAGGCCCATATTCTGGATGTCAGACGAGTGTTGCAACGCTTACGAGAGAACAAGCTGTTCGGTAAGCTTGAGAAATGCGAATTTCACCGATCCCAGGTAACCTTCTTAGGTTACATCATTTCCGCTGAGGGGTTCTCCATGGATCCTGAGAAGGTTTCGGCTGTCTTACAGTGGCCCCAGCCCAGTGGGCTCCGTGCCCTGCAGCGCTTTTTGGGCTTCGCCAATTATTATCGGAAGTTCATCAGGGACTTTTCCATGCTAGCCAAGCCTCTCACGGATCTGACCAGGAAGGGCAGTAATCCCCAGGTCTGGCCGCTCGAGGCCATCCGAGCTTTTGAGGCTCTAAAGTCCGCCTTTGTGTCGGCTCCGATTCTGTCGCATCCCAACCCTGGGTTGCCTTTTGTCCTCGAGGTGGACGCGTCTGAGACGGGAGTAGGCGCCCTCCTGTCTCAGCGGAAACACCAGAGGGTCCTCTGCTTCCTTGTGGGTTTTACTCCCGGAAACTGTCTTCCGCGGAGTGCAACTATCAGATTGGTGACAGGGAGTTATTGGCCATCGTGCAGGCCCTTAAAGAATGGAGGCACTTGCTCGAGGGCTCGGTGGTTCCGGTTCTCATCCTGACGGACCACAAGAATCTGACCTACCTCTCTGAGGCCAAGAGATTGACACCACGTCAGGCCAGATGGGCTCTGTTCTTGTCACGTTTTAATTACGTGGTCTCCTACCTACCCGGTTCCAAGAACATCAGAGCGGATGCCTTATCACGGCAGTACTCCGAGCTGTCCGGGGAGGAGTCGATTCCGACTTCGGTCATACCTCCGAATCAGATCCTGGCCGCTATTCGCACCAGCCTGACCTCTCCCCTGGGTGAGCAGATTTTGGCGGCTCAATCTGGTGCTCCCTCTGGGAGACCCAACGGCAGATGTTTTGTGCCTGAGGAGTTGCGCACTCGGTTGTTGCGAACCTACCATAACTCCAAGGCCGCGGGGCATCCTGGAAAGAATCAGCTGTCCTGGGCTGTTTCACGTCTGTTCTGGTGGCCTTCTCTACGTTCCGACATCGCCGCATATGTAGCGGCATGCTCCGTTTGTGCCCAGAGTAAGTCCCCTCGGCACCTTCCGTTGGGCCTTTTGCAACCCATAGCCACCGGGGAGCGTCCTTGGTCACACCTGGGGATGGATTTCATTGTGGACCTCCCTGCATCCCGAGGCCATACGGTCATTCTCATGATTGTGGATCGGTTTTCCAAAATGTGCCACTGTGTTCCTCTCAAGAAGTTACCCTCTGCACAAGAGTTGGCCTCGATTTTTGCCAGGGAGGTCTTCCGGTTGCACGGTTTGCCCAAGGAGATTGTGTCGGATCGGGGGAGTCAGTTTGTGTCCAGGTTCTGGCGCGCCTTTTGCTCCCAGTTGGGGATTCATCTCTCCTTCTCCTCGGCCTACCACCCTCAGTCCAATGGGGCCGCAGAACGATCCAATCAGGCCTTGGAGCAATTCCTTCGTTGCTATGTCTCCGATCACCAAGACAATTGGGTTGACCTCCTGCCTTGGGCTGAGTTTGCCAGGAACACGGTGGTGAACTCTTCCTCTGGGACGTCTCCCTTCATGGCCAATTATGGGTTTCAACCTGCCGTGTTACCGGAGGTATTCTCTCCCCAGGATATTCCGGCTGTGGAGGATCACCTTTCCGTCCTACGTGCTTCTTGGGTCCAGATCCAGAGGTCCCTTGAGGTCTCTGCGCAGCGCCAGAGACTCCAGGCTGATCGCAGACGAGCGCCCGCTCCTTCCTACCAGGTCGGAGACCGCGTATGGTTGTCCACCCGCAACCTCAACCTTCGAGTGCCCACTCCCAAGCTGGCGCCTCGATTTGTTGGTCCCTTCCGAGTGCTTCGCAGGGTAAACCCGGTAGCCTATGCCCTCGCGCTTCCTCCTGGCATGCGGATCTCCAACGTGTTTCATGTCTCCCTGTTGAAGCCACTGGTGTGTAATCGTTTCACTTCCTCGGTTCCTCGGCCTCGTCCGGTCCAAGTGGGCAATCGTGAGGAGTATGAGGTGAGCAATATCCTGGACTCACGCCTGGTCCGCGGTCGGGTGCAGTTTTTGGTCCATTGGCGTGGTTATGGTCCAGAGGAGCGTTCCTGGGTTCCCTCCGCAGATGTCCATGCTCCTGCCTTGCTCCGAGCCTTCCACGCACGCTTCCCTCAGAAACCGTTCTTTACTCCGCGGAGGAGGGGCCCTTGAGGGGGAGGTACTGTCATGGTCTTACCTTCTTGCTGTCCTCCTTCGTTTGACATGTGCTGGCGGCCATCTTGGTTTCTGGGTTTCTTGTAGCCTCCCACCCTGCGGCTTCTCCTTCCCACTGGGAGGAGCTGGATGCCTAGCTCATATATATAGGAGGTCTGTGGCTTCAGTTCCCTGCTTGGTCCTCCTGTGTTCACATGCTTCTAAGACTGCTGCTGCTTCTGGTTCCTGATCCTGGCTTCGTCTGACTACCCTTCTGGTTCCTGATCCTGGCTTCGTCTGACTACCCTGCTGGTTCCTGATCCAGGCCTCGTCTGACTACCCTGCTGGTTCCTGATCCTGGCTTCGTCTGACTACCCTTCTGGTTCCCGACTTCTGGCTTCGCAAGACCCTGCTTCGGTTTAGCCATCCGCTTGGACTTTTGCCTTACAGCTTTATTTTCAATAAAGCCTTCTTATTTCCACGTATCTCTTGTTGTACGTCTGGTTCATGGTTCCTTGACAGGAACACTGTGACTCCTGACTCCATGGCCACTAACTATATAGACACAGTGATATATATGCCTTTGCAATAAATCGATACTGTGAAGCAGAAGCACAAATCCAACTAGCAAAGTAGTAACCTTCCATAGACTTACTACACCGCCCTTATCTGTTTTTTCTTCACCTTGGCGCCCCTGTGCTACTGCCCACTATCCTCCCCGGTCCACTATCCTTGGGCAAGCCCCCCAGCACTTTTTTAAATTTTATCTCCATATCCATGGCATGGTGTCAGACTCCAAAGTCGCCTCCACGTCATCCTACTGTGACTGAGAGGAGAACTGAGCCATCCAATCAAAATCTCATCCTCTTTCTAATGTTGTGCCTTTCAAAAGGCAGGGAAAACTGCGGCCTAATACTACTACTTCTGGACAGATAAACCTTGCTGCTACTACTCACTTTCTAGCTCTGGATCGTTTATTTGGAACCTTTCCATATCCCATTTGGGCCTAAATGTACACAATCACACAAAGTATGGAAAGGTTTGCATATTTTATTTAAAGGAACTTAATGACAGTGAGGCGCAATAAGATTTCCTTCCCTTTCCACAAACATACCAAGGACACTTCCACAGGCAGTTGACTTTGGAACAGATTTGTGTTCCATATCATTTCTTTGTTAAAGCATGCAGATTTAGAAAAAAATTAATCCAGTGTAAAACACTAATTGACAAACTACTATGCAATTATTTCCAACCCCCCCCTCCCACACACCAACACTAGAACTGCCTGGAGATGCACCAACATGGATTTCGGCCTAGTTTTTTCCATTACCACTCACTGATGTCAACCGTCCACTACCCTGTGTATTGCAAGACATGTGTATGCTGGTTTTAAAAACTTCAACCCGAAAAAATAAATCTTGAACTGTGTAAAGATGAAGCAACACCGATTTTGGTCTAATATGTCATGTTACCGCTCACAGATATTTTTGTCTGCTACCCTGCATACTCTAAGACACGTATATGCTGGTTTTAAAAACTTCAATTTAAAAATTTAAACGTGAACTGTGTGGAGATGAAACAACAAAGCTTTATGCCTAATATTTCAACTTATCACTCACAGATGTTATTCTTAACTACTCTGTGTATTGTACGACATGTATATGGTGGTTTAAAAAACGTCAACCCGAAAAAATTAAATTAACTATGTGGAGATGCCCTGACACAGAGATTAGACTAGCATTTCAGGTGTTTTCACTGAGATTTTAAATGCTACATCTATTGTTTGGATGGTAAAACACATGTACAGTTTTGTGCTTATTCCACTCCCCCCAAAAAATAAATTTCTGTTAAAATGGGAAAAATGAAAGAGATGTCTTTGATAGTAGCTGCTTTTGAGGTTTGCAGCAGCTGCAGTTGTGCTAGAAAGCGCAGCCAGCCTCAGCTTCTCACTTCTGACTCCCCGGATGGAACATTTTCCCTGCCTGTCCCTATTCTACACAGTTTTTCTTGATTGTAATTCTAGCCTTTCCCGTCACTGTCCCTGGCAGGAGAATAGAAGCTTAATTGTGACTTTCGACTGTCCCCAAGATTGTTTTTCTGGCAGACACTGTAAGACCCATCCACCCTCATTCACAACCCAGCACAAAATGACTCTCTGCTTGTTCTGCTAGGTCATCTCCCTGCCTTCTACAGCACTTATTGGCTTATCCAGGCTGTCTGTCGGCCTGGGAGCCAATAAGGGCAAGCCCCCCCCCCCCCCCACTTCCTTTCAGGGTCATGTGAGCATCCTTTTTCTTCCTCCCTAGTGCTTTTTCTCGCTGACATGTGCAGTAAAATGGCACTGAGCACTGTTTTACTTGAATAGTCTGAAACAAACCTGAAAAGGTTTAGACTCGTCTGCCTGACTAAATTTTCCAAAGTTCGTACGGTACTCGGTTCTCTCATCCTTACTTTTACTGTATTGTTAGTTTGACTGATGCAGCAGGCTGTTCCAGCAGAGGAACATCCTTCCAGAGTTCCTGGATCCCTGCTGGGCGTATACTGCTGTTCACCGCTGTACACCATTGACTATAATGAGGTCAACCCAAGTCTCGATTTTCACTTTTTACTTTTCCACTTTTGTTTCATCACGAAGTTGATTGGAAATTGTAAACTACTACTGTAGGTATTTTTTTTTTTTTACATTCATATCCATTTTCAGTGAATATATAACATAGTTTGGAGAGTTAACGTCTTCTTCCGTTTTTTCAAAATGTGGTCTTTTCCAGCCAGAGTTTGGGTGGGGTTCATTTATGACCAAATATTTGCCACTTTTTGTTGTATATTTGGTGCAGATTTTGTAGCAAAGGTGATTTGAGGCAGAATCTGCAACTTACTAAGCAAAAATCTGAGAAAAAGATAAAAAACTAAGATAAAACATCCTGCACAATATGATAAATAAATATGTGGATGTCAATGGCTACATTTCTGAAAAAAATCATAGAAAGAAAATAATAATGTACTAACAAAATAGATGCAAGCATTATATATAGACTAAGTCTTCATTCTGATATGATAAAAATCTGAGACACTTAGCCAATATATTTTGATCAAAACACATCTGTGCCTACCTACCCCAGCCAAGGTGGTCTCAGGTTAGGCAGATCCTACTCTAAACCTACCTATGCCATTTGGCTTCTATGTTCAGGAGCGCAGACTCTCCACATATGCTGTGCTGCTCCTAGTCACCTCTATGTGCATCCAGCAACCAATGAGAGGAGGAGCAGGCACACCCATATGTACCACCTAATCAAGGCGGTCTGTTTGATAGGAAAGGCAAAAGTGCACAGGAATGCTACTCAAGTAAAAACAGGATTTCATTCACACTCGAAGGTGCATCTATTTTGTTAGTGCATTATTATTTTTTTTCTATGATTTAAAAAAATATATAATGTAGCCATTGACATCCGCATATTTATTTATCATATCGTGCAGGATGTTTTTATCTTATTTTTTTTTCTTTTTCTGTGATTTTTACTTAGTTTGTAGTATATGCTTCAGGGAGTGGCACCTTCAAGTGTGAATGTGCTCCTATTTAAACTTGAGTAGCATTTCTGTGCACTTTTGCCCTTCCTATCTCGTAGATCGCTTGCTCCTCCTCCCATTGGTTGCTGGATGCACATAGAGCAGGAGCAGCACAGTGTCACAACCAGATCTTTGAGAAGTTCTGTTAGACATTCTTCAGTACCTCCTGCATGATCTTCTTTTGTTTTGCTTTCATTTTGACATCTCTCCTCCTTCTCCCAGCTGTCATCTATTAGCAGTGATTGTCTCCCTATATATCTCCTCCCCATACTGCCTTACCTTGCGGTTTATACAACTTCCTGGATTGTGCTGAAGCTAGAAGCTGTTACTGCTGCATCCACAAGATAAGTCTGTTTCTTTATTTCAGTTTTCCTGTGGGCTTGATCCTAGGTGACCCTGACTCCCTCCGTATTAAGTGTAGGGAGCCGGTGGTCGTGTCCCCTCACTATTATAGGGTGTTCAGGTGTTATACAGTCGAGGAACGAGGGTATGCAATTATCTACCATAGAGATTTTTGCATAGGCTGAGCAGTAAGGGAGAGAGCTAAGGCTGTTACAGGGCTTACCCTTTTGTTCCTTAGTTTTGGATCAAGTCAGTCGGATCTTCATTTGTGTCTTCTAGTTTTCTGTAACACAATCCGTGACACACAGTATACGTGCAGAGTCTGCTCTCCTGAACATAGATGCCCAATGGCATAGGTAGGTTTGGCGTAGGACCTGCCTGACCTGAGACCACCCTGGCGGGGGTAGTTTGGCACAGTCTATATATAATGCTTGCATCTATTTTCTTAGTGCATTATCATTTTCTTTCTGAGATTTTTTTCAAGAATCTGCAACTTCTTCCTCTTCCACGTACGCCAGTTCTAAAATAGGGAGCATGGCGTGAGAGGGGAAGAGCGAGGACATGCAGGCCTGTCTCATTTATCATTTTCTATGCTAGTTTTTGTCGTAGAAAATTATCAAAATCTACGCCAAAAAGGGAGCTGGTGTCGATTTAAAGCTGTTGTAAGCAGGCAATGTATGCGCCTAAGTTGGCGCCTCTACATAACTCAGGCGCATCAAGCGCCAGCGCAGGGTTATTAAGAACGACGTCTACAACACCGTTCTTAATAAATTACCCCTTTGGTCTTTTGAAGCCCCTTTGAAGCCGATGGACAAGTGTAGTGTTTTTTTAAGAGAAAAAGCAAATCCATTTTTCTAATGCGGGAGAATTCCTTTAGTGAATCATTCACACAAAGCTCTGATAACAGAAGGTTCACCAAAACTGAACGTTTAGCTTTATAAATATTGTACTGGTTAAGCCTCATGCAGATGTCCGTGGAACATGGTCCGTGAGATACCGGACTGGCATTGTAGGAGCGCACGGCGTCATAGCAACCAATGACGCCGTGCGCTCCTGCAATGCCAGTCCGGTATCTCACGGACCGTGTTCCACGGACATCTGCATGAGGCTTTAGCACAATTCCCTGACAGATCAGTTGCAACTTCAGGATGATTTTCCATGTTGCAGATGGAACTCAGCTAACACCGTGACAGCTGAGTTTCCAGGGATGTGACAAGAAACGGAAACATTCAGCAACACACAATGCTCAACATCAAAGTCTAAACATTTCATACTGCTGTACATGAAATAGACTATCAAATTGCATGGTAATTAATTCCATTGATAGGTACAGCTACTTTATCGGAGTAGGAAATTCAACTTTAAAGTTATGTTCTATTTTTATTTTATTTTCCACAGATAATATTAAACATTTAAATACATTGGGAGTCATTTATTAAGATTGGCGTTTTAGACGCCGGTCTTAATAAAGCCCCTGGGCTGGAGGTAGTTTGCTGAAGTTAGGAAGAGGCGCTGTCCTCTACATAACTCTTGCACTTCCACATCCGCTTCTAAATGTAAGCCAGTTTCCTTGCTGGCTTACATTCAGACCATGTTCTACCATTTTCTAAATAGAAGTAGAAAGTGATGAAGGAGATGGTCCTCCTGGCCCGTGCCTTTCCCCGCGCATGCTACGCCCACTTTTTTAGATCTGAGCAGGGAAAAATCGCAGATTGCGGCACAATGTTGCCTTAAGTACGCCTAATATAGGCATATTTCAGGTTAATAAATGACCAACATTATCTCCATTGTGAGAAATAGTCAACATTTCTCATAACTGTTATTAGCTGTGTATGTTTTTATATCTCTATATGCTTTCATGCCACTCTGTATAATGACGTTCCGTCTGGATCAGTAGAAGCTAACACACATTTACCTTTGATATGATCCAATAAGCATCCTCCTGCTAACAAAGGTAATGGTAACGAGGTTTCCTGTATGGGACACTATAGCCTCCTGGAAATGCAGACACTCAGACAGAATGTTCACAATTCGACACCCGCGCCAATCAGCTGTTTGAGGAGACGGCGCGTTCTGTTTACTGCTGCTTTCCCATAGACAAACAGCAGCAGAGCAGGAAGAAAGATGGGAGAAAGCTAGTATGCACTGTGCGTGCCGTCTCCTCGGGGTGCCGGGTGTCTGTCCTCCGCCGATCTGAAATCGATGACCTATCCTGAGGATAGGTCATCAATATTAAAAAGCTCAGAGAACCTCTTGAAGCTACTCCTAATACTGTGCCTGCTGTGCTCCCCCCCATATCCACAAACACTATACTATACACCCAGACTGCCCTCATTAGTAATAGTGCCCCCAATAGCAATACCACTCCCCAAAAGAGCCCCCATTAGTAGCAATACCCTCCATATTGCATCAAATAATATTAACGCCCCTACAGTATTATTTGTGGCTTGTGTTGCTGCGCCCTGATTCATGATGCAAGACACAGCGCAGGAGGTTGCAGTGATGTCATTGCGGCTTCTTGCGCTATTCTAATGCCTCACAGGGTTGAGGGATAGCGGCCTGAGGCTTTATGGGTAGCGAAGTGGCGCCAAGGTGGATGACTACCCTCCCTATCCACAGTCCTGGCCCTAATTCAGAGCACATTAATGCAGCAGGTAAAATAGGAAAGTACTTTAACTCCCAGCATGTCCAAACCATTATCATGTAATATCAGAGTACATTACATGGGGACATATAAGAGGATAGGACTACAACTCCCAGCATGTCCAACCCATTATTATGTAATATCAGAGTACATTACAAGAGGAGGCATAAGAGAAGACTACAATTCCCAGCATGTCCAGTCAGTTTTTATGTAATATCAGAGTACATTATAAAAGAAGGTATAATAGGAGTGGACTACAACTTCCAGCATATCCAGGGTGTTGTAATGTACCCTGATATTACATAATAATGGCCTGGACATGCTCAGAGTTGTAGTCCTCTCCTTGTATACCTCCTTGTGTAATGTACTCTGATATTACATAACAGGAGGTATTAGAGAAAAGGAATAGAGATGGCCTTGCGGTTCGCGCGGCGAACTTTGCCCGTTCGCGATTCGCCGAACATGCGAACATATGGAGATATTCGCGTCCACCATATTCTTTTACATTGTGAAGAACTTTGACCCTCGACACATCCATCAGGTGGTACAGGACAGCCAATTGAGATGTTTCAGCACATGCACACACCCCCTACCTTATAAATAGACCTGATCTGGCCGCCATTTTATATTCAGTCTTTTGCCAGTGTAGGGAGAGGTTGCTGTGTGGAGCAGGGACAGACTGTTAAGGAAAAAAACGCTATGAAATCGGTCCACAAAAGTCCTTTCAAGGACTGGTATAGGTGTGCTATTGATAGGTGTGACGTACTTATAATATACTTTCTAACATAGAAAGCATATTATAGTGGATTTGTATTGTGCAGCGGTGGTGACTGGTGAGCAATACTGCAGCTACACAGAGTGACAAACGCAATTAGAAAAAATAATTATAACTGGTGTGATATACTAGTCGCCCCCTAAGAAAACTGATTGAAGCGGGGTGTTTTGAATGGAGACTGCAAATTCGAATAATACATCTGGTATGTCACTGTCCATGTTGTGGGACTATTTGAGCACTTCTAGTAATTATTTATTGACTGCAAATATGAGCTGAAGGTTTTTCAGGTTTGTCTACCATTAAAATGAATGGGACCTGCCGCGAACTTGCGGTTCACAAACATTTGATCGTGTTCGGCAGATGTTCGTCCATCACTAAAGAGGACGACAACTTCCAGCATTTCTCTGGCTCTTACATGGAATCCTTCACTTCTTCACATGCTGTCATCACTGGTCTTCTTCTTCATTACTTTACTGCTCTGCTGAGCTCCACCTCCTGTTCTGGTCACATGATGGTGAGGTCATCGCAGGTCCTTTGTCACCTCTTCTCTGCTGAGCTTCGCCTCCTGCACTTGATATCATGACAGGTCCTACAGCACCAGTAATAGAGTGCTGCTGGTCCCGAAAGATATCAGCTTGCAGAGCAGCACTGTAGTAAGGATTTGTCACAGGGAGGGGACCTTACACTGCATTGTAAAGTTCATCTTTTCAGCTGTCCAGACGTTCGGCTGAACAGCAGCACTAAAGCAGGGGCCCTTTAGACTATGGGACCCAGTTTGCCCCCCACACCCCCAATTCCGGCTCTGCTGCCAGCTGATTAAGAGAGATGGAGCATGCACAGGTAATGAGTGACATCCCAGAAGGCTGGGACAGAATAGGAGGGAAATTCCTCTCAGCTCCACCCTCTGCCAAATGGGGATAAAAATGAACAATTGGGAACATTTTCAATTACACAATTTGGGGATCCGATCAATATTGGGTTGTGTTCCACTTTCCTCCTGTCCCCGGAAACCAGAATGAACTCTGACCACACAATTGGTTGGGTAAGAACCTTTCTGCTTTTTATCCTTTTATTTTTATTACTGTTTTGTGCACATTTTGTATGTCTCTTATTTCTTTAATCTTTTGTAACTAAGTACTGTACCCTTTTAGCACATTAAAGCACATTTTTAATGGTTTGGCCCTGTTTCCTGAATGAGCCCAGTAACCTACGTTTTTAAGTGTATGAGTGCGGTTTGCAATACTGTGTATTAGCTAGAAGTGTGGCCTGTGCTACTGTGAGCCTGCTTGCGAGTGGGGCTCTGTGGGGTATTCTATGAGCCCTTAATTAATTGGTGTATTCATTTAAATGTCTTAGATGGTGGCAGCTTGTTGGGGTGCATGAAAGGCTGTGTCGGGGTGTGATCTAGGTTCAATCTGAGGCCTGTGTGTAGGAGCGCAAGAGATTGAGTGGGCGAAATAGATCGACCCTTGGCAGTCGCACCCAGGTCACATGGCAGGACTGTTCCCATATGTGACATCTATAAAAAGTCATCGTTTTTCAATAAATAAATATTGAAATGCAGTGAATATTTAACATAGCAAATGCACCTGATCTCTTGCTCAAATTAAGTCAAACATTTTGTGCACATGTGATATAGCCCATTTATTAAAAAGGACCTTTCATGGGATTATGTTTTTAAACTGGTATGCTTACCAGATAGGGCAGCCCATACAGATGGCAGCACTTTTATTTTCTAAAATATCCCTCAGTTCCGGCACTGTGTTCCCCGCTGTTTTTGGCACCTCATATGTTAATTTAGACTATCGATACAGGGAGGAGGAAAAGGCCGGGTTTCTCAAGGGGTGTCCCCTTCTCCCTAGCAGTAGCGCAGTCGAATCGCATCGGAGAGCGTCACAGCCAGGGAGAAAAAAACTGCTTACCATCTCCATGGCTGTGACGCTCTCCGCTGCGACTGAACTGCGCTACAGCCAGGGAGAAGGAGACGCCCATTGAGAAACCTAGCCGTCTCCTCCTCCCTGTACCAATACTGTAAATTAACATATGGGGCATCAAAAACAGCGTGAGACACAGCGCCGAAACAGAGGGGTTTTCAGAAAAAAAAAGTGCTGCCATTAGTAGAGGCTGCCCTATCTGGTAAGCGGACCAGTTTGTAACCCATAATCCCATGAAAGGTCCTCTTTAAGAGTTTTAGATGCATGGTATATTGTATGGAATACCGTTATATAATAAGTCCTTGTACTCTTATATAATAAGTCCATATTTATGTACTAAGTGTGTGCAGAGGAGCCACTTCCATCTTTTCAATGATTCATGTATTTTATGTTTTTTTTTACAAAATGTGTATGGAGCTTCAGGAAAACTGTTTTTGTTATGAGTTCAAAGAACTGTGTGAATATGATGGAAACATTTCCTCCGAGTATGTGAAATGGGTCCTTCGTACTGTTTCATCTAATTGTATTGTTTATATGTTTTACTAACACCAATGATCTAAATAGAAGCTAACCGATAGGGATGAGGATCACACATGCCAACCAAAAGAGGTGGAATTAGGCTAGGTCTTCACAACGACATTTCTCGCGCGACAATAAGTTGCGCGACAGATAGGGCACAACTACACTGCAACATTTGTCGCGCAACATTTTGTTGCACCAATGTTGCGCGACAATTTTTATAATGGCAGTCTACGGTGTCGCACTGCTACATGCGACATGCTGCGACTGCAACAGTCACAGAAAAATCCATCTCGAATGGATTTTCTGCGACTGTCGCAGTCGCAGCATGTTGCATGTTGCAGTGCGTCACCATACACTGCCATTATAAAAATTGTCGCGCGACATTGGTGCAACAAAATGTTGCACGACAAATGTCATCGTGTAGACCTAGCCTTAGGTGACATAGAGGGCAGAGATTAGAAAAAAAAAGTTGGGAGAATGTAAAACACAAAGATAACCCCTTCTAACAAAGAGCCACGCCATGAAGAAAGAAGAGAAGCAAGAGAAGTTTATTTTTATACTATATGTTTTCTTATGTATGCACTTGATATAGCACATGTACTAAAAGACCATGATCAAAATATATTATAGGTATGTATTCTTATGGATAAGGACAAAGCATTTAATTAACTATATAACATTGGGAAAGCTTGGTATATCTGCAAAGAAAAAACAAAACAAAAATACCAAAGTATATGAAGTGAAGTATAAACCAAAATACAACATTGGATATATTAGAAGATTCCTGAATAAATGTGTAATACTAATGGTATTAAGTGTTATTATCAACAATCAAAGGAATATGATCAAACTGATATTATTGGTTAAAAGGTTTATAACAGGGATGCCCAACCTGCAGCCCTCCAGCTGTTGCAAAACTACAATATTCAGCATACCCTGACAGCCTACAGTTATCAGGGCATGTTGGAGTTTTGCAACAGCTGAAGTGCCACAGGTTGGGCATCTCTGGTGTATAATGAAGAAGATATCACCGAATAAATAGATTTTAAAACAAATGCATGCTTTATGTTTTGCACCACCATGTTTAATGAGTATTCAGATGTACTAAAAGGAAGTGATACATGTTACAGTGTTATTTTGTGTTAAGAAAAAAATCCAGCACATGCACTACGGATAAAATCCAGCCTTTTTATTGTATTCTTTTCAAAATTCCATAAGCTGATCAGAGCGCTTTACAGTCTACGCGTTTCGACAAACTGTCTTATCCATCACTAAGACAGTTTGTCGAAACGTGTAGACCACTGAGCGCTCATCAGCTCATGGAATTTTTAAAAGAATCACAATAAAAGGGCTGGATTTTATCCGTAGTGCATGTGCTGGATTTTTTTGTTCCTGAAGAAATTGTTTCCCTAATCCGGGGGTTCCTTGCACGCCTATGGAGTGGAGCAGGTGAGCTGGAAATATTTTGCAGTGTTATTTTGTGACATCAAAAAATCATTGGGAAATATTGATTGCTATGGTTTATTTAATGCGTTAAGAATGAAGATGAAGTATAAATTGCTATATGTATTTGTTTTTTTATTTTTGAAATGTTATTACTAGAGAAGATCGAATCAAAGCTGACAAAGTGGAATTCGATCCGAAATTTCTGGAAAAATGCGATTTTCAACAAATGCGAATTTCCTCACGCTTCGTGGCAACGAATCACATTTTTCCTAAAATGCCGGCTACACGTGTGAGGACATGGAGAAAGGAACTCTGGGAAAGCGGGATCACCCATAATGCCATGCATGCAGCCAGTCAGCCCTGTGATGTCACAGCCCTATAAATCCGGCAGCCATTTTAGATTCTGCCATTTTTCAGCGTTCAGAGTGCAGGGACAGATGTGTGAAGGCGCTAGGGACAACAATTGGAAAAACCTTATTGTGGAAAAACGATTTATAAGTGCAGGGAAAGGATAGGGAGGAATCATCTCACAGCATCTTAGTGCAGGGAGAGACGTCAGAAGGGGCTAGGGACATTGATAGCAAAGCGATTTACAAGTGCAGTGTTAGACAGCTCTGACATTCCAGCTATTTGTTATTGGGCTGCAAGTGTTATGTCGAAAAGCCTTTAGTGGCTTATATCTTAGTATCTTTAGTATCCTATATCAGTACTACAAGAAAAATACACATTTCACTTATGCAGTTATTTCTGGTGAAAGCATGTAGAGGCGTATTTCCTTAAAAAAAAAAAAAAATACGCACTGCACTGTTGCAGTTATTTCTGGTGAAAGCATATATGGGCGTATTTCAGTACTACAAGAAAAATATATACGCAATTCACTCTAAGTTTTTTCTGGTCAAAGCGTATAGGGTCATATTACAGTACAACAAGAAAAATATATTCTCAGAGCATTTCTGCAGTTAATTCTGGTGAAAGCGTGAAGGGGCGTATTACAGTAAAAAAATAAAAATATATATGTACTGCACTGTTGCAGTTATTTCTGGTGAAAGCATATAGGGGCTTATTACAGTAAAAAAAGAAAAACATAGTCACTGCAGTGTTGCAGTTATTTCTGGTGAAAGCGTATAGGGGCGTATTACAGAAAAAAAAATATATATATACGCACTGCACTTTTTCAGTTATTTCTAGTGAAAGCGTATAGGGGCGTATTTCAGTTCTACAAGAAAAATATATATGCATTTCACTCTTTATGTTTTTTTCTGGTCGAAGCGTATAGTGGTCTATTTCAGTCCACCAAGATAAATATATTCTCAGTTCACTTCTGCAGTTATTTCTGTTGAAAGCGTATAGGGGCGTATTACAGTAAAAAAATAAATATATGCACTGCACTGTTGCAGCTATTTCTGGCAAAAGCGTATAGGGGCGTATTACAGTAAAAAAAGAAAAATATATATGCACTTCACTGGCGCAATTATTTATGGCAAAAGCGTTCAGTGGCCTATTTAATTATAGAAAGAAAAAAATATACACACTTCACTGGTGCAGTTATTTGTGGCAAAAAGGTTCAGTGGCCTATTTCAGTACAGAAAGAAAAAAATATACACACTTCACTGGTGCACTTATTTGTGGCAAAAGCATTCAGTGGCCTTTTTTCAGTACAGAAAGAAAAATATATACGCACTTCACTGGTGCATTTATTTTTACTGAAAGCGTTTACTGGCCTATTTCAGCACAAAAAGAAGAATATATTCTCAGTTAACGTCGGAGGTTATATGTTTTGAAAGCATGGTTGGGAGTCAGCAGGGTGGCAGCAGTGGGAGGTCAGGAGACAAACGTGCCCGGGGTAGAGCACCTGCTTTGCAGCAGCCTACCTACCCGGGAAGTAGTGGTACAGGGGTTCACGGAAGTAGCGGCGGTAGCAGTCAGTCAGCGCAGCGGTTATATGTGTTATTTTGTATTTCAGTACAAAAATAAAAATACATTCTTAGTTCAGGTCGGTGGCGGTTATATGTGTTGAAAGCGTTTAGTGGCCTATTTCAGTACAAAAAGAAAAATATATTCTCAGTTAACGTTGGTGGTTATATGTGTTGAAAGCATGGCTGGGAGTCAGCAGGGTGGCAGCAGTGGGAGGTCGGGAGCCAAACGTGCCCGGGTAGAGCAGCCTCCTACCTACCCAGGAAGTAGTGGTGCAGGGTTTCACAGAAGTAGCGGTGGTAGCAGTCAGTCATTGCGGTAGTTATATGTGGTAAAGTATTTTGATCGAAAAACAAAATGTATTCAGCGGTCAGCGCTGCAGTTATAGCGGTAACATCTCCATGCTGTTTCCATGATAAATCTGCAGCATGAGGGCCCTGTGTGGCTTCTACACACTTTCAAAATCATCCGTCAGCAGAGCGAATAGATGCCGGATGACCAGAACGCTCCATGACCTTCCTAGGAGCTGCTGTCAGGAGAAGCGGTTCATTTCTAAAACATCCGTATAGTGCGGTGGGAATCCGAACTCCATCTCCGTGCTCCGTTATATATAGTAAAATCTTTATTGACGTATTTCGGTTGCAGTTATATGTGGTAAAACCTTTTGGGACGTATTTCAGTGAAAAAACTATTTGTATTCAGAATTCAGTGCTGCAGTTATATATGGTAAAATCTTTTGTGATGTATTTTGGTGGAAAAACAAATCTTATTCAGCGTACAGCACTGTACTTATATGCGGTAAAATCTTTATTGATGTATTTCAGTGGAAAAACAAATTGTATTCAGCGTTCAGCGCTGCAGTTATATGTGGTAAAATCTTTTGTTTTTCCACTAAAATACGTCACAAATCTTATTCAGCATTCAGCACTGTAGTTATATGCGGTAAAATCTTCTGTGACTTATTTTGGTGGAAAAACAAATTTTATTCAGCATTCATCGCTGTAGTAATATGCAATAAAATCTTTTGTGATGTATTTCGGGGGGAAAACTAATTTTAATCAGTGTTCAGCGCTGTAGTAATATGCGGTAAAATCTTTTGTGACGTATTTCGGTTGAAAAACTAATTTTATTCAGCGTTCAGCACTGTAGTAATATATGTGGTAAAACCTTTATTGAAGTATGTCGGTCAAAAAACTAAATTAATTCAGTGGTCAGTGCTGCGGTTATATGCGGTAAAATCTTAATTGAAGTATTTTGGTCAAAAAACTAAATTTATTCTGTAGTCAGCGCTGCAGTTATATACAGAAAAATCTTTATTGACATATCTTGATGAACTTCTCGACTCTTCCAGGCTCAAAGCTATCTTGATGCTTTGTTATGTCATTGTCTGTAGCTACTAGATGCCTGTTCATGCCAGGCAGGTTCCCCCAGAAGTATCTTGGTCAATCGACACTCTGTCACTGTGCCATTCTGTGGCTTCCTCATACTGCTTCCACCTCCACACTCTGTCATTGTGCCGCTCTGTGGTCTCCTCCTGATGCTGATGCTGCTGCTGCCACCTCCAGACTTGGTCATTGCGCCACTCTGTGGCCTCCTGATTCTGCTGCCACCTCCAGATTCTGTCATTGTGCCACTCTGTGGCCTACTAATGCTGCTGCCACCTCCAGACTCTGTCGGTGTGCCACTCTGTGGCCTACTTATGCTGCTGCCACCTCCAGACTCTGTTGTTGTACCACTCTGTGGCCTACTAATGCTGCTGCCACCTCCAGACTCTGTCGTTGTGCCACTCTGTGGCCTACTTATGCTGCTGCCACCTCCAAACTCTGTCGGTGTGCCACTCTGTGGCCTACTTATGCTGCTGCCACCGCCAGACTCTGTTCTTGTACCACTCTGTGGCCTACTCATGCTGCTGCCACCTGAACAGGACTTCAACTAGAACCACACTCCCGCTGTTCCAAAACCAAATGAAGCTATCCTGAGCAAGGAGTGATGGGCAAAGTTAGACTAAATAGGGAGAGGTAAAGGTCACATGATCCACACCTGAACAGGAGGTGTGGACATACAAGCAACACACAGACAAAGTGAAACCAAAACCAAAAGAGGCTGTCAGATCACTAATGTGCAGATAATCTTTCAAACCTTCTAAAACCTGTCACAGGTGTGACAGTCATTGTGCCATTCAGTGGCCTCCTTCAGTGGCTTCCACCTCCAAACCCTGTCATTGGGCCACTCTGTGGTCTCCTCATGCTGCTTCCACCTAACCACTTTGTCATAGGTTCACTCTGTGGACTTCTCATGCTGTTCCCATCCTTCCCCACTTCATGACTGGTCCACTATTTTGACTTTTGGCCTGGCTGACATCATCATTTATTTGACACTTCTTCTGATCTGTCAGAAGAAAGGAAAAATTAGACAAACAATGGATCCTGTCTGTGTAGCAGCTGTAATGCCTGTATGGTCCTATCAGAATTGGCTTATGAATTGGTAGCCAAAAGCAGCAGTGGGTAGAAAACACAGAAGGCATACAAATATTCTATTTACGTGTCATACTGATGGATTACTGCCCAAATGCTGACCGAGTGAGGGCGGATGCTCCACAGACAGGATCCGTTTTTTGAGGGGTTATTGTTCTGACAGATCAGAGGAAGGGCAAAATAATCAGTGACGTCAACACAAACTTACTTCTGACACCCTCTCCACTCTGTCGGGGGGCTCTACTTGTATAAGCGTTTAATAGAACAGGTTCTGTAGACATCTATGTAGAATCAGCTGATGAGGGTGTAAAAGGAGTGCGCTTATTCTTGACGCTAACATCTACCAGTAAGGCTGAGTTGATGCTTGAGTTATTTGGTCAGTTTTGGCCTTGTGACTGCCCAAATAAGTGAAGTATGCAGTGATTCTAAGAGCTACACCTGTCATGTGCTTGTCATATTGACTCACAGTATTGTTTTACTACCATAGCAGACTCCCTATGCGTGTTACTGCAAGCCAGAGTGTTCTACACCCCTATAAATGCTCTCTGCCTGGAAATAGCCGTTTTTTTACACGGTTCGCCGCAAATAAAATCGGATCGAAGCAATTTTTTCCCAAAAATGCGCAAACCGGCCGAATAGAATTTTTGAAAAATTCGCTCAACTCTAGTTATTACACATTGGGTGAAATATTGAACAAATAATTGAGTATGATACATCTAATTTTACAATTTTAGCTTTGGTAGAGGACTATGGATAAGCAAATCGACTTCGGATGAAACATCCAAAGTCGATTCACATAAAACTCTGCTCTCATACTGTACGGAGCAAGAGCTCCGTACAGTATTAGAATGTAATTGCTCTGAACTCAAGTTCGGGAAATGTTTTTTTTTACAGTACAAATTAATTTATGAAGTTATTGCGCGAAGTCTTGCGAGACTTAGCAAAGCAAAAACTTCGGCTCATCGAAGCCAATACAATCCTGCTCCATACAGTATTAGAACTAAGTTTTATGTTTCTTCCGAAGTCGATTCGCTCATCCCTATAGAAGACCTCTATGGCAATGTTATTTAAAAGCTTCGGACCGACAAAAGTTATATTGGGACATTTTGTAAATTAGTTTGTTTTGTTTAATCCATCTAAATGCCACACAACAAAGTTTTAAAACTACTCCACCCATCAACAGCTCACATTGCCATAGAGTTATAGTCCAAAAATGCCTTTTAGTAATACGTTAATCCTGAACTGAATTTATTTTGAAAACCAAATTATTTCTGCTAGAAAACGATTCAAGTTTATCTTAAATTCTATCTTCCCTAAGTGCAGACTGTATCAGCTTCACTGCCCAAAAATATAAACGCAGCACTTTTGGTTTTGCTCCCATTTTGCATGAGCTGAACTAAAAGATCTGAAACATTTTCTACATACACAAAAGACCCATTACTCTCAAATATTGTTCATAAATCTGTCTAAAACTGTGTTGGTGAGCACTTCTCCTTTGCCAAGATAATCTATCCCACCTCACAGGTGTGGCATATCAAGGTGCGAAATGGGAGCAAAACCGAAAGTGTTGTGTTTAAATTTTAGTTCATTGTATTTAGCAGAACCAGGACCATACTTTACCCCTGACATTCTTGACAAGGGAATGGGCTTAGTGGAAAGGGGGTAGGGCCTGATATGTGCCATTTTGAGCCAAAATTGCACCACAATTCTGGTGCAAAAATTTGTCTCGAAGTAAGCCAACCAATAGTTGAGTCAGAGAAGCTTGTCTATCCCTGAACAATTCGTATTTGTATATATAAAGCAATTTTTCATTTGCAATATTTTTTTGTGTCAGTTTTAAGTCTATCTGTGATTTGTGTTGCTGTGCCAAATTTTTGAAGTGGAGCTCTGTTTTAATAAATTCTGCCCAAATGCAGTGTGGTTTAGTACACCAGAGGGTTTCCTGGCATGGAGATGCGACTTTAAAAGTTGCAAAAAAAAATATTTGACTTAACACTGTTCTAACCTCTAATCTGGACCAACTTCTAAAAGTGGCAAGGCTCACTAAATGTCACAAAATTTGCCCAAATGTTGCATAAAATATTGCATTTGACATCTCTTGCACTATTTTTACGCCACAAAACTGGCATACCAGATTTGATAAGCTAAACTTTTATATAAAGTCCTTAAAAGTACTCCTTAATACCCAAAATAAATACCAAGCTTAAAATATAATATACAGTATACTATATACGAAATAGTGGGTGGATATATAGGGATTAATGATGAGTGAATAGATTCTAATTGTACCAAATTGATTCATCTCATTAGCAAAAGTTCTTCACCTGTGAGGTGTTGTCAGCACAGGTGAAGGAGTACCATTTTGCTGTTGATTCACAAGGAAGGACATCTTTACCTAACAAACTCTCATCTGTGCTAATGAAACAAATCGATTTGCTCATCCCTAATAGGGATTCATTAGCCATAAGCTTTTTGGAGAGATAGATAATCCCAGCACCGAATTTATAATCCATTCTGGGCCACTGTGATAAATCTAGTGTAGGTGTAGACAGCCTGTTTAAAGTTATACCATATTTAGGATTACTAAATATAGGCCACTAAATCAAAATAAAGACCAAAATACTGCCATATAAAAGTGGACTAAAGGTCAACTTGCAATGTTTTTTAATTTTAGCGTTTTCATTTTTCTTTCCTATGTTCCTTGAACCATAACTTTTTTATTTTTCCACTCACATAGCTATATGTGGGCTTTTTTTTTTCAGGACAAGTTGTACTTTCCAATGCAACCATTTAATATGGCATACAATTTAGTGGGAAGCGTAGAAAAAATTCCAAATGGGGTGGAATTGGAAAAAACGCAATTCCTCCACTGTTTTACAGGTTTTGATCCAACGACGTTCCCTTTATGGCAAAACTGACCTGTGCCCTTCATCCTCTGCATCAGTACGATTGCAACGACACCACATATGTATAGGTTTTTATGTCTAAATAGGGTAAAAATAAATTAAAACTTTGAGAAAAAATGTTTTGTTACATCACCATATTCTGACCCCCATAACTTTTTTTATAGTTATATTTATTGAGCTGTGAGAGAGGCTCATTTTTTGCGGGGTAATCTTTCATTTTTTTATACCATTTTGGGGTGTGTGTGACTTTTTGATCATATTTTATTTCATTTTTTGGTTTTAACCCTTTTTCCGATACGCCATTCGCCGTATTGGAAAAATATTTTTATATTTTAGTATACTTTAGTATTCTTTGTATACAAGAGAAGATCAGGACTCACAGACTTTGTATACAGGAAAAGATCAGGACTTACAGTCTTTGTATACAGGAAAAGATCAGGACTTACAGACTTTCTTTATGTACAGGGGAAGATCAGGAGTCACATGCTTAATCTATAGAATATATGGGGGAAGATCAAGACTCAAAGGTTTTCTCTATGTACTGGAGAAGATCAGGACTCACTGTCTTTTTCTATGTACAGGGGATGATCAGGACACACAGGCTTTCAAAATGTACAGGAGAAGAGCAGGACTCCCAGGCTTTCATATGAACATGTGAAGGACTGGGAGGCTCCCACTTATGTGGGAAAGAGCAGAACTCACAGGATTTTTCTGTGTATGGGGGAAAATCAGGATTTAAATGCTTTCTCTATGTTTGGAGAAGAACAGGACTCCCAGGCTTTCATATGAACATGTGAAAGACCAGGACTCGGAGACTTTCACCACTTATGTGGGAAAGAGCAGAACTCACAGGATTTTTCTGTGTATGGGGGAAGATCAGGACTCAAATGCTTTCTCTATGCTCGGAGAAGAGCAGGACTCACAGGCTTTGTCTATGCCTGGGGGAAAAGCAGGACTTACAGCCTTTCTCTATGTCTGGGGGAAGAGCAGGATTTACAGACTTTCTCTATGTCTGGCAGGACTCATAGGCTTTCTCTATGCAAGGGGAATAGCAGGACTCACAGGCTTTCTCTAAGCACAGGGAATAGCAGGACTCACAGGCTTTCTCTATGCACAGGGAATAGCAGGACTCGCAGGCTTTCTCTATGCACAGGGAATAGCAGGACTCACAGGCTTTCTCTATGCACAGGGAATAGCAGGACTCACAGGCTTTCTCTATGTCTGGGGGAAGAGCAGGATTTACAGACTTTCTCTATGTCTGGCAGGACTCACAGGCTTTCTCTAAGCACAGGGAATAGCAGGACTCACAGGCTTTCTCTATGCACAGGGAATAGCAGGACTTACAGGCTTTCTCTATGCACAGGGAATAGCAGGACTCACAGGCTTTCTCTATGCAAGGGGAATAGCAGGACTCACAGGATTTCTGTATGCATGGGGGAAGAGCAGGACTTACAGGCTTTTTCCGTATTTAAATCCTGGCTACATTCAAATAATGAACCAGATCATAGGACGATAAACCTCCGAGCTCATTGTCTCTCTTCTACCCTATGCTGCGCTCAAATTCTGTAGGAGACATGATAAGGCCACTTTAACGCAAGGCTTTGCCAGCCGTAACTAGAATAATTTTGCTATACGGTAATATAAATGTTTATATTTGTTTTTGGTTAAAAAAAAAAAAACAATGGCATAAGCATCAATTCCACTATTTTGTTGTAAGGTTTATGAAGCAGGATGAAGCTTCATTGTTTCTGTATAGCCAGAAAGGAGACAATAAAGCCTGATCAGCTGAATGCTTAAATATGGCTGAATGTTTGATGAGATGAAGATGTAATTTTGTCCGTGCTCCCCAAGGATATGGTTTAAATATGACTACAGCCCCTAATCAAATAGCTAGCTCCCGAACAACCGTCCCTTCCACATATTTTATTCCGTGCATGCCTCCTTTCCCCCCTCACTCCACCAAAACCATTACTTATTCAATGGTTTGTCAGCAGTGTGCATTATTAGCGCTCCACAGATAAAAATTTTAAGTGTTGCTCCCAATTAGCTCAACAGTGACCACGTACCATGCCTGGCGCTTAATGCCTGCTCGCCGAAAGAAGCTAGTTTTGAAGGTCTGAGGTGGAGGAGAGCGGAAAAAAAAAATGAAACAGCTTAAGTATTCATTTTGAGAGGAAAGACAGCTCCTATTAACATTTAACAGCATTTGTGCAACTTGGTGCGGAGGTTATGATGCAAATGAGGAGGAATTAAAAGTGGCCAGGGGTTTGTCATTGATGGATTGCAGTCTGGCGGTGTTCACACTTCTGCTGTGTCCATCAGAAGCGATTACTGTGTAATTAAACCTTATTTCTCGACTCTCTAGTGCATAATTACTTTGTGAATATAACCATCATCTAAAAAAGCTACCAAAATGCTTTAGCATTTAGTCTGGCAGTCATTCCCTTAGCTTGTGTCAGATACAACCATCATACAGTGCAAAAGAACTGTCACTTTTAATAAGCAGGAAAAAATTAAATGAAACAGTATGCCTATTACAGGAATATTAGGCGTTCAAGTGGTAGAGTCCTTTTTCTGCCATTTGCATAATTTATTCTTTCTTTTTCATTTTTTTTCTTTTTTGTCCCTCACACCAGAAGCTTCGAGCAATTTTCTTCACATTTAAATAGATCGCACATTTAAGGCCTACTTAAGGAAAATTATCACTTTGCATATTTTAATTGTTATGAAGAAAGTGAATAGAAGAGGTCTGCAGCGTGGACTCTTGAGTCGGTCAGACGTTCAACTGTCTGATTCTGTAGCTCCCCACCGGTCCACTTGAGATAACCCTACAGTTCACCGCCGCACACATACATTTCATCAGCATGCAAATCAGCTTTCAACATTACAATAAAGTGGATCTTTGATATTTACAAACTAGCCACTCATAACAAAAATGGAAAAGGTTTGAAAGAACTTTAGGATTTTATCTTCCTTTTTTTAAATATTATTTTGTATTTTTGCCTTTTACATTTTGTATTCATGATACATCCCAGGTTCAATGCAAATTTTAATGAATATTTTCTTTTCCATTTTAACACTATCTGACCATACGGAATATTATTTTATACGACTTCATATTGTTATATTCTCTCTTCCAAATGTCAATATTTACTACATTAAATCTGTGAAATCATACAGCCCAAGTAAGGTTTAAACACAAAAATGCCATTATATTTGCCTGTATTTTCAGATCTACTGGACTGTCATTCTGGTGAACGTACCGGAGAAGGAATATCAATAACCTAATTTGCTGGTTTGTGCAAAAATGTAAAACAGGGTGTTATGAAACAGCAGATTAAAAGGTACGGGCTGTGAACAGACTGCTGACTTGTCTTTTAATTATGAGAGCTTCTTCAAAATATTTATATATTAAGAGGGCTTCCAAATTGTCTCTTTTTTAACGTTTGAAGAAAGAGAAAAAAAATATCTCAAATAAAATTGCTTCACTCATCTCATCACAAAGGGTTAATATGGATATTGTATACCCCTGATTAATTTCAACATGTCAGCTGTAACAGCATTTAAACGTGATCCCTTTGTATTCTTTCTTGGATACTGCAACCTATAATAAATGCACATTAAATAAAACAAGCTTGCAAGCCTATAAACAAAAATGTGTGCAAATTAACCCATACCAGTCCAACCATTGACACCCATCTGCAGATATCACAGTTGTGTGGTTTTTGCATGCCCTTTCTTGGCATGGTCACAAAAATAAACTGCAGCTACATGAATGGGTTTTCACACAGCTGCCACTTGGTTTTTGGTAAAAAAAATTCCACCAAATCGGACTTGTCCATCAGATTGCCAGATAAAGAAACATGATCCATCCATCCACAACAGTGTTCCTCAACTCCAGTCCTCAGGGCCCACCTGCTGGTCATGTTTTCGCAATTTCGTTTGTATTGGGCAGGTGATATTGTGATTGTCAGTGCATCAGGACTTACCACAGGTATTCATTAGTTGGGGTATTCTCAAATCGTGACTGGTAGGTGGTCCCTGAGGACTGGAGTTGGGCAACACTGCTCCACAGATCATGTTTCCACTGCTCCAGAGTACAGTGGTGGTCTCTTTTATACAACTCCATCTGATGTTTGGCCTTATGCTTGATCATGAAAGGCTTGCATCCAGCTGCTGAAAGGCTTGCATCCACTTTTATGCACCATACGCCTCAGTCTGCCACTTTGTTCTTAAAGGCTTCCACGTGATCATGGAATATCTAGGAGGGAAGACATTTCATAAAATGGCTTATTGAAACATTGGCAGGGCCACACTGGAATTCAGTGCAATCTTTAAAATGATCCATTTGTAAAGGCAGACTGCATGGAAGCTAGGAGCTGGATTTTGTACATCTGTGGCAATGAGACTGAACAAAACACCTGAATTCAATGATAATAGTGGTGTCCCAATACTATTCTTCATATAGTGTATGTCCATAGGGAGTAATGTACAAGCCCTTCTTAAGGGGTTATTCAAGATAATAAAAAATGTCAACAAGACCCCAATTGGTCTAAAATAAAAAATAATGTTATACTTACTTTCTCCAGCAACCTTTTATGTGTAGCTGGCCTGGTCCTCATCTTCTGCTTGTTTAGAAACGACAGCATTGATGTACTGGTATATGGTATGTGACTGTTACAGCTAGATATTCTAAGCTGTCTAATGATGAGAACAGAGATTGGGTACATCTGTCATAAGATGTACAGTACTCAGCAATACTTTTAGGCAGGTGCGAAAAAAATTCTGAAAAGTAAAAATGATTACAAAAAAATTAAAGTGTTAATAGTTATAATCAATTAACAAAATGCAAAGCAAATGAACAAAAGAATTTAGTGTGACCACTCATTGTCTTCAAAACAGCATCAGGTTTTTGAAGGAACATGGTAAGGAAGTTGTTCCAAACATCTAAGAATGAACTTATCACAAAACTTCTGTGGTTTTAGGCTTGCTCAAATCCTACCATCTCTTCATGTAATGCCAGACAGACTGGAAGATGTTAAGATCAGGGCCTTGCAGGGCCATATGATCACCTCTAACAATATTGTATTTCTGGAAAAACAAATACTGATACGATATTCTGTAGGCACTGCTATCATTCAGTTTCCTATTAAACAAACTTCAAAAATGAAATTTTCTGAAACCAGAACATGTTAAAAATATTAATCCAGGGATTTCTAGATGGCAAAATCAATTTGCTAGGTTCACGAATCTCAGTGATTTTTTTAAAGGAGTTGACCAGCCTTAACTAGGAGATGGCCTATCCTGAGGTTAGACTATCACTAGTGATCGACAGGGGTCCAAAGAGCTAATCTAACCTCCACCGAACAGCTGTTCGGGTGTCGCTCTGTCACCAAAACTACATAGCTCAATTAACTTTGTAGTGGATGGAGCTTGTGACTACAACACTGCTCCCATTATAGTCAAAGGGAGCAGTGCTATAGTTACAAGGTCCCTTCACTAAAGGGTTGACGATGCTGTGTAGTTCCAACACCAAGTTATGGCACACTTGAAGTTACACCCAAACACCTGATTTGTGGTGGTGTGAGAAGTAGCCCCCCTGCCAATAAGCTAGTGATGGCCTATCCTGAGGGTAGGCCATCACTAAGTAAGGAATGGACAACTCTTTTAAAGATGTTTTTATTTGTTCCTGTCGCTATATTTAAGCGGTAGCTGGAATTGTCCAGAAGACTATATAACCACTTTAGGCTAAGGATAGACACAGACTTGAAACACTTTGGGCTTTTTCTATAAAATATGTCCTATGAAAAACGGTTGCCCATAGCTACCAATCAGATCAACTTATTTCAAAATATGCTTTGGAAAGATTAAAGCTGGACAGAATTGTTGCTAAGGGCATCATTTGGCCATTAAAACAGTCACCCCCATAAGAGGCAAAATGAAAATGAGGAAAAAACTTTTTCATCTTATTGATTTTGGCTTGGTATTATAAAGGATCATGCACAAGATGATATTACCGCTTCATTTTGTACTTAACTGTACTAGGGTTCCCATAGAAGTGTATGAATCCTGTACCTCCATATGTCATCGAGTTCCCTAGTATGGAGGCTATAAGGCTCTGTACTTCCATGCATTGCTGTACCAGCTCCATACAAGGATCTGCTGTGTACATGAGCCCTTAGAGTCAGCATTGCTAATTATCATATGACTATATTATATCCATCAGTTTTTTATTTTATTATAAAAATATAGAAACCATGCATTATTATATTTCTTCTTGGCATTGAAATTAGATACACTAATCTAACAAAAGAAATAACACTAATTCTAACAATTTATCAATTATAATAATTTAAAATATAGGTAATTAAGAGTTAAAGGGGTTTTCCAGGCTCCCCATATTAATAACCTATCCTCAGCAAAGGTCAATAGTACCCAATTGGTGACTGTCTGACACCCAGCACCCCAACCAATCAGCTGTCCACTTTAGCCTGGACTTAAAACTGTGAATGTAACAGAAAGAACAGCTCCATTCAAAGTGCAGTGCTTGTGCCAATTAACTGCAGCTCAGCTCTGATTCACTTCAATTGGTGCTGTTGTGCACTAACTAGGGTGGCCACTACACTTTGAACGGAGCTGTGCTTCGAGCTCCATTCATAGAGCTAAGTCCAGTGCCGGAGGCTTCAGGGAACAGCTGATCAGTAGGGGTACAGGTTGCTGGACCCTCACTGATCAAATACTAATGACCTTTCCTAAGGATATGTCATCAATGTCAGGAGCCTGGAAAACCCCTTTAATGAGGAGTGGAGACTAGAGTCCTGAATTTAGAATCTTCATCTATTATTGAGATTAATGAGTGACTACAAAGAGTGTCTCTCGCTGTGGAGGAGCGGGCACGTATTTATATTACATGAACAGTCCATACGGTTTCCTTAAAAATAATGTATTTCTTTATTTATCCTGTGGTGGTGAACACTTGGTCTCTGATTCCACTATAGATTTAGGCTCATTGCTGGGGGTTTCAGCAGTTGGAAACTTAACAACTTATCGTGGGGGGTGGCTCATCCAATAAAATGTGATTGTCCAAAGCAAAACCCACAACACTATTAACAAGAAACTTACCACCGAAAAAGAGAAAAGCTGAATCACGAATTTAAGACTCTGAGTTATCCTCTTGTCTTAACCATTTCTTGGAAAGTTGAGTGACAACTGGTAAGGCTACCGCTACTTCTGCATGCAAAAGATATAAGTGCAAATAGATAAATTTATGAACAAATCAAAAAACATAGCCATCTGGTAGACTTATATTGTTCATTTTATGGGGTTCACCTTAAGGTTTTTAATTAAAATAGTGGTTGAATGTAAAATTGGGACAAAACCTTTATACATTCTGGAGAAGGACAGTTGAAATATTTTTTTCCAACCGAGGTAAACAAGAGAGTGTTCGTATAAGGAATTGTGCTCAAGGTCAACAAGAACTACCCAGGGATGTATAGAGGCCAAGAAGTCTTCCCTCGAGGTTACAAGGAGGATTGCATATAGGAGAGATATCACTTATTTTTGCCATGGCATTTCATGAAATGCATTTAATTTTACACAGCAGCAGTAAAACAACAGCTTTATTACCAGAAAAGTGCACTTATCAAATGATATACCTCTTTTATTCTTCAGGCTGGGTTGTCTTACACCAACTATAACTTAAACAACATTCACTGAAAAGTCACAAGATGTGCAACCACTGTACATCCATTTAACATTCGGTCGATTTGGCCGGTTCGCCAAATTTTTAGAATTTTTTTTGTTTGATCCGAATTTATTTGCTGTGAATCGCATAAAAACAACGCTATTTCCTGGCTGCAGAAAGCCTTTATAGTGGTGTAGAACACTGTGCCTTGCAGTTAAACACATAGGTAGTCTGCTGTGGTAGTGAAATAATACTGTGAATCAGTATGACAGGCATCTCTCTTAGAATCACTGCACACTTCACTTATTTGGGCAGTCACGGGGCCAAAACTGACCAAATAACTCAAGTGTGAACTCAGTCTTACAGGTAGATGTTAGCGTCAAGAAGAAGCGCACTCCTTTTACACCGTCGTCAGCTGATTCCACATAGATGTCTACAAATCCTGTTCTATTAAACGCTTATACAAATAGAGCCCCCCGACAGAGTGAAGAGGGTGTCAGCAGTAAGTTTGTGTTGACGTCACTGATTATTTTGCCCTTCCTCTGATCTGTCAGAAGAATAACCCCAAAAAAACGGATCCTGTCTGTTGAGCATCCGCCTTCACTCGGTCAGCATTTGGTCAGTAATCCCTCAGTATTGCTAATGCCCAAAAAAAGGAGTGGATCCAAAACAGAGATGACCGAGTCAACCATTCAAGAACCGCTGGGTTGCTGGTCAAGACACAACCGCTAGATGACACCGGGAGATCAGGCCTCTGACTGCGACTCCTGCTGTCACGCCCCCTTACTCTGCTGCGACCTGTGCCTGCGCCAGAAACATTTAGGCCGCTGTCATTTCCCTGTGCAGGGCCTGGCGCTTCTCTGTCTGTCATACTGTTAGATCAGATAAATAAATAAAAAGGAAATTAAAACACCCCAAAAAAGTATTTAATTTTCTCACTTTACCACACAACGGCTAATAAGCCCTTTTTTTTCCAGTAATACAATCTAAAAAGGGCTGTCATTTTCTCACTTCACCACACCACGGCAAATACTTTTTTTGTGCCACTAATACATGCAAAAAAGGGCTTTAGAACATATAACTGCACTGCTGACCGGCAAATAGGCCCTTATTTTTTTCCACTTATACACGCCACAGAAGGCTTTAGAACATATTATTACTGCACTGCTAAACGGCATATAATATATATTTTTTAACCACTATTACACACCAAAAAGGGCTTTAGAACATATAACTGCACCACTGACCGGCGAATATATTTTCGCAATTAAAATATTCAACACTATTTGTGAATACGAATATATAGCACTATATTCTAAATATTCGCGAATTCTCGAAGTGGCGATATTCGCGATTAAAATTCACGATTCGAATATTCACGCTCAACACTAATCACTTGGCACCATGAAGTCGCAGCTTCACCTCACAATGTTTTACATCAACACAAATAAACGCTTGCCTGGCCAGGCACTCACTATACAGAGGTTTTCTCTAACTCACCTCTAGCTCAGTGTTCACACTGTGGTATTCGGCTTCGGTCAGAGAGCCTCCTAGCTGGGACCAGTGTAACCCACCAGTCCTCCTGGTGGAAGCAGCAAAATACCTTGGGGGGATATGCTCCAGCTGTCCTCCTGACTCTGACCGTGCGACACCTCTCTTCTTCAATCTTCAGGCGACGATGGGTCCTCCCAAACTCAGGCTTCCTCTACCCTCCTGGCTGAAACCACACAGAGCCTCTGCAGGCTTCCTTAGCCTTGTGGCCACCCAGCCCTCCTGGCTGGGACCACACAGGCTGCCTGCAGGTCTGTTCCCTGGGGCCTAACTCCTCCTCGCACCTGGCCTCACCTCAGGCCTGGTGATCGTGGGGAAAACACAGCAAATCATCACATACATCTGCTCTAATAGGTTTCCTGCACCCTTCTAGGAGACACATATCTTCCCTTTTCATAGATGAGGCCTCTTACTGCCTCACAAGAGATATACTTTAGAGCAGCCACATGGATGATTGGCAACTGCAGACTGGAGATGGCTTATTGACTTCTTTGAGACTGTGTTTTGGGCATGATCTGTGTCCTGTGCACAGGTCATTGCTCAGAAAGAGGAGATGGTGAGCTGTGAAATTATCATTTGTGAATAGTGAATCCAAAACAATTTACATTCAATTGTATTGAGTGGGCACAATGACAGGGAACGGCGATCGCGCCGCCCCTATCATTTAACCCCGCAGATGTCGCATTCAATGCAGATCGCAGCATCTGAGAGTCACATTCAGCTTATTAGAAGGTTAATAAGAAGTTAAAACAAAATAATACATACTCACCTTATCTATTTGATTGCAGAAAGCCCATTGCGGCCATCTTTATTGCAGAGAATGCGGAAATTCTCACATGCCCTGACATGTGACGTCGGCATGTCATCACACTGGGCGGGCGAGGTGATGTCATCAGTGATGATGTCATTGCACCCACCCAGCATGATGAGGTGGTGACGTCACATGTCAGCGCTAGTGTTGAGCGAACGGTGGACTTCTATCCGAATTTCTGGATAAATTTGATTAGCCGCAAAGCTAAATTTCCTTGTGCTTCATGGTAGCAAATCGATTTTTCATGAAATTGTGTAAAAAACTAAAAAATCATACTTGAGTAAGATCACACATGAGTGAAGTATTCAAAAATGTAATTTGGCTGCTTTTTAAAAAAATTAGCTTTGTGACAAATTACTTTTTCACGAAGTGCATTTCAAGTAGTACTTCCAGTGAAAGGGAGCGGCAATAGCGTCGCTACCCGTCATTATACCCCTCAGATGCCCTGTTTATAGCTGATCACAGCATCTGATAGAAATAACAGAGTAATAAATGAATAAAATAAAAAAAAATCATACAAAATCCCATGTGCAGTAACGTATGACGTCAACCCGCTGGCTGGCATGATGACATCATGGACCGTGCAAGATTTTGCGCCAGATCTTCAATCAAGATGGCGGCGGCCGGCCTGTCGCAAGCAAATGGATGAGGTAAGTATGATTATTTATTTATTTTTTATTTATCACTCTGTTATTTCTATGAGAGGCCGTGATCCGCTATGAACACGGTATCTGAGGGGTAAATTGACGGAGAGTGGTGAAATCGCCGCTCTCTTTCTTGCAAGCACTACTTACAAAGAAATGCACTTTGTGACAAAGTAATTGGCATGTTTTCTTCAATGAAGATGTCTGCGACGGCCTCTCCGCGATCCAATGGATGTGGCGAGTATGTATTTCTTTTTACCGCCATTTCAGGAAAAATTGATTCGTTGCGCTTCGTGTTGTGTTGAAATTCGGATTCAAGGCAAATCAAATTTTTCCTGAAATTCAGATCAAATTCCACTTCATTAACTTCAATTCGCTCAGCACTAATATTGAGATGAATGCTGAAGAGTGATCTCTACAGAACAAGGACTGGGTCACTTCAATACACCACAAAAAATGTTAAAAAAAATTATCCAGCAAATTTTTTGATGGCATGTTCATTTCTACTGGACGCTGTGGGGAAGTTAAACTCAGAAATGGAAGCTTCTATGCAAGACATTAGCTCTCTATCTATGAATTTAATAAAAAATTAACCCATATTTATAGCATTATAGTTGGAGATACAGCCATTACTCATCGAGGATGATGGAGTCCCACTATTGAGTAAAAGGAATAAACGGAATGGGATGAATTAAAGGGGTTGTGCAGTGGAAAAATATTGGTGATCTATCCTCAGGTCATCAATATCAGATCGTCAGGGGTCGCATTCCCGGCATCTCCACAGATCAGCTATTTGAAGAAGCGGCGGCACTCGTGTTCAAGGTTACCTGCGCGTCATCTTGCTTGTAGAGCCAGCACAGAGTAATAATAGCTGCTCATCCACCTCATTGAGATGAGCAATTGCAATTACACTGTGTCACCCCTTCAAGCAAGACAACATGCAGGTAGTTATGAGGAGGAAGCAATGCCCGGCTGCGCGCCGCCTCCTCTTCAAACGTCTGATCGGTGGAGGTGCCTGGAATAGGACCTGTGCCAAACTGATATTGATGGCCTATCCTGAGGATAGATCAATATTTACCCACTGCCCAACCCTTTTAAACCCTGGCAATATGCAATGTTCTGACTGGTTGACTTTCCAGTACTGGGCAGTCTCTGCTGACATATCGATTTTTAAACGCCTTGTTAGTTGAAGGTAGCAGTTTTAGCACCACAGCTATTTTCTGTGATTTCATAAATGGAAAGTAAAGAGTACTTCAGAATTATTTTCAAGTGGAAAATACTGCGCGAACAGACACAGAAGGTGGTAGACGTTTGTTTTGATGTTGGGAATAGGAGCTATTGCTATATGCTCAGGGAATGTCGGCCTGTGCATTAGACAGCCTAGCGCAGCTTTACAGACATATAAATTATCATTGCCCCATAGCCCTTGGTCATTTTTATGATCCAATTTCTTTTTTTAAGTGCAGCATTTATAGAAAGGAGCACAGAATTGTAAACACTAGACAAACATTAATCTTCAAAGTAAAGTGAAATAGACTTAAGCTCACAAAAGCCATCAGAGCAATGCCAAAAACTATGAAAGAGCATTGAAAAGCAATACTTTAAGGTCAGTAAAGATCCAGGTCTCTAGTATCGAAAGAGAAGAAAACATTTACATAGAGTGTTCTTTATTGCCATGCTTCAGTAATAAGACTGGAAAGTTGTTCAAACAGGAAAGTAACAAGTGACATAAGTAGATTGCCGTTCTCATTTTCCAGGAGTGCATTGAAAGAGGTTTTAATGCACAAATGGGAGCAACTGAACAACATATAAGCAATTTATGCTACTTATATGCACAAGAGATAGATTGGCACAATGGGTGAGCATAGCGTGCAGCCTCAAGAACAGCTTCTTATTCTTTTATAATACAAATTCCTTCAACGTATTAAGATGGTTTATTTCCATTACAAAAGGAAGAAAAAGTGTGGCCATCTTTAAAGGAAATCCATAAAAATGCCATGATGAGGACAGAATTTTCAGTTTTACAGGATTTTAGAGATCTGTCCCTGACCTTTCCTCTTGAGCCGATATATCCCAAGATAAATGACCAACTATGAATAAAAACTTGCAGGAGTTGTTTATGCTATATGGGTCACCATCACGGCATCTGACAGTAATAATAGAGTGCAAAAATTTAAAAAACACTATTTCACTTCAAATTGATTCGCTACCTTGAAACATGAGGAATTTGCACCCAACCCGCTGTCCATGCCTACTTGCAGAGCAGGCCCTAAGTGGCAAGTCCACAACTGGTCAACCGTTCCTATGCTGGTAAGTGCATGTAGTCAAACCAAGCATCGGCGGTAAAAACTGCGGGGATCTGTTCACACAACTGGAAGCCAGAAACAGACAAACACACAGAGAAAGGACGTGCAGGAAAAGGTTCAAAGCCGGGAGGTCAATACAGTACCAAATCACAGAGCAGAGCGAGAGGTCCAAGTCAAGCCAAAGTCAAATCCAATAGTAACAATCCAAACCACCAAATAGCAAGTAGAGCACAGCAAGAATAACCTATAACTGGCAAGGGTGTGTTATCGACGGGGGTTTAAATAGAGCTCCGAGTCCCTGGATCAGAACCTGATAGGTCCATGACTCGGTGCTCCATTAGTCAGAACACAGCACACAGGAGAGATCAGGTGAGCAATCAGCCCACTGCTAGTCTCCGCTGTGGGGGGAAAGAGCATAGCATCCAGTTGCTAATGATACTGTCGCATCACCACGGAGCGTGCCTTAGCAGCATGTCTCTCCTGGCGCATTTGTGCTGAAGCTGGAGCTCTCACTGCAGGAGCCCGGACAGATATGTTTGCGACAATAGCTTTCTAGAAGCACTGGGACCGCTCGTCCTGCAGAAACGCAGTAGCTGCTGTTCTCCTCAGCAGCCTGTTCTAGCAGAAAGTTACATTCGACCATTGATGGGGCCATGGGCCCCAGTGGCCGCCCGATATGGCCTTATTGTAATTCATCATTGCAAATACAATCTTACATGGAACCTGTCACAGTTAATATGGAGTGTGATATGTGACCAACAGGTTATAGAGCATGAAGAGCTGAGCAGATTATATATAGTTTTGTAAGAAAATATTCTGTAATTAATTAATTTCAAATTCTGCATATTCTAGGCTACTTAGCCCAGTGGGTGGGCCTATCAGTGACTGACAGCTTTCTTTAGGTAAGTGTGTAGTCACAGATCACTAACTAGGGTCACCGTCTGGTGGTCCTAATCACAATTATATTAATTAAACGGCCTATCCCTAATGTTGATCGTGAATATTCTAATCGCAAATTTTCATTGCGAATATCGCCACTTCGAGAATTCGCAAAGATGTAGAATATAGTGCTATATATTCGTTATCACAAATATTCTAGATTTTATTTTCATCAGTAACCTCCCTTCTTGCTTGTGGGCCAATGAGAAGGCTCCAATCTCTTTGTCAGAGCTTAGCAACATCCCTAGCAACCAATAGGAAAGTTACCTACCCCTTACTATATAAGAACCTCCCCAGAAGCCATTTTCTGTAGTTTTTTTTTTGCAGTTCTTAGAGAGCAGTGACATTGCTGTGCTCTGTGCTTTCATCCGGATCCTATTCCTTATCCAATTACATTAGATAGTTAGTTAGCTCATATATATAATACAGATAGTTAGTGGGAGATAGTCAGTGTAGGTTAGATAGTGATATAGTGCAGCTGATAGGTTCCAGTGCAGGGTGTTAGGTAGTGTAGCTGATAGGTTCTGCTGTCCATACATACACGCTACAGACACAGTGCTGTGATGTCACAACAATACTTAGTGCACCAATCAGTAATATCTACTCAGATCTGCTAAAAGGCTAAGTTGCATGTATTGCGCAAATAATATGCGCATAATTAGTGCCAATTTGCGCAATCACAAAAATAATGACTAGAGATCACAAATTCTAGAATTCACAAATTTATTGCGAATATTATGCGAAAAATTCGCGAAACTGAATATTGCCTATGCCGCTCATCACTAGTTATCCCATGATAAATAAACAATGAAAATCAGACATCATACAGTAAATGAAAGTCTCTTTCTAACAAAGCTAGAACCAGCCCTGCACCTCTCATATATCCAGAGAGCTCCACATTCATTGCTCGGCTAGATTTATATCAAGCTGACAGCCCAAGGGGAGTGTCTTTTCTGCTGCAGCTCAGTGGGCGCGTCCTTTCTGCTGGAGCTCTCTCCCTATCACAGCTCAGGAGGCAGTTAGTTGAAGTATGAAACTGAGCATGTGCGGCCATCTCATCGAGCTGGACAAAGAAATAAAAAAAAGAACAAAGAGTAGATGGCGCTATACAGATCTATTTATTGAATAACTCAGTGGCTTTACAAAAAAATGTATAACATGGAATTACAAAAGTATTCAGATCTAATTGCTGGTTTGAAACTGTAAAATATTTTTCGTGGGACAGCCCCTTTAAAAAAATGTTTTAATTAATATTTCTCTTTTTCATTCACTTTCTCTCATTCTTTCTCTCTCATTCTGCCCCTCCTTCTCTCCATCATTCTCTTCTCATTCTTTCTCTCATTCTTCGCCTCTCATTCTCCCCCTCTCATTCTCCCCCTCTCATTATCCCCTTCTCGTTCTCCCCTTCTTATTCTTCCCCTCTCATTCACCCTTCTCATTCTCTCCCTTATTCTACCCTTCTCATTCTCCCCTCTCATTTTCCTCCTCTCATTCTCCCCTTCTCATTCCCCCCCTTATTCTATCCGTCTCATTCTCTCCCTTTCATTCTCCCCTTCTCATTCTCTCCCTCTCATGTTCCCTTCTTATTCTATCCATCTCATTCTCTCCCTCTCATGTTCCCTTCTTATTCTATCCATCTCATTCTCTCCGTCTCATTCTCCCTCTCATTCTCCCCCTTTTCATTCTCTCCCTCTCATTCTCTCCGTCTCATTCTCCCTCTCATTCTCCCCCTTTTCATTCTCTCCCTTTTCATTCTCTCCCTCTCATTCTCTCCCTCTCATTCTCCCCTTCTCATTCTCTCCCTCTCATTCTCCCCTTCTCATTCTCTCCCTCTCATGTTCCCTTCTTATTCTATCCGTCTCATTCTCTCCCTCTTATTCTCCCCTTCTCATTATCTCCCTCTGATTCTCCCCTTCTCTTTCTTCCCCTTTCATTCTCCCCCTTTTCATTCTCTCCCTCTCATGTTCCCTTCTTATTCTATCCATCTCATTCTCTCCGTCTCATTCTCCCATTCTCGCCCTCTTATTCTCCCCTTATCATTATCGCCCTCTCATTCTCCCCTTCTCTTTCTTCCCCTTTTCATTCTCCCCCTCTCATTCTTTCCTTTAGGCCTCTTTCACACAGCCATGTGCTGGCCAGGGCATGGGCACCGACTGTGAGCCAGCAGCATGCGAATTGTGGACCTATTCACTTGAATGGGGTCCGCGATCCGTCTGTTCCCCAAAAAGATAGAACAAGTTGTATATTTGTATGTAACAGAAGCACTGGGTTCCGTTCAGTGCATCTGCTTCGTTCAGCATCTTCTGTTCCGATCCGCATTTCTGAATGGGGTCCGCGATCCGTCCGTTCCGCAAAAAGATGGAACAAGTTCTATATATTTTTGTAGCGGAAGCACGGGGTTCCGTTCCATGCTTCTGTTCCGTTACGCATCTTCCGTTCTATTCTACATCTCCGGATGGGGTCCGCTATCCGTCTGTTCTGCAAAAAGATATAACAAGTTCTGTAATTTTGTGAAACGGAAGGACGGGGTTTCGTTCCGTGCTTCTGTTCCGCATCTCCGGATTTGCTGACCTATTCAAGTGAATGGGTCCACATCCGTGATGCGGAATGCACATGGCTGGTGACCCGTGTATTGCGGAACCTCCATATGCGGCTCGCAATACGGCCACAGAACAAATACGTTTGTGTGAAAGAGGCCTCATTCTTTATCTTATTCTCTCTCATTTCCACTTGTATTCTCTTTCTTTCTTTCTCATTTCCATTCTTATTTTCTTTCTTTCTTCCTTTCTCTCTCATTCCCTCCCTTACATTCTCTTCTTCTCATTCTCTCTCTTATTCCTTCATTCTCTCTCATTTTCTCTCCCCCTCTCTCATTCTCTCTGTTGGCAAAAATGATCTCAAATTAAATCAAATGATATTCTGATTCTAAAGAACCACATTTTTTAGGTCGAATGTTGATTCTATAGAATCTTTTTGATCATCTCCTAGTCAACATACATCATTTCAAGAGTTGAGCGAATCGAATCCCACGAAGTGTAATTTGTTCTGAATTTCAAGATAAATTCGATTCGCCTCGAAGCCGAATTTCCTCGTGCTTCGTGTAAGCAACTCGCTTTAACCTGAAATAGTGTAAAAAACAAAAAAAAATCATATTTACCTCTTCCATTTGCTCGCAACAGGCCGCCAACCGCCATCTTGATTGAAGATCTCAGCCGAAATACCATGGGTGGAGACGTAATCTCGCGCAGCGTGATTTTGAGCCAGATCTTCAAGCAAGATGGAGGCGGCTGGCCCGTCGCGAGCAAATGGAGGCGGTAAGTTTGATTAAAAAAAAATTAATGTTAATTTTACACAGTTTTTACACTCAGATGCCGCAATTATGTATGAACATGGCATCTGAGGGGTACAATGACGGGGGGAGGGGAGAGTTGCGGCGCTATAACAGCCCCCTGTCGTTGCACCAGCTACTAAATTTGAGTAATTTGTCACTAAGCGTACAGGTGAATCAGCCGAATCGAACTTTTGGAAAATCATCTCTAATCTTTTCCATACTGCACAATTTTGGAGTAAAATGTAGCAAAATGCACTATTCTTGATGTATTATTTTGTTTATAATATTTTTGAATAATCTCAATGTAACTTTTTTTAAATATTTTATATTTCTTGGCTAATTATCCCAAAATATAGTTTTTTTCTAAAATGTATATTCCTGTATTTATTGGCAGATCGACTTTGCAGCTGTGACCAAACAAATGAAATAATCAGATAGAAGACTCAGTTTTAATCATTTAAAGTTGACTTACACGAATGATGATTATAATCAACCTTGCTGTTTTTGTTGCACCCGATTGACGGCCATCGGACAAGGATTAAGCCCCGTGCACCCTCTCTCGGTTTATACGGAGCATCTAATTCCCTTTGCTGATACAAATCCACAATATGCTTTCTCCAGCACTTGTTGACATTATCAGAGCCGTTATTTCACGGTGGCATTTACACGTGAATGAATACCCTTTCTGCCTTTCTTCTGCAGCCCTGCATGCACAGCTGCTTATAGTCAAGTGGATGGATAACTAATGGTTGGTGATGATGAGGAAATAGGAAACAAAAAAGTTTATTCTGTTAGGCACATAAGCTGCGGTACTTTCACCTCTGCCCAGCTGGTAATAAGCAGTATTCAGACAATGTCCTGTAGCTAGCCAGGCTGAGATGGGACAGCTGCCTGGCTGCTGTTTAATAGAATTCATATGCCTGGAGGGTGTGGATCTTTATTGGCTACCTCCAGCAATTGAGCAACTGCTGTTTTAAATTATACTCATTGGGGCTTGTGTTTAAACACAGGACAAAACATGTTTTGACACTGCACCAGCTCTAGTACAAAATCGAACTCTGCTGTATTTCCCAAATTTTTGCAGCTCTAATAAATGAAACTATTTTAGTAAGTAGAGAAAGCTAGCGCTGAGCTATTAGGCTCCCTCACATGGAAATGTATTAGCATTTTAAAAAATCAAGTGTTTTGTGCAAGCAATGTACTTTTTTATTTATATTTAATTTTTTTATTCATTTATTTTAACATGCATTTATACAATTGTATAATAAATGCCCATTGGAAAGCACCTAAAAAATACCTCGAGCATGGTGTATTTTGAAGAAAAATGTCATACACCCGAAAAAGACAGTAAGTTTGGTTTAGGGCTCATGAACACGACTGTATGTATTTGGCGGTCCGCAAAACACGGATCCGCAAAAAAAAAATGGATGACATCCGTGTGATGTCCGTGTTACATCCATTTTTTTGTGGATCTATTGTAAGGTCTCTTGCACACGAGCGTGTGCGCCCCGTGGCCGTGCTGCGGCCCGCAAATTGCAGGCCACAATGCACGAACACCCACCGTGGGGCAACCGCAGTGGATCGCGGAACCATTCACTTTAATGGGACCGCGATCCGACCGTTCCGCAAAAAGATAGGACATGTTCTATATTTTTGCGGAACGGAAGTACGGGACGAAACCCCCACGGAAGCACTCCGTAGTGCTTCCGTAGGGTTCCTTTCCGTGCTTCCGTTCCGCATCTCCGGATTTGCAGACCCATTGAAGTGAATGGGTCCGCATCCCTGATGCGGAATGCATAGAGAACGGTGCCCATGAATGGCGGATCCGCAAATGCGGTCCGTAATGCGGCCACGGAGCGCACACGTTTGTGTGCAATAGACCTAACAATGTCTGTCTTTGTCCGCAAAATGGACAAGAATAAAACATGTTTTATTTTTGGGGGGGAACAGACTTACGGATATACGGATACAGAATGCACACTGAGTCATTTCAATTTTTTTTGCGGCCACATGGAAATGGGACGGAAATAAAATGGTACAGACACGGACAAAAAAATACGTTTGTGTGCATGAGCCCCTACACATAGGCGTTTGCTGCATTTTTTGCTACATTTTTAGCAGCTTTGTCTGCGTCTGCGGGTTTTAGCAGCATTTGTTGGCTGAAGGTCTGTGGGAAATATGAAATGCCGGATACACAAGGTTTTGTTCGTTACTGCTTTTTTTGTTTGTTTATTATGTGGTGTGTTTTTTCTTTTATTTCTACATTCTTTTCAAAAACTCAACATGCTGGAGCTCTTGACATTTTTTGAGGCGTTTTGACATCACCTTCTTTATAGAGGAAAAATGCAGTGAAGAAAAGGCTAGTGGTAAGACACACTTGGAGCAGAACAACGGATGTAACAAACCCAAGTGTGAACCTTGTAAAGTTGTGACTGTTTTTATCTATTTATTTTATTCCTGTTTAGAAAGGACAGATTGCGTAAAGGTTTGTGATTATAACTTTTTTTATTTTTACCAAACAGTGAAACAGCATGAGGGGGAACATAAGAGGTCAGACTCGCAGCGTGAGTATGCAGCAGCTCCTGTCCTGACATCCTAGTACTACTGTGGTCCCATACCATAATAATGATTTAAGATGCTATGTAACCCTTACAGTTTTGGAATGCACTGGATAGGGGCTCATTCCGTTTCCGTATTGCGGCCCGCATACGGCGGATCCGCAATACACGGGGGAACCGGTCGTGTCCATGCCGCATAACGGATGTGGACCCATTCACTTGGGTCCACAAATCCAGAGATGCAGTGTGGAACGGAAGCACAGAATGGAATCCCACGAAATCACTACGGAGTGCTTCCGCGGGGTTCTGTTCCGTGCCTCTGCACGGCAAAAAGATAGAACTTGCTCTATCTGTTTGCGGAACGGACGAATTGCAGAACCCATTCAAGTGAATTGGTCCGCGATCCACATGCGGCTGGCCCACGGTCTGTGCCCGTGCATTGCGGACCGAAATTTGCGGTCCAGTACACAAGCACGGAGCCCTTACGTTCATGTGAGCAAGCCCTAACACTGACACTGTGTTATTCAATGCATTCCAGAACTGTAAGGTTTAGGGCTCATACACACGACCGCATGCCCTCCGAGACATACGGTCCGTGAGCGGGCCATATGTCCCGGAGCGGCATACATCGTGCGCACGGGAGCTACAGCATCATAGGTTACTATGTTGCTGTGCGCATCGAGCCGCCCGCGGGACTATTGTCCCGCACTCATATGATCTTATGACTGCGGAACAATAGCCCCACGGGTCGCCAATGCGCACAGCAACATAGTAACCTATGATGCTGTGCGTTCCCGTGCGCACGATGTATGCCGCTCCGGGACATATGGCCCGCTCACGGACTGTATGTCTCGGAGGGCATACGGTCGTGTGTATGAGCCCTTATATAGCAACTAGAGATGAGCAAATTGACTTTGGACGAAACATCCGAAGTCGGTTTGCATAATACTTAATTTGAATACTGTACGCTAAGTGGTACCTTGAAACCGAACCCGAGTTCAGGAAATGTCCGTCATCCGAATTTCCGTTCCGCGTCCCTGCAAAAGAAATAGAGCATGTCCTACCAGGAATAGGCATTTCTATTATAGGGCCGGCCATGTGCGGTCTGCAAAATGCGTAACCCAGACGTCTGGTATCATTGTTTTGCGCATCTGCAATTTGCGGACCGCAAAACACTTACGGGTGTCTGAATGGACCCTTACACTCATGCTGAGATTCCAGAGTGTGCAACTCGCTCGCCTGAGAGCGGCCATATTCTACATTATGAATGGCCTGCCCACTCTGCAACTATGGGAAGAGAAAATAGAAAAGGCTACTCCTTTCATTATTAGTGGTTTTGAGAGAAAATAATAGAATTAGGTGTGATGCTGTTCAAAGAGGATATACTACTGAAATAAAAAAATAAAAATAAAAATATCTGGAGAAATGCACACCATTATTTTATTTCTGTTTTACATTGCAATTATTACCTTTTTTAGCTTCCCTAGTCACCCCCTTGCAGATCTGTAATCTTTACTTTCTGTGGGTGTAAACTTATCACATGTGACCATCAAGTACCCGCATCTCTCAGAAGTGCATTGTAGTTCTCTCTTGTTCACCTGTTGTCAACTGGCCAATTTTCCACTTTCGTTTTTCACTCCCTGCCTTCCCGGAGCCATTTTTTTGGTTGGATATACAATATAGCAGGAAGCTGGAAAAAAATTCCAACAGAGTGGCATTAGAAAAAAACACAATTCTGCCATAGTTTTTCTTTTTTTTTTTCCCGAAGTCTAAGGCCCCTTTCACACGGGCGAGTATTCCGTGCGGATGCGATGCGTGAGTTGAACACATTGTACCCGCACTGAATCCTGACCCATTCATTTCTATGGGGCTGTGCACATGAGCGGTGATTTTCACGCATCACTTGTGCGTTGCGTGAAAATCGCAGCATGCTCTATATTCTGCGTTTTTCACGTTGAAGTGAATGGGGCCGCGTGAAAATCGCAAGCATCCGCAAGCAAGTGCGGATGCGGTGCGATTTTCACGCATGGTTGCTGGGAGACGATCGGGCTGGGGACCCGATCTGTATTATTTTCCCTTATAACATGGTTTTAAGGGAAAATATTATCATTCTGAATACAGAATGCAAAGTAAAATAGTGATCGCGTAGTTGCGGATCTCTGTCTTCTTCTGGAATGTTGAGCTGCCGGCTAAGGACCTGTGGTGACATCACATCACATGATCCAATCACATGGTCCCTCACCATGGTGATGAACCATGTGATTGGACCATAGTGACGTCACCACAGGTCTTTTGCCAGGTCCTGAAGATAGAACAGAGACCGGCAGCTATGGAGCAGGTAAGTTAACTTTAAATTTTTTTTTAACCCCTCCATCCCTAACTTACTTTGCATTCTGTATTAAGAATGCTATTATTTTCCCTTATAACCATGTTATAAAGGAAAAAATAAAATGTACACAACACCGATCCCAAACCTGAACTTCAGTGATGAAGTCTGAGTTTGGGTCTGGGTACCAAACATGGCGATTTTTCTCACGAGCGTGCAAAACGCATTAAAACTCTTTGCATTCGCGCGGAAAAATCACACATTTTACCGCAACGCACCCGCATCTTATCGGGCCCTCACACGCCACGCTGGTATGAAAGAGGCCTAAGGGGTTTAGTATTAACACCTTGTGTCTTCTTCCCCTGCATAGAAAATTATCCCTCACACACAGCTCCAGTGATTGCACTTATAAATAGTACTATAGTATGCAATGCACTCCTATTTCATTTACTGTCTAGAGAGAGATTTCTAATAAGGCCTCTTTCACACGGGCGTCATGTTTTTTGCCCGGATAAGAGGCGTGTGCGTTGCGGGAAAATGCGCGATTTTTCCACGCGAGTGCAAAACATTGTCATGCGTTTTGCACTCGCGTGAGAAAAATCACGCATGTTTGGTACCCAGACCCGAACTTCTTCACAGAAGTTCGGGCTTGGGATTGATGTTCTGAAGATTGTATTATTTTCCCTTATAACATGGTTATAAGGGAAAATAATAGCATTCTGACTACAGAATGCTTAGTATAATAGTGCTGGAAGGGTTAAAATAATAAAAAAGTTAACTCACCTTCTCCTCTTGTTAGCGTAGATCCCGGTCTGTTCTTTAGCTGTGGACTGAATGACCTGAGGTGATGTCAGATCACATGCTCCAATCACATGGTCCATCACCATGGTGATGGAGCATGTGATCTGACGTCATCAAAGGTCCTTCAGCCACAGCTAAAGAACAGACCGGCCTCTACGCGAGAACAAGAGGAGAAGGTGAGTTAACTTTTTTATTATTTTTAACCCTTCCAGCACTATTATCCTAAGCATTCTGTAGTCAGAATGCTATTATTTTCCCTTATAACCATGTTATAAGGGAAAATAATACAGTGAATAGACTGTCACCTAGAACCCATGCGTGAAAATCGCACCGCATCCGCACTTGCTTGCGGATGCATGCGATTTTCACGCATCCCCATTAATTTCTATAGGGCCTGCGTTACGTGAAAAACGCACAAAGAGGAGCATGCTGCGATTTTCACGCAACGCATAAGTGATGCGTGAAAATCACCGCTCGTGTGCACAGCCCCATAGAAATGAATGGGTCAGGATTCAGTGCGGGTGCAATGCGTTCAACTCACGCATCGCACCCGCACGGAAAACTCGCCCGTGTGAAAGGGGCCTAAGGCCCCTTTCACACGGGCGAGTTTTCCGTGCGGGTGCGATGCGTGCGGTGAGCGCATTGCACCCGCACTGAATCCTGACCCATTCATTTCTATGGGGCTGTGCACACGAGCGGTGATTTTCACGCATCACTTATGCGTTGCGTGAAAATCGCAGCATGCTCCTCTTTGTGCGTTTTTCACGTAACGCAGGCCCTATAGAAATGAATGGGGTTGCGTGAAAATCGCATGCATCCGCAAGCAAGTGCGGATGCGGTGCGATTTTCACGCATGGGTTCTAGGTGACAGTCTATTCACTGTATTATTTTCCCTTATAACATGGTTATAAGGGAAAATAATAGCATTCTGAATACAGAATGCTTAGTATAATAGTGCTGGAAGGGTTAAAAATAATAAAAAAGTTAACTCACCTTCTCCTCTTGTTCGCGTAGAGGCCGGTCTGTTCTTTAGCTGTGGCTGAAGGACCTTTGATGACGTCAGATCACATGCTCTATCACCATGGTGATGGACCATGTGATTGGAGCATGTGATCTGACATCACCTCAGGTCATTCAGTCCACAGCTAAAGAACAGACCGGCATCTACGCGAACAAGAGGAGAAGGTGAGTTAACTTTTTTATTATTTTTAACCCTTCCAGCACTATTATACTAAGCATTCTGTATTCAGAATGCTATTATTTTCCCTTATAACCATGTTATAAGGGAAAATAATACAATCTTCAGAACATCAATCCCAGACCCGAACTTCTGTGAAGAAGTTCGGGTCTGGGTACCAAACATGCGTGATTTTTCTCACGCGAGTGCAAAACGCATGACAATGTTTTGCACTCGCGCGGAAAAATCGCGCATTTTCCCGCAACGCACCCGCCTCTTATCCGGGCAAAAAACATGACGCCCGTGTGAAAGAGGCCTAAGGCTTATTGCACACGAACGTGTGCGCTCCGTGGCCTTATTGCGGACCGCATTTGAGGATCAGCAATACATGGGCACCGTTCCGTGTGCATTCCGCATCACGGATGCAGACCCAATCAGTTCAATGGGTCCGCAAATCCGGAGATGCAGAATGGTGCGAAACGGAAGCACGAAACGGAACCCTACAGAAGCACTACAGAAATTCTTCCGCAGGGTTTCGTCCCGTACTTCCGTTCCGCAAAAAGATAGAACATGTCCTATCTTTTTGCGGACCGGTCGGATCGTGGACCAATTAAAGTGAATCCACTGTGGCTGCCCTACGGTGGGTGTTTGTGCATTGCGGGCTGCAGCACGGCCACGGGGCGCACACGTTCGTGTGCAAGAGGCCTAAGCATTTAGAAGTAGGGATGAATGATCACTACCCCAGCACTGAGAGGAGGAAGCTACTGACTACATTAGTTCACCACTGAATGCAGGAAAAAATGGACCAGAATTTTGGCCAAAGGAGTAACTATTTTTATTTCATAGATATTGCACTAATACTTCATCTGACAATGGTAAAGCAATATTTTCATGGGATTACCCTTCAAAATCTGATCTGCATGCTGTAGAGCAGATGGAGCTGAGCTGACTAATATATAGCTTTGTGGGGAAAAGGTACATTATTGCATGTATTTTTTTAATTTGAAATCCTGCATTTTTGGTTTACTATTCCAGTGGGTGGTCTTATCAGAGAGTGACAGTTATCTCTGTATGCAAGCTCATACATTGAAGGCTATCAATCCCTAATAAGACAACCCACTGCATTCCTAAGCCTAGAAAAGGCAAGTATGTATACAGCATGAATTAAATCCAAGTTACGCCTCATGCACACGACCGTTGTTTTGGTCCGCATCCGGACCTATTCACTTCAATGGGGCCGCAAAAGATACTGACAGCACTCAGTGTGCTGTCCGCATCTGTTGCTCCGTTCTGTGGTCCGCCCAAAAAATAGAACCTGTCCTATTCTTGTCCGTTTTGCGAACAAGAATAGGCAGTTATATCAATGGCTGTGCGTGCCGTTCCGCAAATAACTACTGTGAGGGGGCCTATATCTGGACATAACTACTGTGAGGGGGCCTTTATCTGGACATAACTACTGTGAGGGGGCACATATCTGGACATAACTACTGTGAGGGGGCACAAAAATGGGCATAACTACTGTGTTAGGAACAAAGGAGGACATAACTATTGTGAAGGGGCCACAAAGTGGGCTTTATTATTGTAAGGGGCCACAATGTGCACATTAGTACTGTGTGGTGGCACTTAGGGGAAATGCCCTAGATTACCCTGCCATACATTGGCATGGCTCAGTCTTACAGGCCAGCACAGCACCCCCTGCTGGTGATTTCACAGGGGCAGTCATCCCTTCCTTGTGTGATTATTCTTTCTTCTCTATGACCACAGGGACCTTGTTCTGCATCCAGATGAGGTCATGCCGATGCCAGCGACACCCTGGATAAGGTAGGACCAGCTTTTATTATTTAGGAATGGGTGAGTGTAGCCATGCATTGGGTTTAGTGTAAAAACTTTGCTGCCTCTTTGTATAAATTGGGGCAGGTGGGGGGCAGATCCAAAGTTTGCACTGGGGCCCATAACACACTAGTTACTTCACTAGTAATAGTAGTAGCAGAGGTAGTAGTAGTAGAGTTAGTAGCAGTAGCAGAGGAACTGTCAGTAGTAGTAGTAATAGTAGTAGTAAGGGTAGTGTTAGTAACAATAGTAGCGGTAATAGCAGTAGTAGTATTAGTAGTAGTGGAGGCAGTATTAGCAGTAGTAGTAGAGGTAGCAATAATATTAGCAGAGGTAGTAGTAATAGTAGTAGAGTTGGAAGTAGCAGCAGTAGTAGAAGTAGTAGTACTAGTAAAGGTAGTATTAGTAGCAATAGTAGTAGAGATAATATTAGTAGAGCCATTGTAGCAGTAGTAGCCACTACTAGGGAGAGCTCAGTGCAAAAAGATTATTTCAGCTTCCAGTGAATAGTAACTGTATAAATTCCTGTGCACTGAGCTCCCTCTAGTGGTGGCTGCTGGCAGACAGCTGTATAATAGAAGGGAAGCAGGTATGTATTAATATATTTTTGCCAGTTGTCTGGTGTGAATAAATTGAGAAATATGGTTTTCAAAATGAGCACAATGTTTATGAAGCAATAAAAAAGTTAATTTGTCAATTTTCTGGGGCATTGCACTTTGCATTACCTGGAAGTGATTGTCGCATGCATACTTGTTGGGATAGGGGGGCCTATAAGTTTTAGCAGTAGTAGCAGTAGTAAAGGTAGTGTTACTAGTAGTAGTAGTCATAGTAGTAGTAGTACAGGCGGTAGTATAGTTAGTATTAGTAGCACAAGTAGTAGTAGTAGTACAGGTGGTAGCATTAGTAGAAATAGTATTAACAGTAGTAAAGGTAGTATTAGTGGTAAAAGTAGTAGTAGTAGTAGCAGTAGCAGTATTAGTAGTACTACAGGCTATAGCAGTAGTAGAGTTAGTATTAGTAACAGCAGCAGTAGTTGTAGTATCAGTATTAGGGCTCATTCAGATGATCGTATGCTGTCCGCAAAAATGCTGATCCGTTTTTTTGCAGTTTAGATGCTGTCCCATTGCACGGCTCAGCAAAAAAAAAGGAAACATGTCCTATACTTGTCAGTGAAAATCATGTCATGGCCCTATTGAAGTCTATGGATCAGCAAAAAAAACTGAATGCAATCCGTTTTTTGCGGACATGCTGAACTGTCCGCAAAAAAATAGATCTGCATTTTTGTGGACAGCATACGTCTGTCTGAATAAGCCTTTAGTAGTAGTAATGCAGGTGGTAGCAGTAGTAGAGGTAGTATTATTGTTATTATTATTATTAGTAGTAGTAGAGGTAGTATTTGTAGTAGTAGAGGTAGTATTTGTAGTAGTAGTAGTAGTATAAGTGATAGCAGTAGTAGAGTTAGCATTAGCAGCAGCAGAAGCAGTAGTAATAGTAGTAGTAGAGGTAGTATTAATAGTAGTAGTAGTATAAGTGATAGCAGTAGTAGAGTTAGCATTAGCAGCAGCAGAAGCAGTAGTAATAGTAGTAGTAGTAGTAGTAGTAGTAGTAGAGGTAGTATTAGGCCCCTTTCACACGGGCGAGTTTTCCGTGCGGGTGCGATCCGTGCGGCGAACGTATGGCACCCGCACTAAATCCTGACCCATTCATTTCTATGGGGCTGTGCACATGAGCGATGTTTTTAACGCATCACTTGTGCGTTCAGTTGAAATCGCAGCATGCTCTATATTTTCCGATTTTGACGTGACGCAGGCCCCATAGAAGTGAATGGGGTGTGTGAAAATCGGATGGCATCCGCAAGCAAGTACGGATGCCGTGCGATTTGCACGCATGGTTGCTAGGAGACCATCGGGATGGAGACCCGATCATTATTATTTTCCCTTATAACATGGTTATAAAGGGAAAATAATAGCATTCTGAATACAGAATGCATAGTAAACCAGCGCTAGAGGGGTTAAAAAATAAATAAAAAATTTAACTCACAAGCTAGTCCACTTGCTCGCGAAGCTGGCATCTCCTTGTGTCTCCGCTGCTGATGAACAGGACCTGGGGTGAGCTGCTCCATTAAATAGAGGTTAAGGACCTTCGATGACGTCACTCCAGTCATCACATGATCTTTTACCATGGTGAATCACCATGGTAAAAGATCATGTGACGTACCATGTGATGACCAGAGTGACGTCATCGAAGGTCCTTAACCTGTATTTAATGGAGCAGCTCACCCCAGGTCCTCTTCATCAGCAGCGGAGACACAAGGAGATGCCAGCTTCGCGAGCAAGTGGACTAAGGTGAGTTAAATTTTTTTTTATTTTTTTTTTAACCCCTCTAGCGCTGTTTTACTATGCATTCTGTATTCAGAATGCTATTATTTTCCCTTATAACCATGTTATAAGGGAAAATAATACAATCTTCAGAACATCAATCCCAAGCCCGAACTTCTATGAAGAAGTTCGGGTTTGGGTACCAAACATGCGCGATTTTTCTCACGCGAGTGCAACGCATGACAATGTTTTGCACTTGCGCAGAAAAAATCGCGCATTTTCCCGCAACGCACCCGGCTCTTATCCGGGCAAAAAAACTCACGCCCGTGTGAAAGAGGCCTTAATAGTAGTAGTAGTATAAGTGATAGCAGTAGTAGAGTTAGCATTACTAGCAGCAGAAGTAGCAGTAGTAGTAGATCTAGTAGGGCACTCATAGTATGGCTCTGCTGTAGGACATTCACCCATCACATTGTCTACTTCCTCTCCATCCAGGCTGCCATGTGCTCCACTTGTCTTATAACAATGGTTGCAGGGACTAATGTATTCCAGCGCACCTTCTTCTCTGCTGCATATATGTTGCCTGCCAGAGGCATGCCAGGGAGGACATACATCTGTGCTGGCGTCAGAAGCCAAGTAGAGGTTCACAATAGGCACCAAGAAGTGATTGTAATAGTCAAAGGTAGGGAAAGCAGAGAGACGTTACGTGATGGAGGTCGCCTGTAAAAATAGCTTATAAGAATGTGAACTAGACTGATGTGTAACTATTAAAGGCCTAGAGCGAAACACTCTTCGAGGGGAATCATCAACATTTCTATTCCGTCAGGCATTTTATAATGAGTAACGTGATACTCCCATTGCTGTCAATGATGTTATTCAAATGTCAATGTGGCACGACGTACACATGTACAGACACAGTAGTAATGTAGAATAAACCGAAGACTTATCATCATAGGTTTGGAAAAACACACTTCATACGTCCCTTGTGCCCAAGATGTTAATATCTCGCATTCTTCTCCGTGTCTATAAATGACTGTCTCTTGGCTGCTTAACAGTGCGGCTATTCAAGAATCTGTAGATCATTGGAGAGCAGCCACAGCCAGAGGGACATTCATTCCTAGACCAATTGTTTAACAAGCCGTCTTAGAGGTGCAGATAAAGAGGATAGCGCAGTCGACTAAATGAGCCGTTCCCTGTCAATCTGCAACTGGAATGAGAGAGGAGTCAAATCGTTATGAAATTTTTATCCAAACTAATGCGGTCGCCTTCAGGAGTTTATTTATGAACCAGTGGGCGCAAATCATTCCGTAAAGGCAGTGAACGAACTTCGAGATTTTTTTGCATTCGTAATAGCGGATGAGAGACACAACGCTGTTTGCTTGATGGATTTGGAATGGCAACCAAAAATATCTGTATAGAGATGTCGGCTTACCTGTTCTCTCCGTCAGCTCGACCCGTGGGTCATATGCAAGTGCCAACAACCAGCCTCTTAAAGAGCTAATCACTAGTGATGAGCGAGCATGCTCGGCCGAGTACCGGTTCGGCTCGAGCATCGCTATGCTCGGCACCTGGCGGTACTCGGCCGGCCTAATACCACGTGTGCTCGTCACATTGCTCGAGTCTCCTCCCCGCACGTTTGACGCCTCCTAAGCAGCCAATCAACGTTCAGGTAAGTAATTCCCTTCAGTGTAATGCCATGGTAGCTATAAGCCTTACACTGATTGGCTGGCCGGAACACGTGATACCAGTTTATATAAGAGCAGATGCCCCTCGCTCGGATCATTCAGCGTCAGGGAGAGCCGACAGTAATCAGGGACAGATAGCGTTTTGCTGGAAATTTACAGATTTAACTCCTGAAAAACTATTGAAAGACCAAACAGTCCCCTTAAGGACTACAGCGTATGTTTGACAGCAGTGCAGGGGTTAAATTCAGGGACTGGCGTCTTCAGGAAGGGACAGATAGTGCAGGGCAGGAAAATCGCTTTTTTTAAGAAAAAGACAGAAAGATTTGATATTAGTGAGATCTACAGTGCGCCATCAGAAAGCAGTGTGTTTAGCAGACATTATAAAAAGGGGCTTATTCACTAGAGTGTGCCTGCTAGTGAGATATACACCGCGCCATCAGATACATTATTTTTATGGGGAAATTAACCTAATTTGTGCCACATCTGTGTGTGCGTTCAATTCGCAACGTTATATTCAGTACTCCAGCAGAGAATTATTTATATTTTGGGCAAATTTAACTAGTTTTGGGCACATCTGTGTGTGCGTTTTGGCCGCAACCGTATATACAGTGTTCCAGCAGATAATAAATTTTATTTGGGACAAATTTAACTAGTTTTAGGCACATCTGTGTGTGCGTTCAATCCGAAAACGTTATATACAGTATTCCAGCAGTGAATACATTTTATTTGGGAAAAATTTAACTAGTTTTAGGCACATCTGTGTGTGCGTTCAATCCGAAAACGTTATATACAGTGTTCCAGCAGAGAATTAATTGTATTTGGGACAAATTTAACTAGTTTTGGGCACATCTGTGTGTGCGTTCAATCCACAAACATTATATACAGTATTCCAGCAGAGAATACATTTTATTTGGGACAAATTTAACTAGTTTTAGGCATATCTGTGTGTGCGTTTAAGCCGCAACCGTAAATACAGTATTCCAGCAGAGAATTATTTGTATGTGGGACACATTTAACTACTTTTGGGCACATCTGTGTGTGTGTTCAATCCACAAACGTTATATACAGTATTCCAGCAGAGAATACCTTTTATTTAGCACAAATGTAACTAGTTTTAGGCACATCTGTGTGTGTGTTTAGGCCGCAACTGTATAAACAGTATTCCAGCAGAGAATTATTTTGCATTTGGGACACATTTAATTACTTTTGGGCACATCTGTGTATGCGTTTAGTCCGCAACCATATATACAGTATTCCAATAGAGAATTATTTGTATTTGGGACAAATTTAACTACTTTGGGGCACATCTGTGTGTGTGTTCAATCCACAAACGTTTTATACAGTATTCCAGTAGAGAATTATTTTGCTGGGGCAAATTTAAATAAGTTGTCCAACATCTATTGAATAAACCTTTTAATGTGAAGAAGGTGAGCACTAAAGGACGGGGAAGTAGGTGTGTTGCTGACGGTTCAGGAAGAGGCCGTGGCCCTGCATGAAATGAAACTGTGCCAGCTGTCGGTGAAACTAGAAAAAAGAAAAATTCCACCATACCCAGTTTCATTTCACAGTTAACTGGGCGTTGCAGGACAACAATGTCCAAGTCGGACCAGTGCGACCAGGTGGTCGGTTGGATGGCAGAAGATAATTCTTCCACCCTCTCTTGTCTCATTAGCAAAGAGTCTGGTCCACAGAATCCTCACCCTGATCCTCCTTCCTCCCACGATGAAGAGTCAGGAGTCGGACAAACCTTTGATAACATACTTGGATAATCCGAGGACCTATTTTCATCGCCACCACTAGATTTGTCCCTCTCGCCAAGCACGCTTGAAGGGGCACAGATCTTCTGCCCTGAATCACAACCTCTTGACTTATCACAGGGTCAAGAAGATGAGGTGGTAAACGTCAATTATTTGTTAATGAGGTGGATGAGGATGAGACACAGTTGTCAATCACTGATGTTGGGGGATAGGTCAAGTCAGGAGAATGTGGAAGAGGAAGTGGTGGATGATGAGGTCACTAACCCAACTTGGAAAGGTGAAAAGCCGAACGAGGAAAGCAGTACAGACGAGGAGGGATCTGCAGCACCGCAACATGCTGTAAGAGGCAGTAGTGTGGCAAAAAGTACTCGGCCGGACACATGGACAAGTGCTGGTGGCCAGGGACGCTACATTTCCCTGACTGCACACAGGGTGAATGTTGTGGAGGCCGGGAGTGAGTCGTACCCTGGGATGGCACAGGTGCTACCCACGCCCTGGATTGCGGGCCCTATGTCCATCAGGGTCTCCACCAGAAGCTATGTTACTGGCTCCAACCCCCACTTCTCCTCCTCCTCTTCCGACGCTACCTCCAACACTTCTACCTCCAGCAGTCAGCCATTAGTCGGTAGCTGGAAGCAGTGTAGCACTGCTGTGGGGAAATGTCAACAGGCCGTGCTATAGTTGATCTGCCTAGGGGCAAACAGCACACTGCTGCAGAGCTTTGGCAGGGTATAAGGGACCAGACCGAGCTGTGGCTGTCGCCACTCAACCTACAACCAGGCGTGGTTGTGTTGGACAATGGCCGTTACTTGGTGGCGGCTTTGGAGCTCGGCAACCTGATGCACGTGCCATGCCTAGAGCACGTATTAAACTTAGTGGTTCAGTGGTTTATTAAAACATACCCAAATTTGACAGAGCTACTAGTAAAGGCGCGCCCTGTGGGTGTCCATTTACGCAAGTCGTCCACAGCTTCAGCCGCTCTGTCAACGCTGCAGCAGCGCTTGGGGCTTCCAGCTCACCGACTGTTGTGTGATGTGAGCATGCGCTGGAACCAGTGGCGTACCGCCCATAGAGGCAGACCACGCCACTGCTATGGGGCCCGCGGCACTGGGGGGCCCGTAGCGCAGATAAGGCCCCGCCCACTGATGACCAGCAGCCGGCTATGCGGCTGCTTTTCTCCCCAGGGCCCCCCCCCCCCCCCATGTTTAGCTGAATCGCCTCCCAGAGGCGCGGCTAAGTCCTAGACACCCGCCCCCCTCCTCAGCGCTGCGCTCTGAAACACCCGATCCTCCTCTCGTCGGCGTCCCAAATCCCGCGCAGGCGCAGTGCCGGCGATTGCCTGCGCCTGCGCTCTGATAATACGGCTGAGGGCAACAGCTTCAACATCGTCACTGGGCATGCGCCGAGCCCAGTGACGATGTTGAAGCTGTTGCCCTCAGCCGTATTATCAGAGCGCAGGCGCAGGCAATCGCCGGCACTGCGCCTGCGCGGGATTTGGGACGCCGACGAGAGGAGGATCGGGTGTTTCAGAGCGCAGCGCTGAGGAGGGGGGCGGGTGTCTAGGACTTAGCCGCGCCTCTGGGAGGCGATTCAGCTAAATGATGGAGGCGTTAGAGTTTTCATATTTAGGCGGGCACGGCACTAATCAGAGGGGCACCGTGGAGAAAGAAAAACGCCCCTCTGGGCTCCAGTCCGGCTTACAGCAAGAATCGATTTTTAGAAGAAAGGACAAGACTGACATGGAAAAGAAGAACACAGATGGAAAAAAGGTACTTTATTAAACATGGATCCATGAGTACCTTTTTTCCATCTGTCTTGTTCTTTGGATTGTGAGTCTTGTCATTTCTTCAAAAAATCGATTCTTATGATATGTAAATGACGCTGTAAGGAGCCCAGAGGGGCGTTATTCTTTCTCCACTGTGCCCAGGAACGCCCCTCTGAAGTGCCGTGCCCGGCTAAATTTGAAAACTAATAACGCCTCCAAGTTCATCTAAATCGCCTCCCAAATCCGATCCTCCTCTCGCTGGCATCCCAAATCCCGCGCAGGCGCAGTGCCGGCGATTGCCTGCGCTATGATAAGATGACTGACGGCACTGCGCCTGCGCGGGATTTGGGATGCCGGCGAGAGGAGGATCGGGGTGTTTGCCGCAGAGCGCGGCACTGATGAGGGGGGTGTTGAGCACTTAGCCGCGCCTCTGGGAGGCGATTTAGATGAACTTGGAGGCGTTATTAGTTTTCAAACTTAGCCGGGCACGGCACTTCAGAGGGGCGTTCCTGGGCACCGTGGAGAAAGAATAACGCCCCTCTGGGCTCCTTACAGCTTCATTTACATATCATAAGAATCGATTTTTTGAAGACATGAAAAGACTCACAATCAAAAGAACAAGACAGATGGAGAACAGGTACTCTGTTAAACATGGATTCATGAAAAAAAAATTGGGGGTAAATTGCTAGTGACAGATTCCCTTTAAGGCTACTTTCACACTTGCGTTCAGAGCGGATCCGTCTGGTGTCTGCACAGACGGATCCGCACCTATAATGCAAACGCTTAGATCCGTTCAGAACGGATCCGTTTGCATTAACATGAACAAAAAAAAAAAAAACAACATTTTTTTTTTTGTTCATGATAGTGCAAACGGATCCGTTTTGACTTTACATTGAAAGTCAATGGGGGACGGATCCGTTTGAAAATTTAGCCATATTGTGTCAACTTCAAACGGATCCGTCCCCATTGACTTACATTGTAAGTCTGGACGGATCCGTTTGCCTCCGCACGGCCAGGCTGCAAGCAGCGTTCAAGTGTCCGCCTGCTGAGCGGAGGACAGACGGAGCCATACTGATGCATTCTGAGCGGATCCGCATCCACTCAGAATGCATTAGGGCTGGACGGATCCGTTCGGTGCCGCTTGTGAGAGCCTTCAAACAGAACTCACAAGCGGAGACCCGAACGCAAGTGTGAAAGTAGCCTAACATGGCACCCCAAATAAGGAGACCTGCAGGCTGCAGCAGATATCCCATGTGACAGGTCACCCCCAGGAAACCCCTAACAGTTTCTGTAGGTCATGTATAAATTTATTTAATGGGGGTGTGGCATGGGAGGAGCAAAGTCAGGAAGTGGGAGGGGCCATGGTGGGTAGTGGGCGGGGTTAAGGGGCCCAATTCAGATTTTTGCTATGGGGCCCAGTGATTCCTATGTACGCCTCTGGCTGGAACTCTACATTCCACATGTTGTCCAGGCTTTGTGAGCAGCAGAGAGCAGTTGTGGAATACCAGCTGCAACATGGTCGTCGCCTTTCGAGTCAACTTCCACTATTCACAAGCGAGGAGTAGGCATTGATGGCAGACCTCTGTGAGGTTTTAAGAAACTTTAATGAATCCACACAGATGGTTAGTGGCGATAACGCTATAATCAGCGTAAGCATCCCACTTCTGTGTCTACTCAAACGATCACTGCTCACAATTAAGGACGACGCTCTGAATGTGGCAGACGTGGAAATGGAGGAGGACTTTAGTGTGGGTGATAGCCAGACCACTCACATTTTGTTTTCTCAGCACAAATTGGACCATGAGAAGGAGGAGGAGGAGAAGGAGGAGCTGGAGACAGTTGCCTCTGCTACAGAGGGTACTACCGACAGAACTTTAATTCCATTGGTTCGATGTGGATGGGCACAAGGGGATGAGGAGCAGGATGAGGATATGGAGAGTCATCCTGACGTCGACATAGACGCCTTGCTTGTTGGTACTCTGGCACACATGGCTGACTTCATGTTAGGCTGCCTTTCCCACGACCCTAGCGTTATACTCATTTTAGATAACATGGATTACTGGGTGTTCACCCTTCTCGACCCACAAAGAGAACTTCTCATCTCTCATTCCTGTGATGGAGAGGGCAAGTAAAATGGTGCAATACCAGAAGGTCCTTGTTGAGAAATTGCTCCCAGCATTTCCATCTGACAAAGCTGGCGGCTGAGTCCGTACTTCAATAGGCAAACGAGGAAGGCAGACAACAGTAACATACTCCAGTTCCAACAAAGGCAGGGCAACACTCTCCAAGGCATGGGACACTTTCATGACACCCCGCCAGCAACCGCACCCTGAAGCGTGGCCTACTGTCACAAGGAGGAAAAAGTTTTAGAAGATGGTCAAGGAATACATAGCAGACCGTGTCAGTGTCCTCAATGATCCCTCGGTGCCTTGCAACTACTGGATGTCCAAGCTGGACACGTGGCACGAACTTGCGCTCTATGCCTTGGAGGTGCTGGCCTGCCCTGCCGCCAGCATATTGTCTGAGCGTGTATTTAGTGCTGCTGAAGGCATTATAACAGATAAGCGTATCCGCTTGTCCACTGGCAATGCTGACAGGTTGACTCAGATAAAAATGAACAAGGCCTGGATTGCCCCTGACTTCTCCACTCCACCAGAGGAAACCTGAGCTAATGAGGAACAAAAACGCTAATTAAATGTATGCTTTATAATGTACTCAATCCACAAGATTCAGATGCACCTTTTTCACCGCAAAAAAAAGGGTATATGTTTGAATCTTGTTTTCTCATCCTCCTCCTTCTTTTCCATACAGTATATATGCCCTCACTACAATGTTTTATATGGTCTGCTCACCTGTAGGCCCTTACCTCTAATGATTTATACGGTCTGGTGACCTGTAGGCCCTCACCTGTAATGTTTTATGTCAGGGGTGGCCAACCCGTGGCTCGCGAGCCGCATGCGGCTCCTTGCACCTTGACCTGCGGCTTTCAGAGGAGCGCGCTCTCGTTTACATATGCGGCTCGCAGGGGAGCGGGGATCAAAATATTAGCAGCACAGGGGAGAAGGAAGAAGAAAGCAGTCCGCCCTACCCCCTGTGCTGCTGCTGCTGCCACCAATAAGAATACAGAGGGAAAGAGGAGGGGAGGGGCTGTGGCCACTGCCACCAATGAAGGTAACTCACTCATTTATTCAAATACAGGAGGCGGGTGCTGGCTGCAGAATAATTTAGCCCGCACCCGACCTCTATAGCTGAGATCCGCGGCAGTTAATTGACATGTCATTGGTGGCGCAGTGCCCCCCCCCCCCCTTAATACGTGAAGGCCCGCGCTCTGACCTGACGCTGTGCACGTCAGGTCACTGTGGAGAGGGCACCACAGTCTTCAGAGCAGCGGCAGCAGAGGTAGGATAAGCCTCCCGCACAGTTTTATTTTATTAAAGTACTGATCTGGGGGTCTTATCTGACATGGGGGTAGTATGAGCTCAGATAAGACCCCCAAATCCTCATCAGACCCACAAAATAAGCCTCACCAGTGCTCATATAAGACACAAAAAATCTGACACCCTATGCTCACATCTCCCCTATGTCAAATCACCCCTGAGCATCTGAGCATGGGGCGGTCATCTGAGCATGGGGCGGTCATCTGAGCATGGGGTGTCATCTGAGCATGGGGTGTCATCTGAGCATGGGGCGGTCATCTGAGCATGGGGCGGTCATTTGAGCATGGGGCGGTCATTTGAGCATGGGGCGGTCATCTGAGCATGGGGCGGTCATCTGAGCATGGGGCGGTCATCTGAGCATGGGGCGGTCATCTGAGCATGGGGTGTCATCTGAGCATGGGGTGTCATCTGAGCATGGGGCGGTCATCTGTACATGGGGCGGTCATCTGATAATAAGGCGGTCATCTGAGCATGGGGTGTCATCTGAGCATGGGGTGTCATCTGAGCATGGGGCGGTCATCTGAGCATGGGGCGGTCATCTGATAATAAGGCGGTCATCTGAGCATGGGGTGTCATCTGAGCATGGGGTGTCATCTGAGCATGGGGCGGTCATCTGAGCATGGGGCGGTCATCTGAGCATGGGGCGGTCATCTGTGCATGGGGCGGTCATCTGATAATAAGGCGGTCATCTGAGCATGCGGCGTCATCTGAGCAATCTTGAAACACATTGTGAAAAACAAAGATTGCCAGAATTCTCACTAAAGCTGTTTACACTACAGGTAGGAAAGATGGTTTAAATGCACTTTTAAATGTTTGATAACTCAATTGCAGTAATACTGTCGTGTGCACGCATATTTGTGTAAAAGGATAGCTTGTGGCTCCTGGCAGTCATACGATTTTTTTTCTGGCTCTTTGTGTCTGTAAGGTTGGCCACCCCTGTTTTATGTGGTCTGCTCACCCGAAGGCCCTCACATATAATGTTTTAGAGCAGACATGCTCAACCTGCGGCCCTCCAAGTGTTGCAAAACTACAACTCCCAGCATGCCCAAACAGCTTACAGCTATCAGCCTACAGCAGGGCATTGTGGGAGTTGTAGTTTTACAACAGCTGGAGGGCCGCAGGTTGAGCATGCCTGTTTTAGAGCGTCAGCTAAACAGCAGGCCCTCATATATAATGTTTTAGAAGATCAGCTCAGCAGTAGGCACTTGCCGCTAATTTTTTATAGGGTCACCAGCATGCCCTCTCTCCATATGTTTTGGAGGGTAACCAGCTGGCCATCAAGGATAATTTTTTAAGGGTGAGTATGATGCCCTCCTTTATGTGTAAGAAAGGGTGTATTGGAGTGCCGGTTCCTTGTAATATTTGGCAGCCCTTTCACTTAGTGCATAGGTTTTAGGAGTGTAGCAGTGTACCTGAACAATTATAGCACCATGTTAATGAGGCCCTCCTTTACTCCTGTATTGGAGTGCTTCTTCCTAAACTGTATTAAAAATTGTGGGGGGGGGGGGGGGGGTTTTGGGCGTTTTTTTGTCGGTCTGTAAAAGTGGCCTACAACATGGTTCCCAGCAGCGACATTGAAGTCCAAGATGCATCCAGACATGGTCCCCCTGCTGTTCCTAAAGATTTCAGAGGTGTTTCCATCACTTTCAGACCTTTTCCTATGAACCAGGCACCCTCCCCTCATCCAAGCAGGGGGTGCCTGGTTGTCTCCAATTGACTTCCATTTTACTCGGGTGCTCGGCTGAGCGCACAAATATCGTTATGTGTTCGGACCGAGTACCCGAACACCCAAACACTTTGGTGCTCTCTCATCACTACTAATCACCCCTGACTTCAGCCAATGCTTGAAGGGGTTGTCCCACGAAAAATATTTCACATTTTTCGAAACAGCACCTGGATTTGAATACTTTTGTAATTGCACGTAATAAAAAAATTTGTATAGCTACTGAGTTATTCAATAAAATGTATCTGTATAGCATCACCTGCTGTTTGCTCTTTTTCTAATTTCTCTGTCCTGCTCAGTTTTCATCTTTCAAATGCAGCAGAAAGGACGCGCTCCCAGAAAAAGTGCATGCCTCCTAAACTGCTAGCTTAGAATAAATCTAGTAGATCAACTGGAGAAATGAATGGGGAGATCTGTGGATCCATGTGAGGTACAGGGCTGGTTCTAAGTTTGTTATAAAAAGACTGTCTTGCATCCGATTTTCATTTTACATTAATCATGGGATAAACCCTTTAAATAATCCACACTTTTTAATAGGGTTTTAAGGGATTACTAAGGTGTTTAACAGATCAGCAGTTGCTTACTTCATGTACATCTTCCCCAAGCCTTTTCATTGTTAATTTGGACTCTTCTGACCCATTTTCACCATATAAATCAATCCCTCCGGTTTGTTTCCATCCTGTACAGTGGATATAAAAAGTCTAAAAATTTTTTATTTATTATTTTTGCTTTCTGTTGATTTTGGGCTAAAATCATTTTTTTCAGTTGGTCTCTATTTATAAATTTTTAACCACTTTCCCAGTATAATGTTGTAATCTGTGTATTTGCAGGGAAGCAGGATTCAGTGTTTACAATAAATCCCGTCATCTGACTGCTCATGTGAATCTCTTATCTGTGATCTGCTGAAGGTAGGTAAGCCATATTCTTATCAGTGTTACAAAAGTTGAGCTGTAATGAGTATTTATGAGTTGTCAAGAGTTGGGCAAAAGTCTGAGCAAGCATCTCTACTGGATGAGGTTCTCAGGGCAAATAGAAACTGATTGTCTGCACATACACTCTCAATTAACCCTGTAGTACAGGAACTGCTGGGAATGAAAGAGTATTTTTTAGTCCAAAATGAGTACAATGCAAAACTACAAAAACAATGCCCCCAAAGGTGACCACAGCCTTTCAGGACGATAAGGTCTTCAAAGTCTAGACCCATTTATTTTATCTTAGTTCTCTTTCTTCCATACTATATAATGTGTGTCCAACTGATCTCAATGGATTTGCTTTTTCTTTCCTTAGGATATGTTCACATGGGATGTAAAAAGCAGTGGAGAAAAACAAGTGGCAAAATCTGCATGAGTGACATCTGGATATTGTCATGGAATTTGCTGCATATTTTCCGTGCATTTCACCCCAGGCATAAACTGACATTTACAATCTGCGTCAGATTCCTGCAGAGATATTTTTCACGACGTGTGTATGAGATTTATATTAAAAGCTTATCCATCTTACTGCTGCAACAAAAATGTAATATATATTTTTAACAGCAGACCTGCAACATATATGCCCTGTGTGAACATATCCTAAAACCACAGTCAAAAAAAAAGGCATAAACAAGTTGCTGTCTTATGTGGAGGCTGTTTTTCTGCAACAAAGATAAAATATGGTAGATAATTATTATTATCATAAATAATATGATAGTGCCCATATGGTATATCACGTAACTTTCTATAGGTCCTGAAGGACATAGCAGCTTGTTAGCAGTTTTGACATAAGTCCAGTGCTGCAGAGACCACCGGGGAGTGCGTGGAGGATGGGAGTGGTCGTTTTGGCTGATGGGAGTGGCTGTACTTTAAGTTCATGGTGGCAATCACCACTTTGGCGCTCACTAGGGCTGTGCAGTGACTTGAAGGTACATCCTCTCTACCCTTGGGGCACACCTTGGTCTTGGGGCTCCTGCTTTCTGGTAGTTGGGGTGCTCTTTATTGTAAACAGTTTGGCAGGGTGCAAGGAAGGATCATAGATGCAGTAGGCCAGCAATTGAATGGTGGAGTCAATAACCAGCCTGCAATAAAGACTTTCTTTAATGATTTGACACAATATAATCCTCTCCTATAGGCACCAACAATGATGGCAGTAGTAGTGCTCCCTGGTTCTCTCTGTTTACTTTGTAGTCACTCAACAGAACTACAGGCAAATATATCACCCGTGGGTGATGTTGGACATCAGCGCTGGAATTACAATATGAACAGCTACTGCCTGCTGAATAGATAAACTGAACAGGTTGATGGCACTGAAGGAAGAAAAGGGGGAAAAATACACAGGCAGGATGATATGTCCGCGGACTATCTGTGTGGGAAGGTGTCGGTAAATCTGCTGCAACTGAGGGCATAAAGGCACCTATGTAAAATAATGTGACCTGTACCTGAAAAGCTTCTGCCTGGATTGCCTCTTTGTATTAGTGGTGTTCGCCTTCCTTCTTTTGTAGGGACTTGAATCTTCTTTCTTCACTTCGTTTGTATCTTTTCAAATAAGCGCGTCCTCCTAGCTCACCTTCTAGCACGAGCGCTGCCCCGGCCGGAAGCACGCGCGGTGCGAGGTAGCTTGTTACTTTGGTTGTCCTGGAAACCGCTTCGGTGACGTCACCTCTAGAGATACCATAGCCTCCGTGGGACAAAAAACCTCCTACGCGTTTCGGGGCCTTACGGGCTCCTTCGTCAGAGAACTACAGGCAGCAATTGGTTTCTTCTTATCTCCTTCTGCAGTTCCCATGCTGAGGGCTGCAAATTTTAGAAACAGAAGCTCAGTCGGTCTCAAAGTGTCGTAGGTGCCAGAGTAAATAATAATTTCCAAAGCAGTAAAGTATCTTATGCCATAAATGAGTGAATACCTTATAGCCTTGTTAATTCTAGACCTTCTATAATATCTAGTCTCTTTCAGGGGTACTCTGATAGTAGAGTTACTTATTTGGCAGCTCTAGTCTCAGAGTTGCAGTTCTATGGACTTGGGCCTGGTCTGCAGGAACTCATGCACACACATCCTTCCTGTAGTTCTGCAGACTAGACTCACTAACTAGGGGCAAGCTTAGTCCATCACCTTGGTAACCTAAACAGTCTGCCAATATTAACTGTTTGCTTGCCCATACATTGCTATCATGTGTACATAAAACACACATACATACATAAATCACAACATTTCATCTCAACTAGAGATAAGCAAAGTATTGAAAAATTCCATTTAGCGGTTTCGATAAATTCCACAAATTGCTATGTGACAAATTACTTAATCAAGAAGCGCATCATGTAAGTAGTAGGTGCAATTGCCGTCCCCGTCATTGCAACCCTCTCATACATGATACATGATCGCAGCATCTGATGTACATAACACGGTCAAAAATTAAAATAAATAAATCATACTTACCTGCTCCATTTGCTCCCGATGATCTGGCCAACGCTATCTTGCTTGAAGATCTGGCGCATACTCTCAGGCGGCCCGAGATACGTCACTGCACAAGGAATTTTGACCGAGATCTTCATTGAAGATTGCCGGCCTATTGTGAGTATACAAACTACAGATTGATGTGGTATTAAAAAGCAGGAAGAGCTCAACCCCATATGCAGTGGTGCATCTATACCAGGGGGGCAGAGCCTGCACTTGCAGTCCACTGCTAATAGCAATCCCCAGCCAAAATGCATACAATGGAGGATGCCCGCAGCGGACCACAAGTACTACAATGAACATCCTACACAGGATGGCAAATGTGTGGATGTGATAAACAGTAAAAATAATATAACAAAAACAAAGACTGGTGCACTATGTGGTCTTACTAACCCTCGTACTGGTGTTAAATTGAAAGATTAGCCAATATATCCTGCTTGGAGGACATGTCTGAGCCCGAGCACCGCGCCAAGGTTTCTCAAGTAGTTAGGGACCTAACGCTAAACCTACCTGGGCCGTATGGGCAATACCAGGAGCCAGTGGGCAAATTACAGGAGCGCAAGATCCGACTCATAGTCAATCTCCCAGTAACCTCCAGCATGTGACCATGCATAGAGTAGGAAGAGGGAGAGAGCTCCGAGCCCCACCCAAGACTAAATGATATAGCCTGGGCCTCTCATGTGTACCAGAATGCTACCTGTGGATGGAAATAAAGGCACATTCAGACTAGGAGTTTATACGCCTCCAAAAAATTCCATATACAAACTACAGATTGATGTGGTATTAAAAGGCAGGAAGAGCTCAACCCCATATGCAGTGGTGCATTTATACCGGAGGGGGGGGGGGGGGGGGGGCAGATCCTGCACTTGTGGTCCGCTGCTAATGGCAATCCTCAGCAAAAATGCATACAATGGAGGATGCCTGCAGCAAATACCACAATGGACATCCTACACAGGATAGCAAATGTGTGGATGTGATAAACAGTAAAAATAATATAACAAAAACAAAGACAGATGCACACTGCGGTGTTACTAACCCTCGTACTGGCTATATCAGCCAGTCTTTGGTGGGGCTCAGGGCTCTCTCCCTCCTCCCACTGTATGCATGGTCACATGCTGGAGGTTACTGGGAGATTGACTGTGAGTCGAATCTTGCGCTCCTGTAATTTGCCCACTGGCTCCTGGTATTGCCCATACGGCCCAGGTAGGTTTAGTGTTAGGTCCTGAGCTACTTGAGAAACCTTGGCGCGGTGCTCGGGCTCAGACATGTCCTCCAAGCAGGATATGTTGGCTAATCTCTAAATTTTACACCAGTACGAGGGTAAGTAAGACCGCAGTGTGCACCGGTCTTTGTTTTTGTTATATCATTTCGGCTTATTGTGAGCAATGGAGCAATTATGATTTTTTTTCTTATTTACATTTTTTGGGGATTTTTTTTTCCAGGTGGAATCGATTCGCTACCACGAAACACAACTAAATTCAGCAGCAAATCAAATTTATCCTGAAATTCAGATTCTCAACATTAATCACAACATTTAACTCAATAATATTGGAATAACCTTTTTTAGCAGTAGCTAACCCTTTACAGGAGTCCTCTGGGGTACTGCACTAGCTGCTGACAGCACTAGATAGGGGCAAAAGAGCAGAATCAAAATAGCTTTTTGTGCAGGTTTTTCATCAGGAGTAGTGCTAATATAAAGATTTATTCTGACAGATTCTGCATTGAGTTGATTCACAGCCTATCTTCTCTGCTCTGAGTGACCGCTGTAGTGTTTGGATGCTACAGAGCAGAGAGAAAGGGCTGTGTAGGAACCTGTGTCATGTTCAGCTCCCTCAAGCCCTTCACTAGGCATATCACAATGTACGTCCTATTTCTGCACTGTTCCTTTAAAAACAATCTTTCATGCATCTAAAAGGACATAACACAACATATAGTGTTAGGCGAGCATGCTTGGCTGAACACTAGTTCGGCTCGAGCATTGCGGTGCTCGGCACATGGTGGTGTTTGGCTGAATACCGCGTGTGCTCTAGTGTGCTCTAGTGCGTGTGCTCTAGTTTGCAGGTAAGTACTGCGATTCACTGTAATGCCATAGCCATGTTGGCTGCTGGCATTAGTGTTTGGCTGGGCATCCGATGACACGTGTTCAGCTCAGTATTAGTCAGGGAGAGATGGAGAGCAGAAGGGAGAACATAGTGTAGGGAGTGAAATAGCAATATTTTAGTTTTATACTTGTTATAGACCCAAAAGTCCTTTTAAGAACTATTGTGTGTGGCAGCAATATATAGTTTAAGCGCAACCTGCGCTAAATTGCTAAAACTTGTTAGAGACCCAAAAGTCCTTTTAAGGACTATAGTTGTATCTGGCAGCAATATATAGCGCAGGTTGCGCTAAATAGCTTGCAATTGTTTGGCCGCTGCAGACAGCGACATGTTCTGCGCTACATCTCCTGTCTAACATGTGGACAGTCTAAAAATATCTGTGACATCCAGTGTACTTTTTCCGTAGACAGTGTCCGCTGCGGACAGTTACATTACCTGCTCTACATCCCCTGTATAACGTTTGCGTATCCGAAATATAAGTGTCATTCAGTCAAATTTTTTTGCTGCTGGTAGCAGCGACATTACCTGCCCTACATCTCCAGTATAATGTTAGCACATGCAAAATATTACTGACATTCAGTGTAATTTTTTTTCGCCGCTGGTGACAGCGACATTATCTGCGCTACATCTCCAGTGTCACGTGTGCGCAGCCTAAAAATATCTGACATCTAATGTACTTTTTCTGTAGACTGTGTCCGCTGATTTTTTTGCTGCTGGTGGCAGCGACATTACCTGCGCTACATCTCCTGTATAACGTTTGCCCATCCTAAATATCAGTGATATTCATTTAGTGTCATTTTTTATTAGGCGCTGGTGACAGTGACATTACTTGCGCTATACCTCCTGTTTAATGTGTGTGCATCCTAAATATCAGTGACATTCATTCAGTGTAATTTTATATTATGCGGTGGTGAAAGCAACATTACTTGCGCTATATTTCCTGTATAACAGTTGCACATCCTAATATTATCTATGACATTCAGTGTAGGAAATAAAAGAATTGTCATTTGCAACCTGTGCCATACCAAAAAGAGCAGAAGCATGAACACTAGCAACCTTAGCACCACCAGCATGATCCGCCACATGGTATCAAAGCATTCTAATAGGTGGGCCGAATGCCTGGGTCCATAATCAATGTCTGCAGGTCACACCACTGCCTCCTCTTTCCCTGTGTTACGTGCTGGCCAATCCCCTGTCGAAGACGCATGCCCGGATGCCTCCCAGCATGCACCTGGACCTTCGCAAGCACCATCAGCTAGCACAGCCACTTCTGTATCCCAGCGCAGCGTACAGATGTCTATACCCCAGACCTTTGAACGAAAAAGCACAAATACCCAGACACCCACCCACATGCCGTAGCACTAAATGCGCACCTTTCCAAACTGCAGGCCCTGGAAATGTTGCAATTTATGTTTGCGGACACTGAGGTCTGATGGCGGTAGCCGTCCCGCGTTACTCTGTCCCCAGCCGCCAATATTTCTCATGGTATGCAGTCCCAACCTTACATGAGCATGTGTCCCGTAACATCACCCATGCCCTGATCCACGCAGTTATTGGGAAGGTCAAGTGCTTTTGGCCATGGATGCTACATTTCCCTGATGGCACACTGGGTGAATGTTGTGGAGGCCGGGAGCGAGTTGTACTCTGGAATGGCAAAAGTGCTACCGACACTAAGGATTGCGGGCCCTACTTCCATAAGGGTTTCTGCCACCACCTACGTTAGTGGCTGCAACCCCCCCCCCCCCTTCTCCTCCTCCACCTCTGAATTATCATCTTGCAGCACCAGTCAGACATAAGTCAGTAGCTGTAAGCAGTTTAGCACTGCAGTGGGGAAGCGGCAACAGGCCGTGCTCAAACTGATCTGCTTAGGTGACAAACAGCACATTGCCGCAGAGCTGTGGCAGGAGATAAGGGACCAGACTGAGCTGTGACTCTCGCCACTCAACCTACAACCAGGCATGGTTGTGTCTGATAATAACCGTAACTTGGTGGCAGCTTTGGAGCTCGGCAAACTCACACACATACCATGCCTAGCCCATGTGTTCAACCTAGTGGTTCAGCGGTTTCTCAAAAACTACCCCAATTTGCCTCAGCTACTGGTGAAGGTGCGCCGCATGTGTGCCCATTTCCGCTTCCACCGGTCTGGCAATGCTGCAGCAGTGCTTGCAATTGCCAGCTCGCTGACTGTTGTGCGACGCAAGCATGCGCTGAAACTCCACGTTCCACATGTTGGCCAGGCTTTGTGAGAAGCAGAGGGCAGAAGTGGAATGCCAGCTGCAACATGGTTGTCGCCTTTCCAGTCAGCTTCCGCTCTTCACATGCAACAAGTGGGTATTGATGTGCTGCGATTTTATCTTTTGCCTGATCAGTCAAAACGACTGAACTGAAGACATCCTGATGTATCCTGAATGGATTACTCTCCATTCAGAATGCATGGGGATAAAACTGATCAGTTATTTTCCGGTATAGAGCCCCTGTGACGGAACTCTATGCCGGAAAAGAAAAACGCTAGTGTGAAAGTAGCCTTAGTCTAGAAAACACTACACCCAAATGTCAGTAGTTGTTTGATTCAAATCAGCAGTATTCACTCAATTTATGTATGGTTAATAATAAGGAAGAAGTACAGTCCAGTGCCGGTTTTATACTTACTCCCTTAACATCACCTATTGTGTAAGTATTAGTTCGCTACACAAGATAAACTGGGATCGATACTTTACCAGTTCACGTAGCTTGTCGGAAATTATTACAGTCGGTGCCTCAATGAGACCTACGCGGCATACACGTGGTCTGTGGGCCTCACAGTGGCATCCAACTTGGCCTAGACTGGGTTATCCTCAGATCAGCTGTGTGTTTTTCCTGACTGTCGGAAGGTACTGGGTCCTAGTGTCCGGACCAGACGATACCTATCCTTCGGAGTCGTTTTCTGACAACAAGTCCGTTCGTGTATCCAAATAATAGCGTACTTGGTGTTGGATTAAAATGCCAAATAGATGTCCCTTGCCAAACATGTTTCTGGGTCACACTACCCCTTCTTCAGTGGTCAGAACAGTGAGCATGCTGTTGTGTCCTTTTATATGCTTCTTGGCATTCAGATGGAATTGATTGGGACTGTGAGCCTTTCTCAAAACATGGACTCGGATCCTGCTTTCAACACAAAGTTAACGCTTGGTTGATAACAAAAACGTAACTGCGGTATCCATGCGTCTTCAATGCGTTTTTTAGGTTTTTAGTAGTATTCATGTGCTGCATTAATCTTGATTGGATTAAAAATTAAAAATTTATTATTTCCATATAAGAGAAGTATACAATGTGAAAATATAAAAAAAATATATAAAATATAAAAAATACAAAAAATACGGAAATATGTATCAAACCTATTTATGTAGGGACATATTCATATACATGCAAAGATGAACAGGATATTAAATATTGATGAACTAAAAAGCTTGATTGGTGACCAAAGAGGAGGTGGTCGGCCGGGGAGGGGCGATCGAAGTGCTGATAAGCAGCCGGACATTCGGTTTCCCGTTATATATTTATCCTGTGACCACCTAATGTACCTCCAGCCACAGAATCCAAAGTTCTTTGCTGTCAGGTGAATTCCTATTGGATAATTTTTGGGGTCTGTACTGGCCAACAGTTAAATTTTATATCTCTAGCAACATAATCACATCCCTGTCTCACTCCTCTGCCTCTCATTATGGTGGTGTATGAACCGCATTCACCGAAAGGACCTTCTAACGTCACAGGGTCATGTGACTGTGTCCCCCACCCAGCATCCACCTGTCAACTGAAAATGCTGACCGGTTGACTCTAATAACATAAAGCTGAACATAAAGACACTCTAAATGTGGCTTTTATGGTGTATTGAATACACTGTACTCCCATGCACCCCTTCCACCACTAAAAAGGGTATATGGTTCAATCTCCCTTTTTTCATCCTCCTCCTCCATCATATCAACATGCTTATTAGGCTGCCCTCGCTCCTAATATTTTAGAGGGTCAGCTCAGCAGAGGGCCCTCACCCATAATGTTTTAGAGGGTCACCAGCAGGCCCTCACCCATAATGTTTTTGAGGGTCACCAGCAGGCCCTCAACCATAATGTTTTTGAGGGTCAGCTCAGCAGCAGACCCTCACCCCTAAATTTTTAGATGGTCAGCTAGTCAGCATGCCCTCGCTCACAAAAGTTTTTAGACAGTCAGTTCGGCAGCAGGCCCTCACCCACAAAAATTTTTAGATGGTCAGCTCAGAGCAGCAGGCCCTAGCTCCTAATGTTTTAGATGGTCAGCTCAGCAGCAGACCCTCACCCCTAATGTTTTAGATGGTCAGATCAGCAGTAGGCCCTCGCCCAGGGGCGTTGCTAGGGTCTCAAAAGATCCGTGGCCCAAGCCCCAATGCATATGGCCCAAATCTCTAAGTCGACCAATCGCTGACACCCCCCTCCCAACTCCTGCAGACACTAGAACTGAAGACTTCTACTTCTCTCAGTTGCCTCGTCTCTGCAGAGTGTGACACATGCACATCTTAGGTTCCTCACTTTTCTGTACCCCCAAATACTATCCTGAAGAAAAATAAGTGCCATTCAGATAATTTTCCCCATAGTAATAGTGCTCCTCATAGTCCCGCCAATAGTAATTCCCTTCTAGAATGCCCTCATTAGTGATACTGCCCCCTACAATGCCCCCAACAGTGATAGTGCTCCCCAAGAGTGTCCCCATTCATAGAAGAGCCCTCCAGTATTAATAATGCCCTTACAGAGCCCCAGTAAAAATAAGGACCCCCTACTGTTCACCCAGTGGTAATAAAGCTCTCTACAGACCCCTCAGTAAGGCACCGCATAGTGCTCTTAGTAGAAATAATGCGGATCCCACCTATAAAGCCCCCAGTAGTAATAAGAACGCCTAATGTACCCTGGATTTAAAATGCCCCCACAGTGCCCCCAGTATTTATATCGCCCCCTACTATTATAATGCTCACCCTTAAGTACCCCAGTTTTTATACCACCCTCTACTGTTATAATTCTCGCCCTTAAGCGCCCCCAGTATTTATAATGCCCCTTGCAGTGCCCCCTGTAGTTATATTCCTCCTTTTAGTGTCCTCAGAAATTATAATTCCTCAGCACCTCCACCATATAGTCCCATGTAAATAACATTATTTTCCTCCCTCTGCCATAGAGTCCCATGTAAATACCATCACACCATTTCTCCAGCCCCCTCTAATATACAGTCCCATGTAAATAACATCCCTCTCTATCTACAGCCCCCTCCAAAATACAGTCCCATGTAAATAACATCACACCATCTCTCCTGTCCCCTGCAATATACAGTCCCACGTAAATAATATCACCTCCTCCTCGGCCGCCTTCAACATACAGTCCCATGTAAAGAACATCACCCCCTCCCCAACCGGCCACCGTCAACATACAGTCCCATCACCCTTTTAATATTCTGTCCTATGTAAATAACATCACTCCGCCAGACACCTTCAACATACTGTCCTATATAAATAAAATCACCCCCTCCCCAGCCACATCCAACATGCAGTCCCATGTAAATAACATTACCCCTTTACATTCAGTCCCATGTAAATAATTTCACTCCCTCCTACAGCTGCCTTCAACATATAGTCCCATGTAAATAACATCACCGTGCCCTAGCCACCTCCAACATGTATTCTCATGTAAATAATAACACCCCCTCAACTTTCAGTCCCATGTAAATAACATCACCCTGCCCCACCCACCTCCAACTTTCAGTCCCATGTTATTAACATTACTTCACCCCACTGTCCCATGTAAATAACTTACCTCCCTTCAGCCCTAACATACAGTCCCAGTTAAATAACTACAACTCCCAACATTGCTCTTCCTCTCACACTGAGTAATCTAGCCCTTCACTTACCTCTCCTCATGTACAGACCTCACCACAGCTTCTTCCCAGGACTTCTCTTCACTGCTGAGCCATCCTCTCCTGCACTGGTCACATGATGGTGACATTATCGCAGGTCCTTTTCAGCTACTGCACTTTAAACTGATCACATGGACTGGGATGTAACCACAGGTCCTTCAGCTCTTGAAGGGCATTAGATTCAATTGTATTGTGGTCCTGAGGATGGCGATACAGTTGTATCTAACTTGCAGGTAGGACATTCGGGGCCTGGGACAAAACATCAGGGGCCCAGGCCCCAAATGTTTTAACCTAGCAATGCCCCTGCCCTCGCCCCTAAGGGTTTAGAGGGTCACCAGCAGGCCATCAATCATAATTTTTCAAGGGTGTGTATGATGCCCTCCATTATGTGTAATAAAGAGTGTATTGGAGTGCCCGTTCCTTGTAATGTTTGGCAGCCCTTTCACTTTGTGCATAGGCTTTATGAGTGTAGGAGTCCCACTACCTGAACAATTGTACCACAATGTGAATGAGGCCCTCCTTTATGTGATATACAGGTTGTATCGGAGTGCCTCTTCCTTGTAATGTTTGGCAGCACTTGTACTTTATATACAAGTAAATATACAGGAAAGAATGTTTCCTAACAATGTTTCCTCTAAAATCGATTTTATCTTTGGTTTTGTACATATTATTGTCAGTCTGTAAAAGTGGCTTACTACTCTAACAACTCCGTTCCCAGCAGCGACCTGGAAGTCCAAGACGCATCCAGACATCCTCCCCATGCTGTTCCTGAATCATTTCAGTGGTGTTTCTATAAATTTCTGACCTTTTCCTATGAACCAGACACCCTCCCCTCATCAGAGCAGGAGGTGCCTGGTTTAATGCTCAGGTTCTCCCATTGACTTCCATTGTGCTCGGTAGAGCACCCGAGCATCCCGAGGTGTTTGACCCGAGCACCCGAACACCCAAGCACTTTGATGCTCGACCAGCACTAACAACGTATTAAAACACTTTATTTCCTTCAAATTACTTTTATTTTACATGAATTCTTTGTACTAATTCAGTGAAAGCTACAATTGGGGAGAAGGTCTCTGCATAACACCTCATTTACATTTCAAAGCACAAAAATAAAGATAATAGCAACAAAAAAAACAAAGAAAAAAAAAAACAGCTCAAGCAACAGAAAACGAAGGAATCGTTAATTGTTGGCCGTGTGGTGTGCAATTAGTCACATAAGAGTCTAAATCATTACACAAAGCTGAACGTCAAAGCTAAATTTGCATAGTATTAACGTAGATTACATGAATGTTAGATAAAAATGACCACTAGTAGCAAGTCATTAGCGGCTGTGTTGGTATCCGCAGCACAAACACAAATGCAGCATATTTTCTATGCAAATGACTGCAGATTGAGAAACCCATCAATAGGTGCTACAGTCTGCAAATAGTTTCAGTGTCGGCTTGGCAACTGTGACTCACGCTGTTGGACAAGTGAAAAGAAACCCACAGTCAGCAGCTATTCAGCAGCAAATCATTAATTAATTACATTTTAATGAACCTTAAGCGGCTACTGTGGGAGCCTTCAGAAGTTTATCAAAAATGAAGAATTGCCTTGTGTAAATCTTAAGCTGACTAAAAAAGCATGGTGCCTCGGGGTAATAGTACCGCACAATTTATACAGATAATGTAAATTCTTACTGATAAAGCGCTGGTAGGACAAACAAATGTGAACATACTAGGTACGATGCAGTGAAGGCTTAAGAAGGTCGAGTGGATATCAAGGATGGAGAGAAATTGGTTGGGGTCCCTGGTAAATAATGATCATTTGACTCTTACCAACCATCATAGGTTTAATGGGACCAACACAGATGCCTTCAGCTGCCAAGCGCACATGCAGCAGGTCAGCCAGTTTCATAGGTACAAATCTGCTGAGGGAAGCCCTTTAATACATTTTGTGACTTGCTGCATTGTGGGGTGAAACAAGACACGGTGACTAACAGGGGCATACATAGAAATCACTGGGACCAATCGCAAGAATTTAAATTGGGCCCACATGCCCCATTTAAAGCACATCCCAATAACCATTCTGGGCCTCTCCCTTTCCTTCATTAACTATGCTTGCTATATGTTATATTGTGTGTCATCAGGGCCAGACTGGGATTACAAAACTGCACTGGCACACAAAAAAGGTATAATAGATGCAGTGTGTACAGGTGTATAGTATATACAGCAGTGTATTGGCATGTGAGATATGAGGTATTAATTACAGCTCGTAACTCACATATCAGTATCTTTACATTTTGCATCTATAATACTGTGTAATATATGCAGTGTGTGTGTGTGTGTGAGAGAAAGGGAGAGAGAGCAGTGTACTGATGTGAGACATATAAGATATAATAGTGTCACGGTACCTTCTGTGACAGAGGTTAGAAGATCGGAGAGACTGACTGCACGTGAGGTTAACTGACAGTCTCTTGATTCTCAGTGTTGTGGTTTCTTAAAGGGAACCTGTCACCGGGATTTTGTGTATAGAGCTAAGGACATGGGTTGCTAGATGGACGCTAGCACATCCACAATACCCAGTCCCCATAGCTCTGTGTGCTTTTATTGTGTAAAAAAATCGATTTGATACATATGCAAATTAACCTGAGACGAGTCCTGTCCCTGACTCATCTCACATACAGGACTCATCTCAGGTTAATTTGCATATGTATCAAATAGGTTTTTTTTACACAATAAAAGCACACAGAGCTATGGGGAGTGGGTATTGCAGATGTGCTAGCGGCCATCTAGAAACCCATGTCCTCAGCTCTATACACAAAATCCCGGTGACAGGTTCCCTTTAATGACCACACCTCTTGTCAGGTGCAGCCTGTGGTCATTACTGCATTCCTTACTTAGTTTGGTCTCACACTTCATACCATGAGGTTGATATTCTCTGCTTGGATTTGGAAGAGTTGGTTTGGGGACCTTACCTGTGTTTCTGCTTATCCATTTTCTATAAGATAAGTTGTAGTGCTCTTTGTATTTTGTTGTTTCCCTGTGTTTGTTGTTACTAGGCCTCAGGGAGATGCTGGTTTGTTCACCTGGGAAGGAACCAGTTGTCTCATTCTCTGCCACTACCTAGGGCATTTCAGGGCTCCTAGGGTCTAGGCTCCAGTGTATGCATTTTACCACCTTCAGGGTCTATACATACTGACAGGAGTCAGTGCCAGGTTTAGGGGGTTTCTAGGAGGTGACCTTTTCCCTCTCCCTAGCCTTGAGGCCTAGTTCTGTGTCCCTCCCCTCCCCTGCATTCGTGACTAGTGATGAGCGGCAGGAGCAATATTCGAATTCGCGATATTTTGTGAATGTTTTGTAGAATATTTATCATATATTCGCGAATTCAAGATTATATTCTTGATTGCGAAAATCGACAATGTATTATTCCCGTAATGGGCGCATAATACCGGTGTGGGTCACTGATGCTACATTTTTCAAGCTGGTATAAGTTTCCTGAGACTGGAGAAAATGGTTGACATGGCAGAACATTAAAATAGCTTTATATTCTCGAAGTGCCGATATTCGCGATAAAAATTTGCTTTTCGAATATTCGCGCTCAACACTATTCGTGACATTATCAACCGCCTAAAATCGCAATTTTTTTCGTATCAGTGCAGCTATGGATCCTATGTCTGCACTAGTCGGACAGCTACAGGATCTGTCTTTGGAGGCAGCTGACCTCTGCGCGACCGTCTTGCAGATCCAGAGACCACAGGTGGCTGGTTCCGGTGGTGGGTACCAGGCCTGCACTGAACCTAAGGTTGCCCTCCTGGATAGATTTTCCAGAGGTAGCGACAATTTCATTTGGTTCAGGGAGTCGTGAAAATTGTACTTTAAGCTGCATTCGTACTCTTCTGGGGATGAGAGTCAACGTGTGGGTATGATCATCTCATTGCTTAAAGGCGACGCCCAGTCTTGAGCTTTTCCTCTGTCGACCAGATCACAGTCCCTTCAATCGGTAGATTAATTTTTTTAGAGTCTTGGGTCTTATTTACGATGACCAAGATCGAACCTCTCAGGCCGAGACCTATTGCTCTGAATTTAGGAGATGGTCTACGGATACGGAGTGGAATGATCCTGCTTTCCGTAGCCAATTCTGTCAGGGGCTATCTGAGAGGCTGAAGGACGTGTTGGCCTTTCATGAAAATCCTGGGTCATTGGAAGCAGCTATGTCCCTTGCTATATGTCTTTGATAGACGCCTGAGAGAGAGATCTAGGGTTCCTCACCCTGTGGACGTACTGTTGAATAATCTGTCAGCTTTCTTTTACACGTATGGTGGAGAGACACCTGTGGTTACGCCTTGTGACGAGCCTAGGCAGTTAGGAGGAGCTACTCATGAAACTGGTGGCAAGAGCTTTGGACATATAAAGATAGTCTGTTTTTGTTGTGGAAAGAAGGGACATTTTGTGAAAATATGTCCGTACGTTCAGCGTCAAGGTGAAAACAAACAAAAAAAAAAAAAAACATTTCATTCCCAACTTACTATTGGTGGTGTGGGTGTGGAGCCAGAAAACGAACTTTTTTCATTTACTGGTAGTACCCGTCAGTGGATAACAATTTTTCTGTAGGCCAGTGGAGTAGAGGCCCCAAAAATTATGTGTTTACCTGACAGAAAAGAACAAGTGATTATGTGGCTGAAGATATATTAGGTGGTCAGTGGATAATAATTTTACTGTAGGCCATTGAAGTACAGGCCCTAAAAATTATGCATTCACTGGACAGAAAAGAAGAAGTGATTATGTGGCTGTAGGTACAGTACAGACCAAAAGTTTGGACACACCTTCTCATTCAAAGAGTTTTCTTTATTTTCATGACTATGAAAATTGTAGATTCACACTGAAGGCATCAAAACTATGAATTAACACATGTGGAATTATATACATAACAAAAAAGTGTGAAACAACTGAAAATATGTCATATTCTAGGTTCTTCAAAGTAGCCACCTTTTGCTTTGATTACTGCTTTGCACACTCTTGGCATTCTCTTGATGAGCTTCAAGAGGTAGTCTGCTTTGAAGAACCTAGAATATGACATATTTTCAGTTGTTTCACACTTTTTTGTTATGTATAAAATTCCACATGTGTTAATTCATAGTTTTGATGCCTTCAGTGTGAATCTACAATTTTCATAGTCATGAAAATGAAGAAAACTCTTAGAATGAGAAGGTGTGTCCAAACTTTTGGTCTGTACTGTATATTAGACGGTCAGTGGATAACAATTTTACTGTAGGCCAGAACAGGCCCCAAAGATGAGGCATTCACCTAACGGGAAAGAACTAGTGATTATGTGTCTGGAGGTACATTAGGCGGTCACTGGATAAAATTTTTACTGTAGGCCACTGGAGTAGAGGCCCCCAAAATTAGGTATTCATCTGACAGAAAAGGCCTTTTATGCTGCTGTATATACTTAAGACAAGGACAATTCTTTGTTCTGTGTGGTGGCGGACATGTGTGGGCTGGCATGAGGAAATTCAATTACATGTGGTCGTCACAGGTTTTAAATTCATCCGAGATTCATGCCTCATTAATTTTTAGAAATGTGAGGTAGTCTACACTGTTGTAACCTAGGTGAGTGCGCTTATCGGTCACGACCCCCCCTTCCCCCCTGCTGTGCTGAACGTCCTTTTGGAGAGGACACTCGACAAGGAGCAATCCAAGAGTTCCATGGCAAATTGTGCCAGCTCTGGCCAGAGGTCAAGCCTGCACACCCAGTAGTCCAGGGGTTCCTCGCTTCTCAGAGCGTCCACATCGGCCGTTAACCCGATGTAGTCGGACACCTGTTGGTCTAAGTGTTACCTGAGGCTGGATCCGGAGGGTGGCTCTTGATGGGTTGTTTGCAAGAATGATCTCATATCTGAAGTGACCAACAAATCTTCAAACCGCACTCTTCTTGCTGGCGCACCTGTTTCGCTGTGGGTGGAAATTCCTCTGCCAGCGCCTGCAACAGCAGAATGCAGCATCTCTCACAGCAAGGCCTGGAAATGATGCATTTTGAAAGCGCTCTGTGATGCTGATAACATGTCTGCGATTTTGTGTTTCTACTGGGGGTCTAAGTATGTTGCCACCCAGTATTGGTCCTAGCCCTTTATGCTTTTGATACGGGGGTCCCTCTTCAAACACTGGAGCATAAAGGCCCCCATTTGCACTAAATTGGAAGCAGTGGAGTGCAATGACTCCTCCTCATTGCCCAGGAGAATGTCGCCCTCGGTCTCCTACCCCCAGCCACGGACAACACCAGGGATCCCCGAAAAGGTCAGCAAGGCGGGCCATGGCCGTGTAGGATCTTCTAAAATGGCCAGAGAATTTTCTGGCCTGCCGTAAGATGTCCTGGACCCTGGGGTATTTGGCAGCAAATCGCTGCACGACTAAGTTCAAGACGTGTGCCATGCACAGCATGTGTGTCATTTTGCCCTGTTTTAGCGTGCTTAGCAGATTGGCACCATTGTCGCACACCACATTACCAACTGTCAAATTGAGCGGGGTTAGCCACTGATCAGCCTGTAACTGCAGAGCTAAAAGCAGTGCAGGACAGGTGTGGCTCTTAGCTTCCAGGTACATCAGCCGCAGCACAGATTGGCAACGTCTCACCTGGCACGTCAAATAGGTTCTGGGGAGCTTGGGGCTTGTAGTGGAAGAGGCGGTAGCAGTGGAAAAGATAGAGTCAGCCGAATAGACAGAGGATGGAGAAGGAGGAGGAGAAGAAGAGGGAGGCCTTACCACACGGGTGCCAAGAATTACATGGTTGACGCCCGTAAGAAGATTAACCCAGTGGGCAGTAAAAGTTATGTACCTTCCCTGCCCATGTTTGCTAGACCACATGTTTGTGGTCAGATATATCTTGGCACTCACACTTTGTGCCAGAGACATATTAACTTGCCGCTGAATGTGGCCATATAGCTCTATGATGCCGTTCTGGGAGAAATTTCTCCTTTGGGGACCTTCCATTGCGGTGTGCCACTGGCCACAAATTTTCTAAAGGCCTCAGAGTCCACCAGTTTATATGGCAGTAGTTGGCGGGCTAGCAGTTCCGACAAGCCAGTGGTCAGCCATTGGGCAAGAGGGTTACCCGGTGTCATCAACTTTTTGCTCTCGAACATTTGGGCCACAGAAGCCTGCCTTCTTCCAGATGAATGCGACGATGGCATGGTGGAAGGTGGAGTGGAGGACAAATGGAAGGTGAGAGGAGAAGGAAAGGCAGGACGTGGAGCACTGGGAGTGTGGCTTTGTGGGTTCTGACGGCGTTGCTCCCACTGGGCTTGGTGATGAGAGGCCAGGTGCCTTCTTAAGACAGTTGTCCCTAGGTGAGTGTTGGGCTTACCGCGACTTTGCGTTGACAGCACAGGCTGCAGATGGCAACACTATTGTCAGCAGCAGACACGTAAAAAAAAAAAAAAAACACACTTCGGAGCCATGTGCCGGCGTCCTGGGAGCGCAAGATGTGACCGTGCATGGTGTATGGCTCGCTCCAGATACATTAGCAGTCTGCTTTTTGCCTCCTGTGCACTAAGAGTTCTGCCTGCTTCTCCTCCTTCTCCTCCCTATCTGCTGCTCCGTCTCTCCCTCTGAACTCCCCTCCTCTTCCTTTCTTGTGGGTGACATCCATCGACACGTCATCATCGTCACATTCACCACCACTGACATTAGAGATCTCGGAGTAGGCAGAAACAGCAGGGACCACCGTCCTTGGGCTGATCTGGGTACTGTCGTCAGACCGCTGGGTGGTAGCCGTTGATACCTCCCCCTCTTCATCCGATGCCAAGAATGGCTGCGCATCCGTAAGGTCTGGGAATGGATGGGAAAATAATTCCTCTGACTCGAGTGGAAGAGCTATGGTGGTGGTGGTGTCTATGGGGGTGCACACAGCAGAGAGTGAGGAGGGAGCAGATACAGAGGATAAGAAAGGTGCAGAAGTGGAAAGCTGAGTGAGCCACTCAACCAACTCTGGTGCGTCCTTTGATGTAATCGCACACGCACCTTCTCCAATTTCCCACTTAGGTTCCGGCCTGGTGCACCTCCCGGACCTCTACCACTGCTGAGGAATGGCCTGCCTCATCCTCTGCCTGTCATTTTCAAAATGACCCTGTGCCAATGTCCCTAGAAAAGAGCAGTATTTGTGGAAGCAGGTATATCGCAAGCCTCAATCAGTAGTTGGTGGAAGCCAGTATATCGCACCCCTCAATCAGTATTTTGTGGAAGCAGGTATATCGCACTCCTCAATCAGTATTTTGTGGAAACAGGTATAGAGAGCATCTGAATCAATATTTGGTGGAAGCAGTTACAGATGGCCTTGCGGTTCGCCCGGCCGTCGTTTTGCGGCGAACTTTGCTCATTCGTGGTTCGCCGAGCGGGCGAACATATGGCGATGTCTGCCGGCACCATATTCTTTTACATTGTGAAGAACTTTGACCCATGACACATCCATCAGATGGTACAGGACAGCCAATTGAGACGTTTTAGCACATGGACATACTTCCTACCTTATAAATAAAACCGATCTGGCCGCCATTTTATATTCAGTGTTTTGCCAGTGTAGGGAGAGGTTGCTGTGTGAAGCAGGGACAAAATGTTAGGCACACCAAACGCTAGCTAATAGAGCCACAAAAGTCTTTTTAAGGACTGGTATAGGTGTGCCATCGATAAGTGTGACTTACTGAGCGGTGTGATATACTTATAATATACTTTCTAAAATAGAAAGTACCAATAATATACTTTCTATATAGTGCATTTGGGTAGTGCAGCATTTGTTTGCGGTTTTGCTGCGTAACCGCAGCTACACAGAGTGACAAACGCTATTGGAACAAATAATTTCTACTGGTGTGATATACCAGTTGCACCCCCAAAAAGTGATTAAAGCAGGGGTGTTATATACCAATAATATACTTTCTATATAGATCATTTGGGTAGTGAAGCATTTGTTTGCGGTTTTGCTGCGTTACCACAGTTACACAGAGTGACAAACGCTATTGAAACAAATAATTTCTATTGGTGTGATATACCAGTTGCCCCCCACCAAAAAAGTGATTGAAGCAAAGGTGTTATATATACCAATAATATACTTTTTATATAGTGCATTTGGGTAGTGCAGCATTTGTTTGCCTTTTTGCTGTGTTATCGCAGCTACACAGAGTGACAAATGCTAGTCAGACAAATAATTTCTACTGTTGTGATATACCAGTTGCCCCTCCAAAAATGTGATTGAAGCAGGGGTGTTATATACTAATAATATACTTTCTATATAGAGCATTTGGATAGTGCAGCATTTGTTTGCGTTTTTTTCTGCGTTACCGCAGATACACAGAGTGACAAATGCTATTGGAACAAATAATTTCTACCGTTGTGATATACCAGTTGCCCCCCACCAAAAAAGTGATTGAAGCAGGGCTGTTATATACCATTAATATACTTTCTATATAGTACATTTGGGTAGTGCAGCATTTGTTTGCGGTTTTGCTGCGTTACCGCAGCTACACAGAGTGACAAACGCTATTGGAACAAATAATTTCTACTGGTGTGATATACCAGTTGCCCCCCCAAAAAAACTGATTGAGGCAGGGGTGTGATATACCTTCTTTCACAAATACTGCTCTTCTATAGGGACTTTTGTCATAGGGTAATTTTGAAAATGACAAGCAGAGGAAGAGGCAGGCTATCCCGCAGGTTGCAGAAGGTGCGTGCGATTATGTCAAAGGACGCACTAGACTTGGTTGAGTTGCTCACTCAGCTTTCCGCTTCTGCACTCTCGTCATCCTCTCTATCTGCACCCTCTTCACTCTCTGCTGTGTGCACCCCCAAAGACACCACCACCACCATATCCCCTCCGCTCGAGTCAGAGGAATTATTTTCCCATCCATTTCAAGACCTTACCGATGTGCAGCCAATCTTGGAATCAGATCAGGAAGAGGAGGTATCAACGGTAGCCACCCAGCAGTCTGACGACAGTACCCAGATCTGCCCAAGGAGGTTGGTCCCCGCTGTTGCTGCCTACTCCGAGATCTCTAATGTCAGTGGTGGTGAAAGTGACAATGATGACATATTGATGGACGTCACGTGGGTGCCCACAAGAGAGGAAGAGGAGGGGAGTTCAGAGGGAGAGACAGAGCAGCAAATAGGGAGGAGAAGCAATCAGAACTTACAGTTCATAGGAGGCAAAAGGCAGACTGCTAATGTATCTGGAACGAGCCATCCACCATGCGCGGTCACATCTTGCGCTCCCAGGACGCTGGCACATGGCTCCGCAGTGTGGGCTTTTTTTTTACGTGTCTGCTGCTGACAATAGTGTTGCCATCTGCAGCCTGTGCTGTCAAAGCATAAGTCGTGGTAAACCCAACACTCACCTAGGGACAACCGTCTTAAGAAGGCACCTTGCCTCCCATCACGAGCCCAGTGGGAGCAACACCGTCAGAACCCACAAAGCAACACTCCCGGTGTTCCATGTTCTGCCTCTTCTCCTTCTCCTCTCTCCTCCCATTTATCCTCCACTCCACCTTCCACCATGCCATCGTCGCGTTCATCTGGCAAAAGGCAGGCTTCCGTGTCCCAAATTTTCAAGCGTAAAAAGATGATGACCCTGGATAACCCTCTTGCCCAACGGCTGACCGCTGGCTTGTCGGAACTGCTATCCCGCCAACTACTGCCATATAAACTGGTGAACTCGGAGGCCTTTCAAAAATATGTGGCTATTGGCACACCATAATAAAAGGTCCCCGGAGGAAATATTTCTCCCAGAAGACATTCCAGAGCTTTAAGGCCACCTTCAGCGGCAAGTGAATGTATCTCTGGCAGTTATGGCATTTTGAAGAGAGAGCACCGGTTTAGACTGAGCATTGAAGCCCAAAGGCCTAGGATATGCATCTATGTTCTTCGCTGGTTTCCTTCAGGTACTTCAGTTTTCTCCTGAACCCCAAAAGCATACTGTGATTATCAGTATTGACTCAAGTGTGTGTGCGTGAAATTGGGAATGTAGACTGTAAGTTCCATTGGGGACAGGGACTGATATAAAAAAGGAACAATGTGTACCCTGTTAGAGTATATGATGACACCATATAAGCAAAATAGGCAGGGTTAAGCTGTATAGGTCATCAATAGCAGACTGGGGGAGGGGACGAATTCAGAACCCCCGTGATCAGCTATTTGAGGATGCTATGACATCAGAAACTAACAGGTATGGATGGATGCAGAAGGCTCTGCACATTGTATAATTTTGAGTGCCAACTCCAATTCACCTCACCTGAGCTGCAGTGCCTCAGCATATCCACTGCAGTCTGCCTCCAGTTCTGTACCCTATATAGCTACGGGCACTGGGCAGCCTGAAACAGCTGTTTAGTGGGGTGCTGGATGTCAATCTCATACTCATGGCCTATCCAAAGGATAAGTAATCAAACTGTAGCCTGGAGAACACTTTTAAGTTAGGTGTTCTTTCTCAGAGATAAAAAAATAAAACATCTGGCACCTTTTTTTTTAGACAAGTGGTACCATAGTAACAGAGGTGTTTTCAACCATGCCTTTCCCTTCCTTCAGAGAAATAAGTTTAAGTAGACTAACATGACCAACAAAACTTCTAAGACCAATATACCGTATTTTTTGCTCCATAATAGACATTTCTTTCCCCAAAAACAGCAGAAAAATGGCAGTGATCTTATGGATCGAATACTAGTGAACAGTGATAGTCAGTTTGCCGTGTTCGCCAGGGAACACATGCGGGCTGCCATCTTTAGTAAGGCAGATTCACCCGTCCGGCGATGCACAGGTAAGGCCCTTACCTGTGTCGGGAGCCGGTCTGAAATCAAATGCAGTCACCGGGAGCAGGCAGTTCCGAAAACAGCCGCCGGGGGCCTTCATCAGGCTGTTCTCAGAACTGCCTGCTCCTGGTGACTACATTTGATTTCAAACCGGCTCCCGGCACAGGCACAGGTAAGGGCTTACCTGTGCATCGCCGGACAGGTGAGTCTACCTCACTAAAGATGGCAGCCCCATTAAGGAAGTGCTCACTAGTCCACAGTAGACAACAGGAGAAGTGAATACAGCACTCCTGTTGCTGACTGTACTCACCGCTTCCTGGTCTTTTCTGGGCTCCATGCTGCACTGTCTTGACTGTGTACAGCGCCAGGACGTAGTGCCTGCAGTATGACCTGATGCTGTGTGACTTCAGGTCACAGTGCAGCGTTGGCCTGGAGAAGACCAGAGAGCAGTAAGTGCAGAAAGAGCTGCTGAATCTGCAGAGTGGCAGCACCATGCTGAGCAGGAGATGTAAGTTCTTTTATTGTCTGATGGGGGTCTGATCTGAGGTCTGATGGGGGTCTGATATAAGTTTTAATGAGGAATGGGGGTCTAATCTGAGGTCTAATGGGGGTCTGATCTGAGGTCTAATGAGAAATAGGAGTCTGATTTGGCGGTCTGATCTGAGATCTGATGGCAGTATGATGAGGTATGGGGGTCTGATCTGAGGAGGGTCTGATCTTAGGTCTAATGACGAATGCGGGTCTGATTTGAAGTCCAATGAGAAATTGGCGTCTGATTTAAGGTCTTATGAAGTTATGATGAGGAATGGGGGTCTGATCTGAAGTCTGACGAGGATTGGGGGTATGAGCTCAGGTCTGATCAAGATTGGGGGTCCGATTTGCGGCCTGATTAAGTATGAGAGTCTGATCTGAGTTCTGATGAAAAAAAAAATCCGATTTTCTTCCTCTAAATACTATGGAGCAAAAATATGGTATTAAAATTTTACCTTCACAAATAAGCAATTAATTTTAAAAAATTCAGAATACTTTTACACATTATATATTCTTTTTTATTGTGTCATGCTAGCCTAGCTATATGTAACCTCTTGTAGAATGAGAAAAAAAATATATAAACTACTGGTGGCAAACTACATTATATTTTATTGTTTCCAATGGATACTGTTGAAATCAGTCTAATATGAATAAAATAGATATTTATCCGTGGAAGCAGGCATTAATGAAAAGAAGTATTCAGCAGGGATGGTTAGTTACAATACTGAGCACTGATTTTATATTTTTATATTACCATTCAGACACCTAAGAAAATGAGATGCGATGAATTACAATTGAAACTGTAGCTATGGGGACAAAAAGCATTTTCAGATCTCCAAGTTAATTGTACAGCAGCTTTCTACACACACATGATCAATCATCTAATGATTCCATCAACATAAAAATCTAAGCAGAAATGTCTCATTTACATTAATAATGTCCACAAATTATATGAATTCATTTTGCAAGTGATGGATAATTTAAGCTTTCATCATCTAAAGCTTGTCTTTTTTTTCCAAGAGAAATGGACTATTTCATTTTTAATGAGTGCAATGATGATACATTTAGTTGCAGCAGATGCAAAATAAAACACAACAATAATGATTTTGAACCGGCAGAACAAGTAAACATACGCTGGAGGGAATTAAAGCAAAAAAAAACGTCCTTTATAAATATAAATGTTTGGGGAAAATGGAAAATCATTCACAATTATTATATATTCCCGTGATTCATCCTCCTAGAGAGGTTGGTAAACTACTGTAGGTATAAATATCCCGTATAAAAGCAGAAATGATCACAATGTTTCTATTGGGAACTTCTGCTGGCAGTTTTTTTTATTATGGGATTGCTACTATTATGAAGAATATAACAAATCTGGGCTGTAGTTGTCCCAACACCAAGCTGTTCCACCTACCAACAGACATTGACATTTTGTTGATAGAATGGTGGTAGAGCTTCTCAAAGGGGTTATCCCACAAATTTAATAAAAAAAAAACTTCTACAGTAATGCACACCATTATTTTAACTATATCAATGAAAAAAACTCTGCCCTCCAGTGTCATTTGCACTTTTTTTTCTCTCTTTTAACTCACATTGTCTGGAGGACTTTCTATGGAAGTCAGCAGCTCTTCATGTAAGACAATCAAGCACCTACATCTCCCAGGATACATTGCAATGAGCTTTCATTAACTCTTTTCTCCTCTGCATAGAGAATAGTCCCTCGCTCCAGAGAGCACTATGGTATGTAATGCTCTTCAATTTTATTCTGCACTGTCTAAAGCAAGGATGCCCAACCTACTGCCCTTGATGCCTATATTGTGCCTCCATCCCTCTAGTCACAGATATGCTTGTCTATTAGTGTTGGGCGACCATGCTCGGCCAAACACTTGTTCGATTCGGCATCGCGATGCTCGGCACATCGTGGTGTTCGGCCGAATAGGGTAAGTACTGCCATTCACTGTAATGCTGTAGCCATGTTGGCTGCTGGTATTACAGTGATTGGCTGGTCGGAACGCGTCACCGGGTGCTATATAGCACCTGATTACACATGTTCGGCTGGGTATTAGTCAGGGAGAGCAGAAGGGAGAGATAGTGTAGGGCTTGAAATAGCAATATTTTAGTTTTTATACTTGTTATAGACCCGAAAAGTCCTTTTTACTGGCAGCAATATATATTTTTAGTGCAACCTGCGCTAAATAGCTTGCATTTGTTTGGCCGCTGCAGACAGCGACATTATCTGCGCTACATCTCCTGTCTAAGGCTACTTTCACACTCGCGTTTGGTGCGGATCCGTTATGGATTTGCACAGATGGATCCGCACCGATAATACAACCGCATACATCCGTTTAGAACGGATCCGTTTGTATTATCTTTAACATTGCCTTGAACACCACTGAAATTCAATGGGGGACGGATCAGTTTTCTATTGTACCATACTGTGTCAGTGAAAATCCGTCCCCATTGACTTACATTGTGTGTCAGGACGGATCCGTTTGCCTCCGCATCGTCAGGCGAACACCTTAATGCTACAAGCAGCGTTTTGGTGTCTGCCTCCAGAGCGGAATGGAGGTGGAACAGAGGAAACCTGATGCATTCTGAACGGATCCTTATTCATTCAGAATGCATTAAGGCAAAACTGATCAGTACGGATCTCAGAAACGGAAACCAAAACGCCAGTGTGAAATTAGCCTAAAATGTGCGCAACCTAAAAATATCTGGGACATCCAGTGCACTTTTTCTGTAGACGGTGTTCGCTGCGAACAGTTACATTATCTGCGCTAAATCTCCTGTATAAAGTTTGCGTATCCAAAATATCAGTGACATTCAGTCTAATTTTTTTCGCCGCTGGTGACAGCGACATTATCTGTGCTACATCTCCTGTGTCACATGTGCGCAGCCTAAAAATATCTGTGACATCCAGTGTACTTTTTCTGTAGACAGTGTCCACTGCGGACAGTTACATTAACTGCGCTACATCCCCTGTATAACGTTTGCGTATCCAAAATATCTGTGACATTCAGTCAAAATCTTTTGCTGTGCTATACCTCCTGTATAATGTTTGTGCAACCCAAATATCAGTGACATTAATTCAGTGTAATTTTTATTTAGTTATATACCTCCTGTTTTAACGTGTGTGCATCCTAAATATCAGTGACATTCATTCAGTGTAAATTTTTATTAGGTGGTGGTGACAGCGACATTACTTGCGCTATACATCCTGTTTAACGTGTGCGCATCCTAAATATCAACAACATTCATTTAGTGTAATTTTTTATTAGGCGGTGGTGACAGTGACATTACTTGCGCTATACCTCCTGTTTAACGTGTGCGCATCTTAAAAATATATGTGACATTCTGTGTACTTTATTTGCGCAAACACTTATAAAACCTGCGCTACTGTACGTGTGACATACTATATTTTTCGATCTATAAGACACACTTTTCCCCAAAAAAAGTGCGTCTTATGGGGAGAATGCTGCAGTTTACATGGACGGTGGGTGTATCAACTGAGAGGGAGGAGGGACTGGGGGCCGGCATCTGGATTAGGAATGACAGCGGGGATTGGTGCAGGCCCTGTATTCTATTGCACTGCCCCGCTCACTGTTGTATAATCTTATCTAACCTGTAGGCATTGCTAAGATATAATAATCATGTGTAATCCATCTGTATTACTTACAACATTAAGTTCCATAGCAGAGATGAGGGAGGAGGCAGGCCGGGAGGGCGGGCGGGCAGCGCGTCACTCACTACGTCATGCGCCTGCTCCGCCCACTTTATGAATGAACGTCAATTAGTGTTTCACAAGGTAGATGATGATGATGAGACACAGTTGGCAATAAGTCAACCGCATTTAGTGTCTCAAGAGGTTCATGATGAGAATGAGACACAGTTGGCAATACCTGAGGTTGTTGTTAGGTTAACAAGTTAGGAGGAGGACCAGAGTGAGGAAGTGGAGGTGCTGGAAGATGACGTCACTGACCCAACCTGGGAAGGTGGCAAGCCGAGCGAGGACAGCAGTACAAAGGTGGAGGGTTCCACAGCACCGCAACAGGCTGGAAGAGGCAGTGGGGTGGCAAAAGAGAGAAGGCGGGCCACACCAAACAGGCCCGCAAATGTTCCCCGGAGCACCCCCTTGCGGCAATCTCCCTTGCCAAGGGGTAGGTGTTCTGCAGTCTGGTGCTGTTTTTGAGGAAAGTGCGGACAATAAAAGAATTGTCATTTTCAACCTATGCCTTACCAAAATTAGCAGGGGCACTATCAACCTCACCACCACCAGCATGATCCGCCACATGGCATCAAAGAACCATAGTAAGTGGGCCGAACGCCTGGGTCCTCAACCAGTGTCTGCGACTCATACCACTGCCTCCTCTTCCCCTGTGTTATGTGCTGGCCAATCCCCTGTACAAGATGCAGGCCCGGATGCCTCCCACCATGCAGCTGGACCTTCGCAAGCACCATCAGCTAGCATTGACTTCTATGTCCCAGCGCAGCGTACAGATGTCTATACACCAGGCCTTTAAACGAAAGTGCAAATACCCAGCCACCCACCCACAGACCATAGCACTAAATGCGCACCTTTCCAAATTGCTGGCCCTGGAAATGTTGCCATTTAGGCTTGTGTACACTGAGGCTTTCCGCAGCCTGATGGCGGTGGCCGTCCCACGTTACTCTGTACCCAGCCGCCAATATTTTCCACGGTGTGCAGTCCCAGCCTTACACCAGCATGTGTCCCGTAACATCACCTGTGCCCTGACCAACGCAGTTATTGGGAAGTTCCACTTAACGACTGACACATGGACAAGTGCTTTTGGCCAGGGATGCTACATTTCCCTGACGGCACACTGGATGACCGGACGCCGGGAGCGAGTCGCACGGGTTTGCGGGCCCTTTTTACATCAGGGTATCCGCCGCCACCTACGTTAGTGGCTGCAACCTCCCCTTCTCCTCCTCCACTTCCACCTCTGAATTATCATCTTGCAGCACCAGTCAGTCATCAGTCAGTAGCTGGAAGCAGTGTAGCACTGCATTAGGGAAGCTGCAACAGACCGTGCTTAAACTGATCTGGTTAGGTGACAAACAGCACACCGCCGCAGAGCTGTGGCAGGGGACAAGGGACCAGACTGAGCTCTGGCTCTCGACACTCAACCTAGAACCAGGCATGGTTGTGTCTGATAATAGCCGTAACTTGGTGGCGACTTTGGAGCTTGTCAAGCTCACACACATGCCATGCCTAGCCCACGTGTTCAACCTAGTGGTTCATCGGTTTCTCAAAACCTACCCCAATTTGCATGAGCTACTGGTGAAGGTGGACCACGTGTGTGCACATTTTCACAAGTCATCGACAGCTTCCGCTGGTCTGGCAGCACTGCAGCAGCAGCAGAGAACATTGGTAAAATACCAGCTGCAACATGGTCGTCTCCTTTCCAGTCAGCTTCCGCTATTCACAAGCGACGAGTGGGCATTGATGTCAGATCTCTGAGAGGTTTTACGCAACTTTGAGGAATCAACACAGACTGGTGAGCGGCGATAACGCTATTATCAGCATAACCATCCCACTTCTGTCTCTAAGGCGAACGCTTCACATATGGAAGAGGTGGAAATGGACAGTACACAGGGTGATAGCCACACCACCCTCAGTTCATCTTCTCAGTGCGAATTGGATGATGATGAGGAGGAGGAGCAGGAGGTGGTTTCCTTTGCTACAGAGGGTAGTACCCATGGAAATTTTATTCCATCTGTTCAGTGTGGATGGGTAGAAGAGGAGGAAGAGGATGAGGAGATTGAGAGTACTCCTCCTGATGAGGACAGCGAAGTCCTGTCTATTGGGACTTTGGCACACATAGCTGACTTTATGTTAGGCTGCCTTTCCCATGACCTTCGCGCTGTACTCATTTTGGCGAACACCAATTGCTGGCTGTTCACCCTTCTCGACCCCTGCTACAAAGAGAACTTCTCATCTCTCATTCATGTCGTGGAGAGGATGAGCAAAATGGTGCAATACCAGAAGGTTCTTGTGGAAAAATTGCTCCCAAAATTTGGCTGCAAAGTACGTAGTTACTTGGCCAACTGAGGAGGGGAGACGAGGGGAACACACAGCAGTTCAAACAGAGGCAGAGCAACACTCTCCAAGGCCTGGGACAGTTTCATTAAACCCTGCCAGCACCCTCAACCTGATGCGCGGCCTAGTGTCACAAGGAGGGAAAAATTTTGGAAGATGGTGAAGGAGTACATAGCAGACCGTGTCAGCGTCCTCAGTGATCCCATTGTGCCTTACAACTATTGAGTGTTCAAGCTAGATACGTGGCACAAACTGGCGCTCTACACCTTGGAGGTGCTGGCCTGGCGCGCCGCTAGCGTTTTGTCAGAGTATGTATTTAGTGCAGCTGGGGACATAATAACTGATAAGCGCATCCACCTGTCAACTGAAAATGCTGACAGGTTGACTCTTCTGAAAATTAACAAGGCCTGGATTGCCGCTGACTTTTCTACTCCACCAGAGGAAAGCGGCTGAACATAAAGGCACTCTAAATGTGGCTTTTATGATGTATTGAATACACTGTATTCCCATGGACCTCTTCCACCACTCAAAAGGGTATATGGTTCAATCTTCTTTTTCTCATTCTCCTCCTCCATCATATCAACATGCTTATTAGGCTGCCCTCTCTCCTAATGTTTTAGAGGGTCACCAGCAGACCCTCACCCATAATTTTTTTGTGGGTCACCCGCAGGCTCTCAACCATAATGTCTTAGAGGGTTAGCTCAGCAGCAGACCCATACCTCTAAATTTTTAGATGGTCAGCTCAGCAGCAGGCCCTCACCCACAACATCTTTTAGATATTCAGCTCGGCAGCAAGCCCTCACCCACAAAATATTTAAGATGGTCAGCTCGGCAGCAGGCCCTCACCCCTAATGTTTTAGATTGTCAGCTCAGCAGCAGACCCTCACCCCTAATGTTTTAGAGGGTCACTAGCAGGCCCTTGCTCCTAATGTTTTTCAGGATCACCAGCAGGCCATCAATCATAATTTTTTATGGGTGTGTATGATGCCCTCTTTTATGTGTAAAAAAGGGTGTATTGGAGTGCCAGTTCCTTGTAATTTTTGTCAGCCCTTTCACTTAGTGCATAGGCTTTATGAGTGTAGGAGTTGCAATACCTAAACTATTATACCAAAATGTGAATGAGGCCTTCCTTTATGTGATATACAGGTTGTATCGGAGTGCCTCTTCCATGTAATGTTAGGCAGCATTTGCACTTTATATACAGGAAAGAATGTTTCCTAACAATTTTCCCTCTAAAATAGATTTTATCTTTGGTTTTGTGCGTATTATTGTCAGTCTGTAAAAGTGGCGTACTACTACAACATCGTTCCCAGCAGCGACCTGGGAGTCCAAGATGCATCCAGACATCCTCCCCATGCTGTTCCCGAATCATTTCAGTGTTTTTTCCATCAATTTCTGACCTTTTCCTATGAACCAGACACGCTCCCCTATTCAGAGCAGGGGGTGCCTGGTTTAATGCTCGGGTTCTCCCATTGACTTCCATTGTGCTCGGGTGCTCTTTAGATGTGCTCGACCAACACTATTGTCTATATCTAGTAACTGCTCATTAGCTGTATTTTCCTTGTCAGGGGCTGGCCTGCAGGATGGGAGCATGGACAGATAAGTGCTAATGGTACACTTTGTGACCATATCTAGGACCACACATATTGGCAGAATCGGGGTCTCTTCACCCGTCTGAAACTCTAACAAGAAGTCGATGAGGTAGACAAGTATGAATGCATGTAGCTATATTTATTGTACTTTATGGAATAAATGAAATACTCCCGTGTCTGTACTCCTCCATTCTAGGGTATGAACAGACCACTCCAGATCGGTGTTTTTTCTGTAGTGGGAAAAGTATGGCAGACAGTTATGGCATAAACGTTTGATATGTCATAAATGTTTCAGTTGGCAATACACCTTTTTAGCTTTTTTGTGGCCCATGGAATTGGTTCAGTCTGACAATGTGGCCCTTGGACCAGAAAAGGTTGTGAACCCCTGGTTTATAGAGATATATAGCTACTGTATATACTTCTAAGAATTTAAAAGGCTTGACTGAATGAAAGGTGAATCACTATGTCAGGACTGAAGGGTGGGGGGCAGAGAAGCTACTGAACATGTTAGTTCACACCTGAATGCTGGAGAAGGTGGACCAGAATTTTATCCACAGGAGGAAAATGTAGTGTGCATAGAAAAAAGTATTTTATTGCAACAATACTTCATTTGAAATGGCCTATTCATTGCATAGTAATACTTTTCATGTTATAACCCTATAAAAATGGACACTTATCCTAAAATAATGTAAAGAATAGGGACTTGCTCTGCAGAGCTTTTCTTTGTCCCAGTTGATTTTTAGTCTGTGTTCAACCATTCTTAAAGAGCATATCACTAGGATATGCCATGAAGGTGAAAAAGCTGGGGGTAACAGCCTCTTCGTGCCTAAATGGATAAGGTATGATTTTATTCCTAATTTTTTAATTTTTATAGCCCTAATTTTTCATCTCAGATGCCTCAATAAACAATGAGAGTGGCATCTGAGGGGTTTAATGACGGGGGCGGTACAATCGCTGTTCCCCCACTAATTACAAAGAAATACTGTACTTCACTTGTCATGAAGCGAAGTTCTTGGTGAAATTCAGCGAGGCAGACGAATCAAATTTTTGTAAACTTCTCTCATCACTAAGTATGATGGATGTTTTTTTGAAGAAGTCCCAGCAAACATAATGCAAATCTAATGTAGCCCACTGATTAATATTTAGGATTGACAGGTTTCCATAGCCTCTACACTGTTTCTTTTTACAGAAACAGTGCTGAACAGTGCCACCGGCCATGCTATTCTTTCTATCAAAAACAGAGAATTTGCTAACAGAAAAAAACACTAATGTAGAATTAGCCTTAAATAGTGTATAAAGGAGCTGTGCATTTACAATAACCTATTATTTCATACTCATCTATAAGAACTTCCACACTGATTTGTTCTGTTATTCATGACGGAAAAAAAATGTCCTGTCGACAGGACTTTTTTTTTGTCACGTATTACGGAACAAAATGGAATGCCTCTTAAAAGCTTCAGTTTTGCATTATATCCTAGAATTCCGTTATATTCTGTTATAACTATTTTATAACGGAACACTATAACAGAATTTCTGATGTTAATGCAAACCTAACTGCTATAGTCAATCACTGGCCAGTGGTGACAAGCCTCAATACTGACAGCTGCATCCAGTGTGGTTTGCAGTGGTTGCATGTCCAGTATTTAAGCTATGAAACTTTTAGAGAGTTTCTACCTACAGGGGAAAAATGACCACACTTTAGTTAATCAGACATTAAAGCACCAGTCAACATTTAGTAACTCTGTTAGTTTTACCTACAGAGATATTAGTACTGGTGTAACAGCCTGTGAACCACTCATTGTGACCCCTTAAAAAAAAAAAAAAGGAAATCTTCAAAGAAGACAGCCCCTTTAAAGGAGATGTCCACCTTCACAATCAATTAAAAATTTTAAGCTCTGGTGCATTTAAAGTGAAATAAAATACAATTTTGTAAATGTTTCACTTGCACAAAAAAATAAAAGATTACTTGTTTGTGTCTACATGCCGAGGTAGATGTACGTGTTTCCATGGTTACAGACTATAAACAAGCCCTCTTCATTGCTTATTCCTAAAACATATAAGGGCAAGTTTACATCGCTGCTACAATTCTGTCAGTCATTTTAGTCATTTCAACGGAAAAGACGGGTCCATCACTTTATTGGGCTAAATAAAACTGCATTCTGCAATATCTTGTCCTTTTTTTTTTTCAGAATTGGTGAAAACATACTAGTAGGCTAGCAAGAAATAGTGCAAAAAATAGAAGTATAACTGCAGCCTGTCAGCTTTAATTTGAGGGTATTTACATCCAAATCAGGTGAACGGTGCAGGAATTACAGCAGTTTGCATATGTGCCTCCCACTTGTTAAGGAACCAAATGTAATAGGACATAATAATAATAATAATCATAAATAAAACTTTCACTTTTTAATACTTGGTTGCAAATCCTTTGCAGTCAATTACAGCCTGAAGTCTGGAACGCATAGACATCACCAGATGCTGGGTTTCATCCCTGTTGATGCTCTGCCAGGCCTCTACTGCAACGGTCTTCAGTTCCTGCTTGTTCTTGGGGCATTTTCCCTTCAGTTTTATCTTCAGCAAGTGAAATGCATGCTCAATTGGATTCAGGTCAGGTGATTGACTTTGCCATTGCATAACATTCCACTTCTTTCCCTTAAAAAACTCTTTGGTTGCTTTTGCAGTATGCTTTGGGTCATTGTCCATCTGCACTGTGAAGGGCCGTCCAATGAGTTCTGAAGCATTTGGCTGAATATGAGCAGATAATATTGCCCGAAACACTTCAGAATTCATCCTGCTGCGTTTGTCAGCAGTCACATCATCAATAAGTACAATAGAACCAGTTCCATTGGCAGCCATACATGCCCACGCCATGACACTACCACCACCATGCTTCACTGATGAGGTGGTATGCTTAGGATCATGAGCAGTTCCTTTCCTTCTCCATACTCTTCTCTTCTCATCACTCTGGTACAAGTTAATCTTGGTCTCATCTGTCCATAGGATGATGTTCCAGAACTGTGAAGGCTTTTTTAGATGTTGTTTGGCAAACTCTAATCTGGCCTTCCTGTTTTTGAGGCTCACCAATGGTTTACATCTTGTGGTGAACCCTCTGTATTCACTCTGGGGAAGTCTTCTCTTGATTGTTAACTTTGACACACATACCCTTACCTCCTGGAGAGTGTTCTTGTTTTGGCCAACTGTTGTGAAGGGTGTTTTCTTCACCAGGGAAAGAATTCTTCGGTCATCCACCACAGTTGTTTTCCGTGGTCTTCCGGTGTTGCTGAGCTCACCGGTGCGTTCCTTCTTTTTAAGAATGTTCCAAACAGTTGTTTTGGCCACGCCTAATGTTTTTGCCATCTCTCTGATGGGTTTGTTTTGTTTTTTCAGCCTAATGATGGCTTGCTTCACTGATAGTGACAGCTCTTTGGATCTCATCTTGAGAGTTGACAGCAACAGATTCCAAATGCAAATAGCAGACTGGAAATTAACCTCAGACTTTTTATCTGCTCATTGTAATTGGGATAATGAGGGAATAACACACATCTGGCCATGGAGCAGCTGAGAAGCCAATTGTCCCATTACTTTTGGTCCCTTAACAAGTGGGAGGCACATATGCAAACTGCTGTAATTCCTGCACCGTTCACCTGATTTGGATGTAAATACCCTCAAATTAAAGCTGACAGTCTGCAGTTAAGGCACATCTTGTTTGTTTCATTTCAAATCCATTGTGATGGTGTATAGAGCCAAAAATGTTAGAATTGTGTCCATGTCCCAATATTTATGGACCTGACTGTAAGTCATAACAAGAGCTAAATACTCAAAACGGCTTGAAGTAAAAAAGAAAATCAGCCATGTACCCTTTAAAGCTAATATAACAGTCAGGATCTCTCTGCTATCGCAGTCAAAGTACAGTTATAGTCATTTTAACGAACATAGAACATCTAGAAAAATCAACGTAAAAAAGCCTTTAACTAAAAGAACATCTCAGCACCTTGATGCCTTAAATATCTGAACCTTTAGAATGTTCCATTTATCCTTTGTTTTTTTTTAGAACATTTTACTCCTTCATGCTGTCTTTGTTTCATCCATGTCTGGGTCTCTGTAAAGCTAAAATTGAGTTTGGATTTCTTCCAACAATCTTGACTGCTACACCAGTTTGCACATAAACGATAAATATACAGTACAGCGACTATTGCTATGATATATCTTTATTGTTCTATCACGTGAAATACTTCATAATATTTTTTTTTTTCCTTTTGTTAAGAGTTTTTATGGTGTCCAGACTTTCGGACTTGCAAACAACTGATGTTACAATTTAATATAATTATAAATTTAAAGAGGTAGAAGTTTTTTCAGCAACAGTGCTGCTTTTGTTAAAGGGCTTACCCTGGTATTGCATCTGAGGCTACTTTCACACTAGCATTTATATTTTCTGGTATTGAGATCTCAATACCGAAAAAAAAAAAACGCTTCCGTTTTGTCCCTATTCATTGTCAATGGGGACAAAACGTAACTGAACAGAGCGGAATGCTCCAAAATGCATTCTGCTCTCATACCGGAGAGCAAATCGTAGCATGCTGGATCCGTTCATAATGGATGCAGATGGTTGTATTATCAGTAACGGAAGCATTTTTGCTGAGCCCTGCCGGATCCAGTAAAAACGCTAGTGTGAAAGTAGCCTAAACTTTCATTAACCTGAAAGGGTTTTTCTAACATTTTTATACTGATGTTGGCCTATCCTGAGTGACGACACGTTCCTCTGTCACATGGACTAGGAGCAGCTAAGCCTCATTCAAGTGAATAGGCGGTAACAAGCATGGCCGCTATGCAATGTACAGCTCTGTGCTTGGTGAGCTGAGAGAAGGCCCCGAAGCTTATGTCGGACCTCCACCAATCAGATACTTATGGCCTATCCAGTGGATAGGTCATCTTTTAAAAAATCCTGGAAAACCCTTTGAATGGGGCTGAGCCGCAATACCAGACACAAGCCGTGGACAAGAGTGGTGCAAAAACAGACATTATGTAGCATTTAAACTAGATGGATTTTTTTTTAAAGCGTAGTTTTTGTCTTTATTAGGAATAATTCAGCTTTATCACCACATTACATAAAATAAATAACTGCAAAACATAAAAAGTAAGCAGTACAATTTAATACTGATAGAAAATAGCATAGGGTTATATCAAAGTATCCACATTAAAGGATGAGGGAATCAGATCTACTGGTTTTGAATTCATTCTGAATTTCCCCAAAAGTTCAGAAATTACCTGCATCTAGTTCTTTCAGGACAAAAGTCGTTTATTAGAGTAAAGCAGATAGAGTCATCCTTTCTAGTTAAGTGTTCTTAGGGGAACTCTGGGTGGGTATATTTGTATTATGGAGACCAATTAATATGTGTTGACTAATGTAGGCTAGGCAACGTTCCTCTCGGTTTCTGGGAAAAAATATATCAAATTAACAAATGCTATACCTGCTGGTATCAGCTAGGCTTAGGAAAACTAATTTGAATATATTTCCCAGAAACCCTGAGGGGCATGGCCTGTCCTACAATACTCTGCACAAGTACTACGCATACTGAGAAAGAGTACCTATCCGACAATGCATATATATGGCTGAAAAAACAACAGTAGCATATTATTCTCTCTCTCGGATGGATCTTGCTGAACGCATTGCTTAGGTCAGTAACTGACTCCAGCGATCATACAATGTTGACATGAAATTACAGCTGAATCTGGGTAAACAGAGCAGTGGCGTTGGACCTGTCAAGTAACAATCACTTCTTTATTACAAGCAGAAACCAGACAACCTCTTTAACTGAAAGATAGTTTACTGTACCCTTAGAGGGAATCTATCATCTCCAAAATTAGTTTCAAAGTAAGCATATGGTGTAGGCACCCCAAAATATAACCATATCTTTCTGGTCCTCTCTCCCTGAGAAATGTTTTTTTTTATATGAATAAGGTTTTTGGTGTACCATGGACACAATTGCTTCACTGGTCAGGACACCAGTCCACATCCCTTGTCTAAGTCCCTGAGATTTTAGAGTTGGTAGCAGTGACACAGGAGATGCCAGGTACACTGAATAGAATGGCCCTGACCATTCATTGAAATATAAGAAGCATTTCTCAAGATTTAGAGGCTCAGATTTTCTCAGGTAAGCTATGGTTAGGATTCAGGGCATCCACACTATATGACAGTATGCTTACTTTGAAACTGATTTTGGAGGTGACAGACTCCCTTTAACTGCTTGCTGACTTGCAGTTGACTGTATACATCTTGGTGGGTGGAATATATCTCTGGGTGGACGTTTTAATATGTATTTGCAGAGATCTTAGCTGCGTACTAATCATGAAGCTGTGGGAGCAGGGAACCAGTAGGGCTCCCCATTGAGAAAGTAGGTATGTTTTTCCACTGTTCCTGCCATTCTCATCGCTATGTATAGAGACCAGAAAGTGCCTCTCTGGTTCCAGCAGTCTTGTAATCACTAGGGACTGGGTGTCTGTACGAGGTTTTGGGTCTTAGCAGATCCAGATCAGCTCCACAGTGAGGTTATACAAGCAGTGTACAACCTCTCTGGGGGCTGTATTCCCCCTGTAACTGGGACTAATATGTCAGCTTTCAAAGCTGAGCTGAAAGACACAGTCCGGACTGCTGTGCCATTCTAAGTTACTAGAGAGGACTCCTAGAGCAGTTCTGACAGTGTATTTCAGTGCAGCTGCCCACTGCAAGCCTACTGCAATGTTCAGTATTTGTGCCAGAGGCTTTGCCAGCAAATATCCTGTGGGCAGGGGTGTAGCAATGTGAAGCTGTATCTCATAGATACACTGGAGATTCTGCACACAGCACTCACAGGTAGCATAGAGAGTTAGCATTAGTCATGTAAGATTTATAACTGCAGCTCATAACTGTATAGACTCACCTATTTTATCACTGCATTACTGCTTCCTTAGATAGTAAAAAGATGATATCTTCATTAGCATTATGGGACGTTCACAGTTGCATTTCTAAATCCAGCCGTCTCTTACGGTAGCCGTTTCCAGCATAAATGCTGGCTGTTGGCCAGACAAAAAATGCTGCATGTGAATGGTACTGGCAGTGAATGGTAGAATTTGATCCAGTAACATCCAGTGGGTTGTTCCATGCAGGAACAGCCTGCCTGATCAGATTACTGTATGTTTGAATGAGGGATGGGTCTGAGAACTAAAAGGAAGGATTTGATAGATAATTTAGTCATGTAATTCACAGGAAGTCCTCCATACAGGAAAGGCTGAGATCTGTCTACACAAGAGAGCCTGGACTGGTGATATATGCTTGCATATTGCTGGTCAGTTAGCATTACATATGTAAAAATGCTGGAGTGCTTATTTATCTCCCTAAAGGCTATGTAAACCTTAAGAGCCTATTTTAAAATTATTGATTAACATGTATGGTAGGCTCCATTTTTGTATTAGGTTTTATAAAATATTTGTGACGGTTTGGCTCATATGGCTGCTTTATTTCACAATACATAGCAGCTTTCGAAAGCTCTGATAGAGCCGTCAGCTCAATCTCCAGCACCCCTCTGATATCTTCAGAACTTTCTACTTATAACTTATTACAAAAATGTTTATTAGCACCAAATACATGTAAATCAATAATAATAATGTATTAAAAATTGTCTTTGAAGGTTTACAGATGCAGCCTAGTCTGAGCTTCAGGGTAGTGCCTTGTTTTTTCAAATCTGGTGTGTCACTTTATATGGGAATAACTTTGGAATGTTTGTAACAAGTAAGGTAGGGGGCGGCACCACTATTCCGGCCGAACACACATGAATCTGACATGAATAAGCTGCTGAATTTTGGGTGAGTGCCGCTGTCTTCACTTTGCTCTTCACCACGTTCATACTGAATCTTACCTGCGCAGCTGAGCACCACCGACCGTGTGTGTCCTCTCCAGCCGTTAACAGCATACGATTCATCCTACCTTACTTGTTACAATTGTTCAGGACTTTCTCTTTGGGATTTGAGCACACTATATATCGCCGGCTGAGCAACACACAGGATACATTTTGCAACTACTGAATGATCATGGCTACAGAGGCATCCAGCCAATCTTTACTTGAAGGCAGACAAGGGGCGGAGGATTTTTTCACGCAGTGCAACGCCAAAGACGCCCTGCAAAATCTGAGCACTCGTGCGCTTGAGTTCAAAATAGCGCAGTTAGCAGAGAAAGAGATACGTCTCTTCTGGACAGTTAAATCACTTAATCCTATAAGGAAAGTGGAAGTGCCCAGGGGCTTAAGGATATACAAAGTTCCTGCACAGTATGAACACGATGACGTTTTTTTAAAGGAGTGGCAATCATTACACATGGGCTTTTCTCTGCAAATATTAGAAATGGTACTAAAAAGAGACATCAAAGAATATGACACCGTTAAAAGCGAACTTGATAAAGCACGGACAGAGCTGGAATCCAGGTTATCTGAAAATCTTCTGGACACCTTTGATAAAAAGCTGAATAAAAAGTTAACTGTCACGCAAGCCAAAGTCAAGGAAAGAAAAAGAGATAAATTTGTAAGAGATAAGCAGGATTATGAGTCGGGCACAATCTTTAACTGGAACACCGGTAAAAGATTTAATAAAAAACAACAAAAGAAAAAAAACTATCGACGCCAGAACAACGATTATTGGACAACGGATTCCGATTCCAGTGTTTCGGATGATCCTGGTCATACGTCAGCTGATTCTGTAAGGGAGTCATGTGACCCTTTAGGAAAAGGACCAGAAGAGGAGGGAAGACAAACAAAAGTAACAGGAGTCAGAAAATCAGGAAGGGAGAGGAAACAAGTCTCTTGGAGGAAGTAGACGTCCTCTCACCCTCTGATGAGAGTTTAGTGATCTATTTAACTGGCCGTCTATTACCTCCGGGATGCTTAAAAGTCCTTAATAAGGGACTTGGTTATAGTTTAACCGAAAAATTTGATCCAACAACCTTTGAAGTTGATCTATTTAAAGCTACCCGTAAACTATACCTGCATAAGCTATTTAGAGACACTCCACAGAAATTATCTACCACTCAAGGAGAGTTGCCACTTCAGCCGGATCCTGTGGCTTTCCAAGTATCCAACAAATTCAATGAGGATGAACGAGCCTGTCTGGAGTTTCTTACTGGAATGGATGTCACTGAGAGATCCTTAACTGATGTCTCCGTGGATCCATTTGTTGGTGGAGTTAAATCCACATTTTGCCCCCCTATGCCCGCCGGGAGTAGCATTGATATCTTCCAATATCAAGTTATGAGGGATATTAAAGCAGTGATATATTCCACTGCTCAACCAAACATCACTATAGAGGAACAAAAAGCCTTACAGTGGCTACGTTCCCAGGAAGATATAATAGTGAAACCGGCGGACAAGGGGGGTAACGTTGTTCTCATGTCTAAAGAATTTTATGTCAACGAGGCCATGAGACAATTGGGTGATACCTGTGTTTATGAAAGGATGCGGGGGGATCCCCTACCTGGTACCCAGCAGTTGTTGCAATCCCTCGTTAGAAGATACGTGGAGGTGGGTTTTTTACCCAGAAATATGTTGGATAAACTTGTCCCGCTATCTCCAGTCAAGCCATCTTGATACTTTCTCCCAAAGGTCCATAAGTCACTGAGCCACCCCTCGGGGCGTCCCATCGTCGCGGGGATTGGCTCAGTGACTGAGCCTTTATCCAAGTATGTGGACTGGCTCCTGAGACCAATACTCAGTAGTGCACCTGCTTATCTCAGGGATACTAATGAATTCTTGTTGGCTCTCAAAGAAATCCACTGGCAGAAAGATTACCAATTGGTGTCCCTCGATGTGGAAAGCCTCTACACCCGCATCCCTCATGATGCCGGTGTAGAGGCGGTCCTTGACATCGTGGCGAACCTGGGTAAAAGCCCTGTGTATTGTGAATTTATTGGGGAGGCATTAAAGTTCATCTTGACTAACAACGTATTTCAATTCGGTAACGAGTGGTTCAGGCAAAGACTGGGTACGGCTATGGGGACCCCCGTATCCTGCACTTTTTCTAATATGTACCTTGCCAGACTAGAAGACAGATATGTGTACTCTGTGAACAACCCATTTCTTTTAAAACTGAAAACATACCTACGTTTTGTAGATGATGTGTTCATAGTCTGGGAGGGTACGGAAAAAGAGTGCAGTGATTTCGTTGATTACTTAAATAAAAACGACATGGGCATGACTTTTACCCTTAATTTTGGGGGCAACAGGTTAGAGTTCCTGGATGTGGCTGTCGTGGTGGAAGGCGACGAGTTGGTCACGGAGGGTTTTCGGAAGCCCACGGCGACCAACTCCTTGCTCCACCACGACAGCTTCCATCCACGAAGCGTCAAAAAAGCCGTACCATACGGACAGTTCATCAGACTAAGATGCATTAACAGCAAAGATAGTGGCTACCATAGACAGGCTAATGACCTTAAACAGCGCTTAGTAAAGAGGGGTTACCCCGAAGAAACACTAAGCAGGGATATGGAAAAAGTGGAGAGAAATTTCTCACAGGATAGCCTCTTGAGCAACGGTAATCAGAAATTGGATAGAAGTGCTGACCAGATTGGGGGCACCAGATTTGCGTTCTCCTTCAAATACAGCCCTATGGCTGATCGCATTCGATCAGTCATATTTAAGAACTGGGATGTTTTGAGGAGGGATGCAACTCTAAATGAGCTGACAGGACAGAGACCCCTCATTTCTTTTAGAAGGAGTTACACCGTTAAGGACAAACTTGTCAGGAGCAGACTTCAAATGGACAACAGTAAGAATTGGCTCAAACGCAACCTTCCAAAAGGCAACTACAGGTGTGGAAATTGTTCACTGTGCACCAATAATTCCCAGAAAAAGAGTATTGAATTTGCTGGTATTAAACATACAGTCAATACCTTTATTAACTGTCGGAGTACTTATTTAGTATACCTATTATTGTGCACATGTGGACGTTTCTACATTGGAAAAACTATTAGATGCCTTTTTGAACGTGTGAGGGAACATTTTAATTCCATCAAGACAGGGAAATGTTGCCCTAGGTTCATAGAACACATGAGAATTGCACATGATGGCGACACAGGTTGCATTTCCTTCTCTGGCTTGGAAACCGTATCCACTCCTCTGCAGGGGGGAGATAGACACCGCCTCCTCCTGCAGAGAGAGGCTAGGTGGATATTGCGTACACAAGCCTTAGGAGAACTTGGACCTAATGACAGAAACGATCTTAGCCCTTTTTTGTAATGTCATACCACACTAAAAGTTGTTGTTTGATTTGTATGTATATCATGGTTATTGCATGTATTTTGTTTTTATATGTGTCCTACCTTAATCACCTCCTCTATGCAGACGCAATCCGATTTGTCAGTTTCCATGATGACGGCTTGCGGCAGCATTTAAAAGGAGTGATGTGGAGGCACGCATTGACGCACAGCCAGAAGAAGCGCATGTAGCGCGAAACGGTCGCCGCTGATCAATGCGTGCCTCTGAATGTCCGCCCCCTGCCTGATGTAATTTGGGATCAATAAAGCTGCTGAATTTTTTGAATACACACGGGTGAGTGCCGCTGTCTTCACTTTGCTCTTCACCACGTTCATAACTTTGGAATGTTGATTCTGAGAGTTGTTTTTCATGATAGGTTGTACCTCATGTTATCGGTCATTTTTGGCCACTATATTATGTGCTTACTTATTATCAAAAGTAAAAAAATAGCAAGTTGCATTTTTTTTATTTTTCTGAGTCACACAATACAAATTAGTTAACAATTAACAATTACCATATGTGTATTTTATTATGACATCTGTTTCAATGTGTTAGAACACTAATACGTTGAAAAACAATTTTTCAAAGTAAAAAAGATAAATATTCCAAAGCTTATTTTTTAAAGCATCAATTCATTTCGGAAGTGGTTTGAGGTGCCTATATATTAGAACCCCCAAAAATTACCTTGTTTTAAAAACTACACCTCTTAAAGTATTCCAAAAAGCATTTGGGAAGTTTGTTCAAAAAGTTAAAAACTAATTTTTTTGGCAGAATTTAGTTTTAATACAGGTGTTATCGGGGAAACAAAACTCAAATATTTATTACTACACTTGTGCAGTTTTTAGAAATATCCCATATTAAATGCGGCCCCAGTGTTCAACTTGACCTAAACACAGGTTTTGGAAATAAAGGAGCACCTTGTAGATTTTGAGGGCTTTTTATTAAAATGTTTTTCAGGCACAATTTTAGGTTTGCTGGAGTCATTGAGCTTCTAAAATATGAGAAACATCTTCCAGTAATTTATAGATTAAGCTCAATTGTTTTTCATTTTGACAGGATAATAGGAGATAGGAGAAATCGTGTAACATTTTGTGGAGTGCCTAAGTATGGCAATACCGCATATTTAGTCATAAACAGCTATTTGTTTTATTGTTTTATTGTTTTAGAAGGAATGGACTACTACTTGGCTTTGCAGTATGATTTTTGCTGGAATGATTATCTAACAGTCAAAAGGTAACTTTATATAATCTATCTCTCTATGGAGCTGTCTGTAAAAAAACTGAAAAGATTGGTGCCACATTGCGCATTCACCCCTATATTGAAAGGGACTGGGGGAAGGAAGTAATACCACTCGTCTTTTTTTTTTTATTCTCTTTCTTCACCCCCCAACCTCCTCTTCCACACCATATGGACGCCAGCTGGAAAAAAAAGGTGGAAAGGTGGAATCTGATTGGTTGCTATGGCAACTAAATCAGTTCTATGTTACACCAGTTTGATAAATGACCCCAATCATGTAGACAGAGAGTTCAGCAGGAGGGCATTTAAAGGAAACCTGTCACCTTTACTATGCTACCCTCACCAAAGCGTTTCTAAATGTTCATTGTGTAACCCTAAACATATAAATTACACTTAATTTCATTTGCAGACGAATTCAATAAGTATTATGCATTTTTGTACTTCCCGCCTTTTATCCAAATTGACATAAGAGTCATATCTTACTTGTGTGACCAGAGAAGAGTCATATTTTCAAGCTCTGACTAATCTCAGGTTAATTTGCATATGTATCAAATTGTTTTTTTTTTTACACAATAAAAGCACACAGAGCTATGGGGACTGGATATTGCGGATGTGCTAGCGCCGATCTAGCAGACCATGTCCTCAGCTCTATACCCAAAATCCAGGTGACAGGTTCCCTTTAAGGCTCAGCATTGTACATGTATGGAACCGTCAGGGCCCTGGATTAATAGCTAGGCCTGTGCCATCTGCAACGGTCTAATCCAGTCTCGGCTGTTAAGCCACTTACATGCTGTGGTCAATACTTGAGATGAGCAAATTATTGAAAAGTTAGATTTGGCTGATTCACTGAATTTTACAAAAAAATTTGCTTCGTAACAAAGCGCATTTTTTTGTAAGTAGTGGGTGCGATGACAGGGAGCTGCAATAGCAGCCATCTGATCGCGGCATCTGAGTGTAAAAACAGTGTAAAATTAACATTCAAAAAATTAAATAAAACTTACCTCCTCCATTTGCTCGTGATGGGCCAGCCGCAGCTATCTTGCATGTAGATCTGGCGCTAAATATCGTGCGTCGCGAGACGTTGTCATCACACACGGGATTTCGGCCGAGATCTTCAATCAAGATGGCAGCTGGCTGTCCGTTGCGAGCAAATGGAGGCGGTTAGTTAGATTTTTTTAGTTTTTTACTTTATTTCAATTTAAATTGATTCCCTAACACGAAGCACGAGGAAACTTTGTGGGTTTCAATCTGATCATCTCTAGTCAATAGGTACCATAGTGCTAGGCAGTTGACAAATGAAAGTGGACGCTCTGTACTCCATCGATAGATATACTGGCAGGTATAACACACTGCAATACATTTCCTTTATTTTTGAGAATCAGCAGCCCTCTGACCCATTCATTGTTTAGCAAGAGCAGAGGTTGCTACACCATTAGCTAGACAATCGAGCTGCAGTAATCATCTGATTTCCTACCTCTCTGTAACAGAGTTGTGCCTGGTTTGCACAACTATTTAAAGGGAACCTGTCATCGGATTTTGTGTATAGAGCTGAGGGGTTGCTAGTTGGCCGCTAGCACATCCGCAATACCCAGTCCCCATTATTCAATATATTTGAAGTTCTAGAGTTTCGGTAGCTCTCATGCACAGCAAAGTACCGGAGCACTCTGCTGTTTCCCGGACGGGAGGTGGTCGTAACTGTGTCTCATCTTGCCTTAGTAACGGCAAGTTGAGACAACCCCTTTAAAGGGTTTGTCCAGGATTAGAAAAGAGGGTTTGCTTTTTCCTTCAGAAATACTCCTATCTGCTTGGTATTGCAACTTTTTCCTATTAAATGAAAGCGCTTAGATGCATAGCCCATGAGCATAGCCCTAGAAAAAGGTTGAAAACTCTATTCATATTCTGGAAAGAAACCTTAAAAGGGTATTTGGGTTATAACAAGTTATCCCCTATCCACAGGGTAGGGAATAACTATCAGATTAGTGAGAGTCCTACTGGGATGCCCGCAGCTCATGAGAACGGGGGGCCCGAACCCTGTGAAAGCCCCCTGAAATGGACTATGGGAGCACTAGAGATGGCTAAGCATTGTATTTGGGTATCTCCAGTACTCCCAAAGAAATGGATGGGGTGGTGGTGCACTTTTCTGACCAGCCTCTCTGTCCATTCCAAGGGGTGTCCCACAAGGTACACGGCCAATGTTCTCGTGATCAGTGGGGATCCCAGTGATAGGACCCCCATCGATCTGATAGTTGTCCCCTATCCTGTGGATGAAGGATAACTTGCTATAACCAAAATACCACTTTAATTTCTTCTGTTTAATCAGCCTACGGTCCTAGGGACCTCTGGAGAAGATTTAATATGTTTTGGAGTCATCTTGCAAGAAGACACTTAAGAAAATGAATAAGAACCTGGTTGGTGCCATATTTAAAGCAGCAAATGAACCAATCATTCTCAATCATTCCTAAATTTATGAAAAAAAATGGATCCTAAAGGGGCTGTCCGGTTTTCTCATATTGATGACCTGTCCTCAGGATAGATCATTAATATAAAATCAGCAGGGGTCCAACTAATGGCAGCCCCACCAATCAGCTGTTTGAACAGACCACAGTGTTGCTATGAGCACCCCATTCTCTTCACTGTTTACCAGCTTGCCATCTACTGTAGATGGCAGCAGCGAATCAGTGTAATTACAGCAGTTGTAGTTGCACTCCATCCTATTCAAGTGAATGAAACAGAGAAGCAATAATAACTCTACTCTCTGCCACTGCAATTGTTGACCACAAGCAGATAAACAGTGAAGAGAAGGAATGAGCGACAGTCTCTTCTAACAGCTGATCCATGGGGGTGCCAGGAGTTGTACCTCCACCAACCTATTATTGATGATCTATCCTGAAACAAGCCATCAAGATCAATATCCTAAGTCATAGACGCTCTCAACAGGGTAGACAAGTGAAGCTCACTTTGGAGAACTAATGTAATTTTGTTTTCCTGTCAATAGTCCCAAAGGCTGGAGTCACACCTCCAGTTTCTGAAGCAGATTTTTGAACCAACACAGGGTGGGTACTAGGGAGACTCATTCCTTCACAATTTTCTTTTAGATCTACTCCTGGCTTTTGTGAATTGGCCTAAAAAGAGCAGTTTTTGAGTAGATGTAACCCAAATAGTCATCGGTAATCAGAACTACTGTCTTGTGATCTACCCATGACCTTCAATGCTGTGCAAAGATTCAATAGTTTATCCATTCAAAGAGTTTTCATTACTTTCCCTGTAAAATTAGCTCCTTGGTATTATGACATTATTTATGGTAAACCCTAGTGAGAAAGGAACATGTCCCTTCAGTGTTCCACAATGACCTTGCAGTCACAGTAGCACATCTAAGGAAAACCCTTTTAACTAAAAAAATCAATAAGTCCATATTTTAGACCCCCCTTTAATATTGGAAATAACTTTTTATGAATTTGTGTGAATACCACAATTGCTATTGTACATATGTGTATTAACTACTGTATTAGCTACTGATACAGGTTTAGGGACATTGTACACATATTCAACAATCCGTTTTCCAGAATACTGTAACATCTGGACCCATTACTCCTCTGCTAAACTGAACTTCATATGGTTCTACACAATCAGTTCAGCAGAACCAAGGATTGTCTACATGTTACAATTGAACTATGGACTGTTAAACATGGATACAATAGAGTCCTTTCTAAATGAACCCTTAGGGTGTATATTTTTGTACATCTTTGCAATGTTTTACCCATCGTAGGACCTAATAACACAAAAGTCATGTCTATGTGTTGTCCATGTTCTGTATAATCAAACATCTGTGTTTTATCAAGGACTGTCAGCCCACAGGAAATGCACAGGAGCATGTAATACTTTGGTCTGTTTTATGGACAGTGAAAACCAGTGTTGAGCAAATTGAAGTCCACTTCCAAATTTCAGGGAAAATCTGATTTGCTGAGAAGCTGAATTTCCTCGTGCTTCCTGGTAACTAATCAATTTTCCCTGAATGGCAGCAAAAAAATAAAAACAAAATCATACTTACCTTATCTGTTTGAGCGCAAAGAGCCGGCCGCTGCCATCTTGATTGAAGATCCCGTGCGAAATCCCGTTCCCGGTGACGTATGACATCACCACGCCAGAGCAAGACTTCACTCTAAATCTTCAATCAAGATGGTGGCGGCCTGCTCTTTGCAACCAAAAGGATAAGGTAAGTATGATTTTTTTTATTTTACACTGTAGTCTACAATTTCTTCCGATGCGTTTCTGGACTCAAGAGGTATCCGTAGGAGCGTGTGATGTCAAACTGAAGGTCTGCTCTTGAGTAATTACTTGCTGGGCTTCCCTTCGTGCGCGCGAGCTGCCGGCCAGGGCTGCACACTTCAGAAGGAGGAAGCTGAAGTTCTCTGCTCTGCAAGCACTAACTAAAATCAAGCAGGAACCGAACTATACCACCAATAACAAGTATAAGAGACTTTTTGCAAAAAGTGGTGTATAATTCATAATAAATGTCTCCCTAAATGTTTTGTATTTAGAGTAAAATATTGAACAATGTCAACCGAGTATGTTCATCATAATTTTGTTACCCCAAGTCGGTTTTTCCTTGCTGTTGCCAATTGATGTTGACTAGTCTCCATTTTCCTGAGCAGCAGTGTGGGTCTTTATTTTTCTGTCCATTTCCATTCACTAACCAGCAAAGCCATAGTAAAGCCGCGAGGAGAAAGAGGCTCACCATACTAACTGGCTCTCTACAGGTTGTGTCACATTAATGTAGAAGAAGATAGAACAACACAATACTCTGCACAGCATTTTAAATAGTTGGACACCAACAAGTCTGGATCTCCTAAGACTTGAAGGGCTTGTTCAAGATTAGCGAAACATCCCTACTTTCTTCCAAAAAACACCACCCCAACCTTCCGCAGGTTGTTGCAGCATTGTAGCTTAGTCCAATTCATTCCAATGGAGCTGAGCTGCAATGGACAGAAGATTTTTAATTCTAAACAGCTACATAAATAGTCAAGTGACTCAAGTCTCAAGCTTGAGTAAAGATTTTATCTGTGCCAAGACATCACATGACGTAGGTGTTGATCCAATAAAAACAAAAAAATTCTGAATGAGATGCTATTGTGTTCTGGTTTCTTTTCTGTTGTTTCATTATATTGCCATGGGCTTAAAGGGGATCTACCTCCGCCGACATGTCTATTTTATTAACTATTTACATTCCCCAAGTAATAACAATTCTGGAGCATCTATTCTTATGACTCTATGATGCACCATAGAGCCATGAATGAATTACCAGCAGTTTACAATAAAGGTCCAGCAGAGTGTTACCAGTTGAGGGTGTGTTCCTGCACAGTCTGACACTGGCAGCGCTGATTGGATAATGTCAGACTGTGCAGGGACACGCCCCCAACTGATAACATCCATCTGGACCTTCACTGCAAACTGCTAGCAATTCATTCATCACTTCTAGCAGAAATAATAAAGGAATGCATAACAGAATAGATGCTCTAAGATTATTATTACAAGAGCGATGCAAGTAGTTGCTAAAAGAAGCAGTGTCAGTGTCAGGGCTGGTTTTAGGAAGGCTGTCCGTGTATAGTCCCTAATAGAGATATAAGTGACCGAGATACTAAGAGTTCTAAGTAGATGGATTTGGTGAAATCTGCACATTATCATAGAGCTGTGGTAGTAAGATATGGTAGTAAAATCCTTCATAAGCTGTAAATCACATCTCAACTTTTAGGTGGCAACACATTTGTGCTAGACCTCTGGACACAGAGTATCAAAAAATCATGTTTTTTTTGTTTTGTTTTTTTCAACCAAGAGCATCGGACATCTGTACATATAACATAAAAGCTGTGTGCAGGATTTACTGTGTCACCTATGTTGCTCCGTGTTGTGCGACATTACAAGTTTATTCTCACCTACAAGCACTGCTCCATAATACTGCACCCAGTGTGACATGTTATGCTTTTTTTCTCATTTATGCAAAATCAGAAAGAAAAATCAGCGCATATAGTAGATGTCACAATTCTAACCCAATTACTACCTTTATGAATGATAATACTATAAAGCTTTTAGGATCCCTTACGTACGTTTGCTATATACGTTTGATAAAATTTGGCGGGATCAGTCGGCAATTTAATCTTGTGATTTCTACTGAAATAAAGGTGCCGCTTCATCATGTGTATGTGTTAGAAGAGAACCATTCTGCTCATTTATCTTCAGTTGTTCCCAGAGAACCATTTGGTTTTATAGGGGCTCTCTCTCTGTGTAACAGGAAAACATTTGGATAAGGGTCCATTTTAAGCTTCACTTTGCTCTTATTTGAGGTTTTTCATTTGTTGCCTAAGCTCGAAATAAATCTTTAAAAGGATTTAAAAGGGTAGTCTGAAAATAAAATAAAAACTCAGCAGCCCTGTAAATGATTTAAAATAATAAAAGTAATTAAATGCACCCTTTTCTCCCCTGCTTCTTCCTGCATTGTGCCCCAGTCCTCCCTGCCAATGATGTCATCTTCCATGCACATGTAACATCACTGCTGAGGCCAGTGGCCATTCGCGACCTGTACGCACTGCTGCAACCAGAAAAAACCCAGCAGTGGAGCAGACCGAAGCACAACATGGGAAGAAGCAGGGTAGAAAATGGGTGAGTAGCAATTTTTTTTTATTATATACCATTTATAGAGGCTACCTGAGTTTTTAGACAACCCCTTTAAGGATTAGAGACTGCACCACTGTATTAATTACTGAAATATCTTTACCAATGCAAGAAAATATAACAACAGAACTGAATTTAGGACGGTGATACTGGAGTTAAAAAGGATGTATCACAATTGTAGAGCAGGAGTAGCTGGACATACTGATATATAGTTTTCTGGGGAAAAGATTCAGTAAAACATATTTAATACATAATTTGATATTTAAATATTTGGTCTTCCCATGCTTAGGACTAGGAGTCATGTGGATGGTCCTACTTTGTGGGTTTTCTGGATTTTTTTTACCGATTACCTACGGTATCCTCTGGAAAGGTCATCAGTATCTGATCGTGGGGGTCTGACACCAGAGACCCTCGCCAATCAGCTGTCACAAAGCGCATTTCCTTGTATGTAGCAGGCACAATGAAAGGGAATGGCAATCGCGATGTTCCCCATCATTGAACCACACAGATGCAGCGTTCATGTTTGATCGCAGCATCTGTGATAGACATCAAAGGCTTTCAGGGGACACAGAAAACACTGTCTGTAATCTCACTTGGTGATGATGTCATCACGCTGGCCGGCGTGGTGACATCATATATCACTGCATTCAAGACTTTGTGCAGTATCTTCAAACAAGATGTCGGCTTCTTCATGCACAACTGGATGAGGCGAGTATGTTTTTTTCCGCCATTTCAGAGAAAATTGATTCGTTACCATGAACCGCGAGGAAATTCGGCTTTGCGGAGAATCAAATGTTTCCTGAAATTCAGATGAAAGTCAATTTGTTTGACTTTGATTTGCTCAACACTAGTCACTTTCATAACTTAAAGCAGATGTAATAAACTTTATACAGTATAGCAAAAAAATCTAAACAGGATGGAATTTAGTAGTAATTATAGTGGTGGTTAAGTATTTAGATTTTTTTTTTTTTATATATATATATATATAACACAATAAATTTAATAGTTATTTTGAGCCACTAAAAATCCTTAAAGTTTTGTTCACAGCAATGTAATTTACTAATAATATACTTGTCCCTGAAAGAGATGCAGTTGAGAGCTTTATGTTTAAAGAAGAAAAGACATGCAATTACACTAGTTATTGTTGGCACCCATTTATTCTTGGAAAATAGGTTTGATTCTCAATGCGTATTTTTGTCTTTGGAAGTGCAATTTCATTTTTTTTTCTCATTTTCAACATCAAACTTTCCTAAAAATAATAAGAGAAACATATTTGTTTCTGAGAGTAAACAAATAAACAGGAGCAAATGTAATGGAATTTCTCTGTACGATGTTCAGTGCATTTATTTAATGTCGAAAATGTACATCATTTGCCAGTGCTTTGGAACAGCTTTGCCACTGTCTCCATTTAAAGTAAACAAAAACAATACATTCAAAAAAAGCCAAGCTGTCCTGCTCATGAGTTGGCAGGCGTGAGACAGCTATAATCTGTACACTACTCCTCGATCAAAATGCATCACCCAGCATCAATTAGCTGTCTTGATATGTCGTAAATAACAAAACTGCCAAAATAAACAAACCACAGTAGGTGACAGTACAAGTTAGGGGGGAAAAAAATAAAAGATAAATGTCACAAGTATTAGACAATTGTTTAAAAATACATAGTAAACGTAGGTACCTGTAGGTAAAAAAAAAAAAAAAAAAAAAACAGGAGGATAGACTCTTTGGAGCCAGTAATGGCAACCATAAAATATTAATAGCTCATGGAATAATATCACATATCAAATATCAAGAACAAATAAACCAATGTTAAATATTTGTCAAATTAAAGTTATGCAATAAAGCTTCAATTTTCCAGTTTGGAAAAGAGTGTCAACAAAATATTTCTTCAGAAATGGAAGGGCATATGGTTTCTTTATAGCCTTCTTGAGTCACATGTAGTCCAAGAGTATATAACAAGATGAAGAAAGGTATGTCTTCTAGGCCAAAACACAGGTACAAGAACCCCAATAGTACATTGTTTAAATAAAAAAAATATAAATAAATCTCACTTTCATATGTATTTTGGTTGCAATGCTAATACTGAATGTCTTCAGCCCATATATCAACTTGACTTTGGAAGGCCGAATGAAACGTCCTCTGTGTGCCAGCCATAAGCCCCGGTAATGGAGAATTACAAGGTTAGCAAACATTTTGGGTCTTTTAAAAAAAAAAAAATTTAAGGCCTGGGCTATCGGGTCTTCACTGCAGTCATTTCCTATAGCATAAAAAATACCAAGCAATCTTGCAATGGTTACCAAAAAATCCTACAAGGTTGAATTTTTTCCAACCAATGCAAAGTAGCTCTTGTTTTTACCATTATCACAGCAGTTTATTGACAGCACAACCAGAAGTCACCGTGTAGGCCAGGCCTAAACTGAATATTTTTTATGGTCACCTGAAGCGATCCACACTTTTTTTATTTTTTTATCAACTGTAACCATTAGTCTTCTTGGCCAATGTGTCAACTGCAAAACTGTGCAACATATCAGGTAGATGCTAATGTATATCTAGGAAACATAAAGGCTACCTATAATGTCAATGCCTACAACTGACCATATTGGGGATTTCCTTTAATAAAAACTAAACTGTTTTTACAGTTGTTGGACTGATGTTGAGTTCATTACGGCCATAAAAATTTTGTTTCTGTAAATATATCTCTTTATAAAGAATACTTGCACCATCTGAACTTATTAAAAAAAAACTTTGATTTAATATCGTAAATGGTCATTCTGAATAACGTATCATTTACATAGGGAGAAGTCAGTTACAAATTAATATGGCAAGACATTAGCCATTTTCTTTAGGATCAACCAAATACATTCAAAGTAATTTTCCATGCCACTTTCCAATTTTTTTGAGGTAAACATACATTTGTAATATAAAGCAACAATGACGCCAACCATCTCTCTCAGCAGTAAATAGTGCTTTCAACACATTCCTTTGAGGTACTGTACAAATCAACTTTCCTGAGGTTTTTTTTTGTTTGTCATTTTTGCAGACAGAACGTTAAAAGAAATAAACTACAGAAATTAAGTTCCAGATTAATTTTCTTATCCCTTCTGCAGAACAGACAGGACTGAGGAATACTGTTGCTCGTAACATGGCAAAAAAAAATCTGGCTCTCTGTCTTTTCAACTTATCTGTTCATCTATAGTCCATTAATGTTTGAAGTTAAAGCTCTTAATATTAGCACATGCCACCAATGTAATTGTGAGGCAAACAAAAAAAGAAAGCACCACTTTAGGCACTTGACAGCAACTAAATTTCAAGAACAGCTGAATGGAATCAGTACACGGGATTCATGTCCTTCCAATGTCAACCCATGTCCACCCTGCTTCTTTGTAAATGTCGGTTTCGTTAAACAGAACTAAGCATTAAAATATGCTTACTGTCACGTCATTCAATTCAGAACATTGGCTGTTTGATGCACATTAAAGTCTACCATCTGAAGACGCAAGTCTATTTTGGCTGCCTTGTTACCTTTATCATTTAGGTCACTGCCAAAAAGGGACCCTTACCCCTTGGTCACCTAAATTTGTGTGCCAGCATTCATTGTAATGTTTATTATCACTGACTGCAACCAAACATTTTGTTCCATTCAATGTACGTGTCGAGTTCTTTCTGTGATATGCTAGGCTGAATTTTGCAGAATACATTTTCAAAGTCTTGGTATGTTACGGGCCTCAACTGGCTCGGCATAATAGCTGAGAGGTCTGAGGGTGGTATGGCATGGAGAGGACCAACCACAGCTTCCTGACACAAGCGAGCAACATCCAGTCCAGAAAAACCTTCTGTGCGCTGCACTAGGAGTGCAACTTCTTTGTCATTGAGACAGTAATTGTGCTGTGAGAGCAATTGTATTATTATTTGATGTCTGGCTGTGCTGTCTGGAAGAGGGATAAGAAGTCTCTTCATGAAATATCTCCTTAGAGATTCATCTATTTCTTCGGGTTTACTTGTGGCACAAATAACAATTATTTGGTCCTCAGCAGATGAAAGAACGGAATCTAACTGCATAAGAAACTCTGTTCTCATTCTGCTTATTGGATTGTGTTCTTCACCTACTTGGGAAGAAAGTAGCATGTCTATGTCACTTACAAAAATTACAGAAGGTTGCCGACACCTTGCCACAAGAAAGGATGCATGGACAATTTTTTCTCCTTCATTAATCCACTTTGTGACAAGATTAGAGCCGGTAATTTTAAAGAATGTGGCACCTAGCTGACTAGCTATGCATCTGCCCAATAATGTTTTGCCCGTTCCTCTAGGTCCAAATAAAAGTAAGCTCCTAGGCAAAGCTGTAAGCCCACTGAATGCATCAGATCGGATAACAGGCCATAATACTTCTTCCTTTATAAATGCCTTTACCAAATCAAGGCCAGCAATCTCATCCCAGTCAACTGGATGTCCCTGGTGGATAATCTCATTAGTTACAAGGTCAATGAGGTGAGTATCAGTGTTCTTCAGCTGTTCGTCCACAGAGTGGTTGGATGAGGTAGCTGTATGAAGTCCAGGGCCTTGCAGAGTATGTGGGAGCAGTTGTCTATGCTCTTCATTGTGTTCATTGATTGCAGATGAGTTGTATTTTCCAAAAGCTTCACTTGATCTTGAATTCTTTCCAGTGCTATATGAAGGTGGTGTAAGGGCTCTTGTTGACTGACTGCTAAATTTTCTTTGCTGATCAGTAGGAGCTAGCTGCTTTGTGGGTTTGAATGCCAAGGATGAAGACTCAGAACTTCGGTCATAGCCATTTCCTCTATTTGAGTTGGATATACTTGTGTCGGGCATTCTGTACATAGGGCTATGTGAGGTTCTTTGTTGTCCATAACTATAGCTTCCATAACTAGAATCTAAATCCCCCTGTCCTGCCATATAGAACGCTTTTCTTTTGAGGGAGCTAGCTGAACTTGATGGAGTAATTGGGGTCAAACCATGTGTTTGATAGCTGTAGCCTGGAACTGTTGTTGGTGGAAGAGGAGTTGGGGCAGGGATACCAGAAGGGAGGTAAGCAGAAGGAGGTGGTGCACTTCCAGGGCTATACCCTGACCCAACACCAGACTGTGGAGGATAGCCTGCAGGTGGATAGTTGTAGCTTGAAAGGTTAGAGGCTCCATTGTAGCCTGGTACAAGAGCTGATGGGGGTGGTGGAGGAGGCTGTAGGAGGCCGGAACTATGAAGTGGGGATGGATGAGGTGATGGCAATGCAGATGCAGATTGACTACTGTAGCTTGAATGCAGGTAGGAGCCATTATAGCTTGCTCCATATTCCTGAGACGGTAGCCCTGAATGTAGACTAGGAACTGAGTGACTTCCACATGTACTACTGGAATAACTAGGTTCTGTCAAGTTGTTGCCCACCCCAGGAGAACTGCCTATGCTGGCATCTGATGGAGGTATAGTGGCTCCTACTCCAGTTTTGCTTGCTGCAATAACATCGGAAACACAATTCATAGGATAGACGTCTGAGTTCCATGGTTCTCCATCATTTTTTCGACCATTCACAAGGCCTGACTGAGCTTCAGTGTAATTGCTGAGAAGAGGTCTTTCCATAGATCCTTCCAATATTCCAGAATATTTCTCAGCATACTTTTTCAGTAGATTTGATGCAGTTAAAGCTGATATATCATCATTGGCCCAGGCATACTGGTAAGTGCGTTGCAAATGACCACGATATGCTTCCACTTTATGAGCCGGTGACCTCGTGGTTGACGATATATCGAAGTGCTGTTCTGGCCATTGAGCATGCTCTGGCGTCCACTGCATCTTCAAGCCTATATAAATAAAAAAGAAAAGAATCAATATGATAATACTATAATGATTTCATGCACAATATACTGCATGTAACAATATATTAGAAAATTAGCAGATATTCTTATTTTTAGACCAGTCCAGTGATTGATTTTTGTAAAATACAGATACAGGTCTCCAGAAACACTTAAAATGCTATGTCTGCAGTGGTGGCTGGCTACACAATATCAGTTTTCTCCCCAATCTAAAAATATGAGACACAGCTGACAGATCACATCTAGGATACCTCTCTTATTTGGTGCTGAGCACCTAGTTAGCACAGCATAATGTACCCTGTGCTCAACAATATGACACAGACATTGCAGGTCATTCCATAATCCAACTCTCATCTAAAGTGGTCCACGACAGTTTCAAATCTGCTTCGTGGAGTGCAGCAAAGCAATCTCCCAGGCATCGGTCCATCGCTTTCATCACACAAAGCTTACAACTCAGTATGAATTACAATTGCTTTCTTTCTGCTTCTGAGCTCTGGTGTTGAGCCCCTATAGAAAAAAAAAAAACGTGTAGTGCTTGTCCTCTAGTCCGTTTCCCCTATAGGTCTCCGGGGTGCAAGGAAGAAACCTCCACTGACTATTCCCTAAAACTTTATTTTTTGTCCCAGTTTTACCCTTTGGATGCTGTGCAGCTGGAATCTATCATATAGACACAGCATTTGTTACAAGTCACATTTCAAGAGATGTCTGGAAACAAACGTAATACACAGTAATTGTGTTAATAATATATACGGTATAGGAGATAACTCAATCTAATTGGTGGGGGTCCAGCTTCTGGTACCCCAGCCAATCAACTGTTTAAAGAGACTGCAGTGCTCTGGTGACGTCAATGGGCTGCATTACCAAGCACAGACAATATATGATGAACTTAGTAAGCTTTGAGGAGGCCGCAGTCAGCTGATCAGTGGCGATGCTGGGTGTCAGACCTCCACCAATCAGATATTGATGACCTGTCTCAAGGATAGTTCATCAATATTATATTCCTAGAAATCCCCTTTAAACCTGATATCATTTTACATGATGCTGATCTAAAAGTTTATAACGATGCAGTAAAATTCCTTTAATTTACTTTGAATGGGCCTGAAGGGCAGTGGATTATCAGATATCTCAGATTATTAGATGACCATAAAAAATTATATAAAACCTGTCCTTGTAAATGTGCAAAATCTTCTAGGAAAGAGGAATCCTCTAGGAAGAAAGTCCAAAAAATGATAAAGGTGTTGTTTGAGAGTATAAGAATTTAAAGTAGCTGCAGGTAAATGTTAGAATTAAAAAAAAAATCATCTGATAAATTCCCTGCCGATCCAGGTCTGCCGCCCGCTGGTCTTTATTTATTTTCTTGGATGATGTGCAATAAGTCCATTGATTGGCTACACAATATCATCAAACCAGGAAAATAAATGAAGACTGCAGGGAATCATCTAAGTATCGGGGCCAGATCGGTGGAAGATCTAACAGGTGACTAACAATTGCTTTATAATTTTATAACATTTCCCACAGGTGATTCATTTCTAAGACAACCTGTTTAACACAAACTTAGACTTGCTATTTTTATAAGCTCTCGTGCACAAAGGTACATTAAGGGTCCCCCATTGCAGAGAGCCATAATGGTGTCCCCATAGAGATATATGAGTAGCTTTCTCTATATCTGTTTGCCTTCAATTTAATATAGGGGTCAAATAGAAGTTTGTTTGTTTTTCAATTGGATTCCATATGAACCTAACAGAAAAGAAGCGTTCTTCCTTAGACCTCCATCTATGAGCCATAACAGGGGATGGTGAAGTAGGAGCTTGTCCCATTGTGGCACACCTGCTTTGGCTATGTATCCATTACCTGATCAGCCTTTCAATTTGAACAGGGTAGAAAGGACCCTTACCTTATCTCAAATTTGGGCTAATTTCTCAAAAAAAACAAATTCAATAGAATATTATGAAATGCTTGCAAAATCAGGCCGCAATGTGTGGCTACACATGGACATATAGGATAGACATCTCATGACAGACTGTCGCAAAATCATGTCTTTTAAAAAAAAAATAGTGGTTATCCTACACCACACATCTCTGGATACATCTAACCAAGAGGAAAGGTAAGGAAGACCACATCTGTAATACCATTTTCACATTACTCTTTGGCAAGCCCCAGCTTTGGTGACAAGAATAGATTGAGCGGGTTGGGAGGTGACCCTGTGGCTATTAGCTGATGGCTCGCTTTCTTTATAGAAAAGGGGACGTCTTTAATGGAACCAGTGATCTAGATGGACAGTGCACAGAGTGCATTAGAACATATGGCAGAATAAATTTCATAGGCTAAAATATCACTGAAGGTGAAATAAACGTATGTGGTCCTATTAAAATATTGTTTGGAAATTGTCAATGTTGCAGCACATTATATGCACAGGATATGGAGCTAATAGCTGTAAATCAGTCAATTGTATCCTATCTCCAAGGAGAGTCCTTGGTTTGTAAGTGATGTCCCTGGAATTCTTTGTCCTTTTTATTTTTTTAAACCAGCAAGAAGTGGCCATGACGCTCTGCAACTATTTCTCTATTTTTTCACTATCTACTCAGCGAGTGATACTGTGTCATTTCTATGGGATCTATGTAGATTTTGTTGTCTAAATAATTGTTCCTATAGGGAACAATCCAAATAGCATGATGATTATATTTTATTAAAGAGATTTTCCAAGAGTTTAATATATATAACCTATCCTTAGGATAGGTCGTCAATATCTGATTGGTGGGAGTCTGACTCCTAGCACCCCCACTGACCAGCCTCCTCACAGCATAAAAAGCCTAGTGCCTTACACTCTATGTGCTTCGTATAGCAGCCCAGTCCCATTCACTTAAATGGGACAGGGCTTCAAATAGGTCATGTGGCTAAGAAATGTGATGTCAATGGCCTAGAAACAGGCCACTGCGATCACCAGAGTGCCACAGCCTCCTTAAACAGATGGTTGTAGGGATGCCAGGAGTCAGGTCTTCACTGGTGATAGATTCTGTTTAAAGGGGTTATTCTATTGAACAGCCCTTATGTGTCCACCTCAGTAAATGTGTCTAGGAGGACATACAGGTCTTGCCTCTATTTGTGATCCTTCAGGTATGCAGAGGGATGCCCTATGTGATGAGTCAACTGCTTCTGAAGCTTTAGCATCGTTTCTGCTTTTCAGAGATGATGATGAGCAAGTAATGAGACATTGAGACATCATTACTGAAAATGCACTCGCTGAGCATCTCCTCTGAGAAGCAGATAAGACGTTGACGATTCAGAGGCAGCAGGCTCACTATACCAGGGATCCCTCCATATATCCAAAAGCAGATAGAGCCAGATAGAGAATCAAGACTAAGCAAGTGTGTCCACTTAAACACATTTACTGAGGTGGACATAGAACAGTTGTTCAATAGAAACAGTAGATGGTGCTATGCTATATCGATATTCCATTATTATTATTTTTTTTGCTATTGCAAATACACAAATGTTTATAATTATGGTCTGGATTTAACTCTTACAAATATTTTTCATGGGATATCCCCTTTATGGCTTTTTTGTAACCTCACGCACTTAAGACATGTCCAAGTTACACTTTGACACCTACAGTACAAGAAACTATTCTGACACTCTATAAATGTCTTTGCCCTTTGGCTTTTATACTTTTGTAAATGTGAAACTACATTCAGTAGGATAAAAGTAATAGGAGACAGATGGAAGGGAGCATTACAGCAGGATCCGAGCATTGGGAGGTTGTTTGTAGTCTGTTACCACTGAGACCCACAGCTGTAGAAAAAGTGGTAGGATTTTTATTTTTTTTATCAAGACTATCTGTAAAACTTTATTTTTTATTGTTGATGGATCTGAAGTAAAAAAAAAAAAAACTGTTGTGTAGGTGGAAACCTGTAAATGTTTTTTTTCTGCTTTTGATGAGCTAGGTCCCTCAACAGGGTAAATGATGCATTGCACAATTTCCGTAAGCTATTCATGTCAGGTCCCCATATAGAGGCATATACTCTTTTTACCTGCTTTCAACCATGGCTAATATATGAGGATCATGAACAGGGAACCCCCCCTCCCCCTCTAAATGCTGGTCTATCACAATCTCTTTAAATGTATTTCAAGATTAAAAAGCCAAGTGACAATGTTAATATGAGACAAATAGAAATCAAATTTTAATCAATTTTATAAGTAAACATTTTTAAGAAATTTTTATATATTTTTTTACTATTTTCAATATTAAACAAAATCCTGATCTCTTGTCACTGACCCTCAGAATTCATCTCATTATCATCAATATAATAATAGGATATATATACAGTACAGACGAAAAGTTTGGACACACCTTCTCATTCAAAGAGTTTTCTTTATTTTCATGACTATGAAAATTGTAGATTCACACTGAAGGCATCAAAACTATGAATTAACACATGTGGAATTATATACCTAACAAAAATGTGAAACAACTGAAAATATGTCATATTCTAGGTTCTTCAAAGAAACCACCTTTTGCTTTGATTACTGCTTTGCACACTCTTGGCATTCTCTTGATGAGCTTCAAGAGGTAGTCACCTGAAATGGTTTTCACTTCACAGGTGTGCCCTGTCAGGTTTAATAAGTGGGATTTCTTGCCTTATAAATGGGGTTGGGACCATCAGTTGCGTTATGGAGAAGTCAGGTGGATACACAGCTGATAGTCCTACTGAATAGACTGTTAGAATTTGTATTATGGCAAGAAAAAAGCAGCTAAGTAAAGAAAAACGAGTGGCCATCATTACTTTAAGAAATGAAGGTCAGTAGGTCCGAAAAATTGGGAAAATGAAAGTGTCCCCAAGTGCAGTCACAAAAACCATCAAGCGCTACAAAGAAACTGGCTCACATGCGGACTGCCCCAGGAAAGGAAGACCAAGAGTCACCTCTGCTGCGGAGGATAAGTTCATTCGAGTCACCAGCCTCAGAAATCACAGGTTAACAGCAGCTCAGATTAGAGACCAGGTCAATGCCACACAGAGTTCTAGCAGCAGACACATCTCTAGAACAACTGTTAAGAGGAGACTGTGTGAATCAGGTCTTCAAGTTAGAATATCTGTTAGGAAACCACTGCTAAGGACAGGCAACAAGCAGAAGAGACTTGTTTGGGCTAAAGAACACAAGGAATGGACATTAGACCAGTGGAAATCTGTGCTTTGATCTAATGAGTCCAAATTTGAGATCTTTGGTTCCAACCACCGTGTCTTTGTGCGACGTAGAAAAGGTGAACGGATGGACTCTACATGCCTGGTTCCTACCGTGAAGCATGAAGGAGGAGGTGTGATGGTGTGGGGGTGCTTTGCTGGTGACACTGTTGGGGATTTATTTAAAATTGAAGGCATACTGAACCAGCATGGCTACCACAGCATCTTGCAGCAGCATGCTATTCCATCCGGTTTGCATTTAGTTGGACCATCATTTATTTTTCAACAGGACAATGACCCCAAACACACCTCCAGGCTGTGTAAGGGCTATTTGACAATGAAGGAGAGTGATGGGGCGCTGCGCCAGATGACCTGGCCTCCACAGTCACTGGACCTGAACCCAGTTGAGATGGTTTGGGGTGAGCTGGACCACAGAGTAAAGGCAAAAGGGCAAACAAGTGCTAAGCATCTCTGGGAACTCCTTCAAGACTGTTGGAAGACCATTTCAGGTGACTACGTCTTGAAGCTCATCAAGAGAATGCCAAGAGTGTGCAAAGCAGTAATCAAAGCAAAAGATGGTTACTTTGAAGAACCTAGAATATGACATTTTCAGTTGTTTCACACTTTTTTGTTAGGTATATAATTCCACATGTGTTAATTCATAGTTTTGATGCTTTCAGTGTGAATCTACAATTTTCATAGTCATGAAAATAAAGAAAACTCTTTGAATGAGAAGGTGTGTCCAAACTTTTGGTCTGTACTGTATGTATATATAGATATATATATATATATATATATATATATATATATATACATATACCGTACACATATAAAAAATAAACTCTGCGAGACTTCCGCGAATCTGCGTTTATTCACCCAGTATCGTGAATAAACACACATTCACGGAAGTGCCGCAGAGTTTCTTTATTTTTGGGTTTTAGGGATCGCCCTCCAGCCACTGGCAATCCAGCATTTGCTTGATTTACAGCGGTGTTCCCTGATTTATTTATTATATATATATATATATATATATATATATATAAAACAAAAAGGTCCCAACATTTATTCACAATAGTGGATGGTCAGAGATCACCTCCTCCCCGCCCATCCCTGCACATTGACTTCTCCACCGGTCACAGATCATGCCCACAAACAACCTCCCATACAAGTCAATGTGTTACACACACACACACACACTCACACACACACTCACACACACACACATACATCTGCAAATTATTATGTTCATTATTTCAGCTGGTAACAGAAAATCATTACAGAAAATAAAATAAAAATAAAATTTAATTTAATTTAAAAAAACTCCAATCATACATGACATGTGTAACAGGTGCACAGCTGGTGTGAGATAAACATTTATCCCTGATGTCATACTCCACTCAAAAACCTAATTCTGACACATCCCTGAACACTATTACATATTCTGAATAATTGATTGTTTGCTGGAGATTGCTTGATGTGCAGTTGACAGACTAATTGACACCTCCATGTCCCCTTCCATATGAAATCCATTTACAGTTCTATATCATTCTCTATGCAAAATTTACTAAATGTTCTATTTAAAAAAAAAACATGTTTAACTCTTTTATGGTCTTCTAAATATAGAGCCCATTCAGTTGATTTCCGGCAAGAACACAGATGACGAATATAGTAGCAAGTCAATTCCCTACTGATGTTTCCCGTTTGTTTCAAGACTATGGAAGTTAATTAGCGGGATGATACAATGTTAATTGTTTTAGTTTACAAGAATGCAGTCAACAAAAAATGCACCAAACCTGGCGTTGCTGTCACATTTTAGGCATAATGTTTTTTTATTACCAAAACAGGCAGATAATAATAGATTATGTACAAAGAAATTCCAGAGGGTTATATTATCTATACTCAATTTATTGACATTTATATTAGATTTACATTGTGACAGATTTAATGTCAGTTCCAGTTCTACCAGTTCTTGAAGAGGTTGACCAGTTTATATGACTAGCAGCACATGCATACAGCTAGTAGTAATTATTATTATGTCGGCCCTGATGTCCGATAGTTTACCAGGTATAATTCATGTTTACCTACGGGCCTCCTGACCTGCATGCCGGTGCTGTTCTGGGAACATGGCTGCTGATGGAGGATTCTGTCTATCAGCGGCTTCCATTCATTTACACTGAGGACTATCAAGGACACTTGCGCATGCGCAGTCCATCCCCAGTGTTACTGAATGGAGGTCGCTGATGGATCGAATCTTCCTTCATAAGTGGTCATGTTTGCAGTGCAGTGCTGGCATGCAGGTCAGGGAAGCTGTATATAGGCACGAATAACGCATATTAAACTATCGGACTTCAGTGCAGAATTGGTGCAAATACAGTGGCGGACACATGGATGAGCTCAAAACAAATCTCATCCACATGCATGAAGAAATTGACCCGTGGTACGGATTTTCAAATCCACAGGATATTAGTTTCTGCTGAAAGTGCACCCATAGTCAATGGGGAAGAGGAAAGAAATATACTAGCTTTACTTATGGTTGCCTATTGCCAAGTCTAAAAGAGTTTAAAATTAAAGAAATATACTATTGTCAAAGTTTAAAACAACAATAATTAAAAAAATGCAGCGGCTGCAGGGGTCACAGGTAGTGACATGTTAACCCAGGGGACTATCCAGGGAATGCTGCGATAGGAGTGCCAGTAGAGCATGGTTTTGAATGTATTTTTCTGCAGCTTTCTTGGGATTTGCTTCAAAAAGTTTCTGTATTGCATCTGCTATTATCTTATAGAGAAGAATGGAAATTCTACTATGGAAATTCTGAAAAATGACCGGGAAAAAAAAAATCTGCGGCCATTTCCCATAGAGAGTAATTACTCCAACTATCCCCATTACCTTCAGGATAAAGGTAAAAATGTGAGGACATTTACACTTCTGCAGATTGTACTCTATACCCAGATGAGAGTTCGGCATATTAGGGATTAGAAATATGAATTTCCTGTTTGAATGCAGTGAGAACCAGTGATTAATCCTAAAATGACAACATATGTTGTTTTATAATTCAGTGATCTCAAGCCGTTCACCATCTAGCAGTTTTGAAACTACAACTCCCAGCACACCTTGACTGTGTCAGTCCTTCAGTGTACTGTACTGGGAGCAAAATGAACCGGGGGGCTCCCAGATGTGTCTAACACAACAGTTCAGAAAACCCTACTGCGTATGAAGCTCCGAAGCAGACAGATGGTCCCTGCACCTCGGCTAACAAAGTTGCATCGGCAGAAAAAAACTTCAATTTTCACAGCAGTATCAGATTTGGGCCTCTGCTTTGCTTTCTCTAATGAGTCCCATTTTCTGCTGCATCGATCGGATGGACATTGGCATGGCAGGTGAGAACCATCAGAGAACCACACCCTGCAGCTATAGCTGGAAGAACACAAGCTGGTGGGGGCAGCATTATGGTCTGGGGAATATTTTCATGACATTCTCTGGGGCCACTCATCCATGTGGATGGCACTCTCAACCTATTTGAGTATGAATCCATCGATGCAGATCACATACACCCATACAAGCTAATTGTCTTCCCTGTGGTGGATAGGATCTTCCAGCAAGACAAGTAAGGGGACATGTCACATGGCTTGACATGTCTGACATTGTTTGACAAGAGTCTGATCAAGGATCAAGACGTCCAACTACTACCCTGGCCCCTTTATTCACCAGACATGAACTCAATTGAACCCATCTGTGGAACCACCTTGATGGTCGTGTTTGCTCTATGGATCCTCTCCTACACCTCCTCCAGCAGCTGTAGGATGCACTGAAGTCAGCATGGCTCCACATACTGGTGACAACCTACCAGGACCTTATTGAGTCACTGCCTGCCCGTACAGCTGCTGTCAGTGCTGTGCACGGCGGTTACTCTGGATATTAGCTGGTGGTCATAATAATGTGACTATCTATTTTTCTATCTATGCACCTACACATATTTTATATATATACACACACACACACACACACACACACATATATACCCACACTCCAATATACATAAATCTGTGAAAACGTAGCTGTTAATTGGAATAAACCTCTAATTTAGCAAGCAGTGACTAGCACTTTTTTTTTCATCCCATTATTCTATGCGATTTGATCGCTCTCCAGCTTAAGACGTCAGCCGGTAGAGCTGAAAGGTACCGCAGCATGAGTGGAAAAAAAAAAAATCATCTCAACAGCGAAACTGCAACAATCAATTTGCAGAGTATAAGCGCTGGCCAGTCTCAGCCCATCGTGCATGCTGCTTCACTCGGCAATCTTTAAACAAGGCCCCACAGGGCCTCCGCTGTCAAGTCGTATGTGCCAGTATCACCAAGCTGCCGCTCCAGTCGAGGCTCAGGAGGAAAGCAAAAGCAAGTAATCCTGCTATAAGCAGCTCCAGGAAATAAAGAGCGAGTCAACAGACAGCAACAGCATACAGTCAACTATATTTAGCCAGCTTTTATGGAAGAGAGATTATATTTTCAAATACAAGTAAATTATGGGAACCAAACGATACCTGTCAGTTTACACAGATTCCTAAAATCTACAGCCATGTACTTCTACATCCAGGAGTGGGAGACCACAGGCTTAAAGGTGTTATCCCATAAGTAATATAATAAAAATTTTAATCAGACATCATATAGTACATGACAGCTCTGTACCTCACATGGATCCAGAGATCTCCCCATTCATGAAATCATACTTACCTCCTCCATCTAATTGCGATGAGCTGGCCACCACCATCTTGATTGAAGATCTAGTGGGAAAACCCACGCGGCCCGTGATGACGGGATTTTGCGCGAGATCCTCAAGCAAGATGCCGACGGCTGGCTCATCGCAATGAAATGGATGAGGTAAGTAAGATTAGTATATTTGGCAGACCAGATGGGCCAAATGGTTCTTATCTGCCGACACATTCTATGTTTCTTTGTGGACTTCGATTCGCTCAATGCTAACGCCTGATTCTCAAATTACTGCATGATTTCAGGGTTTTGGAAAAAGATGCTTCATGATTGTTATTCCATTGGTAATACCGTACAAAGTTTTACTAAAAGTGAAAGGTCAGGAGAGGTGACAGGTCCTCTCTAAGGTATTCAAAGTCATTTGGACAGACCTATCATCGGACTATTGGATTAGCGGACTACAGATATTTCACATCCTACATCAGCTGCCCCATAGATAGATACCGTTAATCAGCTGATAGATTCAAATAGACTTAGCGGGGTCGATTCAGATATTGATCAAAGGTAAAATCCAGTCAAAATGATTTTCTGGTCTGTCGTGGACATTCATATACATCTGGACATTCATATACATCGTCACAGGTGCATATCTATCAAGCAAACATGGTTGATAAAAAAAATGGCTGCACAACTTTACACATACAAAAACAATAGAGCTGAGAAATGGGGATCATTCTAAATTAAAGTGGTATTATACCTACTATAAATGGAAAAATGGAAGCTCTTAGCGCACATTTTTGATCAAACATGTGTCTGGCCCATATACCAGATGGGTACCTAACACTAACATACCGCCTCTCTTGGACTTACCTAAGCCTACATTTTCAGGGCAGTGTAGGAACCAGCTACATTTGTACTCTGCTCAGGCAGACGGGCGTTGCTCAGTCTAAAAGAGGTGCTACCCTCAATTTATACTACAAATTTAGACTAGCACATTCATATACATAGTCACAGGTGCATATCCATCAAGCAAACACGCCTGGTAGATGGGCCCGACACACGTTTGATCAAAAATGTGTGCTAAGAGCTTCCATTTTTCCATTTTATAGTAGGTATAATACCACTTTAATTTATAATGATCCCCATTTCTCAGCTCTATTGTTTGTATGTGTAATGTTGTGCAGCCATTTTTTATTAACCATTAAATGGTCAATAAAATTTCATTCAAATTTGCATAAATGGTACAGTCAAATATAAGAAATGTTACATTTTAGATAAAAATTGCTCTTTCTATCAGTCCCCCCCCCCCCCCCTCTTAAACTAACTTTCAATCCTTTCTCATCCTTACGTCTTTAACCTTTTGAGACCAGGTTAATTTTTGTTTTGTGCATTTTTGTTTTTTCCACCTCGTCTTCCAAGAGTCATCAATTTTTGGCAGAAAAAAAGTTGTATTTTTTAATGGCATCATTTAATTTACCATATTTTGTATAGTAAACGGTGAAATACAAAACAAAAACAAAAGCAACATTTCGTCATAGGTTTTTGGGTTTTGTTTTTACGGTCTTTGCTGAGTACTAAATATGACACAACAACCTTATCATGTGGATCTGTATGACTACGGTGATTTAGCATAGGTATATGGTTTTTATTATGTTTTACTTATTTTGGACAGGGTGATACCAATTATTTAAATTGTTTTATTATATGTAAAATTAGGCACAGGGGGTGATTTAAAAAAAATATTAATTTTTTTTACTTTATTTTTCAGTCCTCCTCAGAGAATTGAACATGCAAATATAATTGATTGCTCATACCATAGGCTACAATTGTATGCTACTGCAGTTATGGGATTTTCACTGGCTTCCTATTAAGGCAAGCTGCAGATAGGACTTAACAAGTGGTTTCCTATGGCAGTTTCTATCGGCCTTCAAAACGTCCAAGGCTGCATTAGCAACTAATCAGAACCTTGCAAAATAGGGGTGCCTATAGCAGGTTAGAGGGCACCCACAAAGTACAGATTGGGCTCTACCCACTTCATACTCTCCTTGTGCACCTGGAAGTACAGGTAGGTCAAGGTGGGCAAAACAGTTGATGTCTGCCATGTGGAAAGCTCACATATGTGGAGCAAAAAAGTTTAGGCTACGTTCCCATATATCTGGCTATCCGTTTTAATTTCTCTCCCACACAGAAACGCCAGAAACTGATTCTGGAAGTGACCGGACTACGTGATCCTTGCTGGCATTTAGGAAAACGGCCCCAGCACTTAATGTCTTTCTTTTAAGGGGCAGCAAATCATAGTGCCCGAATGGTGCACCAAATGTCTAAAAATGTAATTGATTGTATTCGCCTCAGTAATAAAAAGTCTATCATATTTTCCATAGGACAATTTCAGATACCAGCAGTAACTAAAATGACCTATATGTGGCCCCCACCAAAAATAAATAAATACATACCATGGGCAATTTATGGATGAAAGCTAAGGGTAATATTTATCTTGTGCTGGAAATTGGCAGATTTACAATACATCTGGGTGAATCCTCATGCTATTCACAACACACAATAATGCTGCACATTTACAGGCATAGCTGCAACACATAATACATGGGGAATTATCACCAAATGACTGCAAGCTCCTTATCCATGTCTACATATATAGCCACACGGGTACACAAACACAATCATTCACAGATATAGCGTCAGTTTTAGCATTCCATCAAGGAAAAGATCAATTTGAGTACATTTGAAAGAAGCTGTACTCAATTTTGACCCAATAGACTGAGCTAACAGGGGTCAAAAAACAAATTTATAGGTCTAATAACTGCGGGCCTTAGTCTTGAATGAACAAGGCATCCCTGCTCTTAAATGACTTTTCGAAGCGTTTAACTTCACAAGTAAAAAAAAAAAAAAGGAGTACAAGACAGAATTTAAAGGACAAGGATTCGGCGATCGGTTCTATTTATAGGTGGAAAAAAAATGTCCCTCGTAGCTTTATTGTCTGTAAATTGAGAAAATGCGTTATTTGGCAGAAGAATAGCGAATGTTATGGATGGTTAAAGACTACGTGATTAATGTACCAATAAAAAGTATCTTACAATAAAAAAATAAAAAAAATCTGTTGATAGGACAGGGTGACATAGAACATTAATTCTGTGTCCTTCACTCCCAAGACCTCTGTATAATTTAGTCCCCATGTGATGGCTGTGGAAGAAACTACATATACAATTCATTTGTGTGGGCTGAATGTTGTATTCTCTCACACAATGCTCTATATGAAGATAAACTACCTTCCTGTGCCGCATGTGGAACTCGCTTAAAAAGAAGACCTTCCTAGTACAGTAGGGCAGATTTATTCTGCACTTCTCCATTGCTAAGGGATTAGAAAGCTTGTCTCCAGAAAATCCCCTGGATCTTGATGAATGCCCCCACACTGATGTATTCTTATATGTAATACAGCCATCATGAGCCTTTGTCTTCAATGAAATGGGAAAGAAAGTGGTTTTCCGAGATATGGTGCATTGTACCGGAAAATTAGAAAGGTCTGTTAGTACCTATGGGCAGGAATATTGGGGCAGTTAAATGCATTACATACAAATAGCAGTTCAAAATAACCTGTACTCATATAGTACAACTGATAGACATATATTACATACATTTCTAATGATATACCTATATAATATTTGCTCCTACGAGGAAGGTCTATAAATGGCTAATTTGGATAGTCCTGGGCAACTGTGTTTTGGTCTACTAGTATTAAATGTAATTTATTAGGACCATAAGAACAAATATTTTTTCTTTTTGGAATTTTGAAAAAAAAAGTAAATAAATATGTGAAATTTACAGAAACCAGAATGAGGGGGAATGTTTTCTAAAGAAGAGTTTTTGAGGAATACACATAGGATAGTCCTTAAATGTTTGAACCATGGGAGCTACCCCTATGGACCCCACCAGTTAGCAGAACTGGCACAACTACATTTATGAATCCACCACCGTGCCTGGAAAACCACAAAAGGGGCCATGATGCTCAGATCATTCTTCCTGCTTATCATCGGGATCCAACCCTTGGGAATCCCACCTACCACACATTTTTAATACAGCTCAACAATTTGTAGTCGAGGGGAAATAAGTTCTAAAGTAATCACATTTTTGGACTTATACAAAATCTATTTTCAGTTTGATTTAGATGAATCTTTCAATATGGTGGAAACGACAAAGAAAATGGCATCTGCCACCAAAAAGGGATCATCTGTTTACTGTATTCTAACTTAAAAAAATAAATAAAAAATCCAACAGTTTAATGTGTTATTGACACCATTCCCGCATCCATAGTACTGAGTTATACTTTGTGCGAGACTTGAGTAGGCAGTGTCCACATGTATGGCAGACGTCGGGTCTTTAAAGATGGAGTCCGCTCATAACTTAAACGGATGCCATAGCTGCTAGGTGCTTGCTGTTTTACACAGCAGATATCTAGAGGCAGAGTCGATGGCAATTTAACCTAATTTAACCCTCAGATGCCATGGTCACTTGTGAGCTCCCAAGGTCCAAATGGCTCCCTCACACCGAGATCAAGAGAGCCATTCAATTGTTATGGCAGCCTAGGGCTTTCTGAAGGCTCCAAGGCCTATCAAGATGAAGTTCCCTTCAAACCCTGCCTGTGGCAAGGCTAGATGGGAGCATAGTCATTTTTCCATGACTTAAATCTTAAATCATTGAGAAATAGATTAGATTTAAGATGTGTTGGCTACAGTGGCTCAGTGTTTAGCACTGGAGCCTTGTAGTGCTAGGGTCTTAAGTTTGAAATCCAAGGAACTGCATGGCGTTTGAATGTTCCCTGTGTTTGCATGCGTTTCCTCCCATATTCCAAAGACATACTGATAGGTAACAAATTGTGAGCTCCACTGGGGACAGCAAACGATGATGTCTGTAAAGCTCTGCATAATATGTCAGAGCTATATAAGTAAAGGTTTATTCACATGTCCATAAGTGTTTTGTGGATCCGTGTGCATATGGTCGGCACTATAATAGAATAGGACATGTTCTATTTTTTTGCGAAGCGCAGACCGGAAGTTCGGGGCCACGGAAGATAAATGCAGATGCAGATAGCACACTGTGTGCTGTCTGCATTTTTTGCCGGCACCATTGAAAATGAATGTGTCCGCACCCGTTCCGCATAATTGTGGAACTGATCCGGACCATTCACACGGACGTCTGAATGGAGCCTAAATAAAAAACATTTTCCAGAACTGGTAGTTTTAGCCTCATCTGAAATCTTCTGCATTGTCTGACAGACTTCAGTAGATACTGTATATACCCCATCGTGTAAAACTTTGAAAACTAGCACTTGAAAATAACCTTATAAGTAGCACTTAACATCCGATATGTGACTAACACTATTAAGACTGTCTGAAACTTCGTACTTTCTCTCCATATCTATCAATGTGAAATATCCATGTTGTCAGTTCTTATTTAGTTTACCACAAGACAATCAGATTTGATAATATACACAGGGTCAAACATTAGCTAAAAGTTTTCTGTGCCAACTGAAGGCTACTAGATATGTGGTGAGGCAGTATCACCAATGAGAAGAATACATAATAGTAGTCACATAGTATTGTGTCACAGCCATCACTTTTGCAAGATGAAACAATATTTCAACTGAGCATTATGGGTAATGCTTAGCTTTACACCTCTGCATTAAATTGAACTAAGGACTGGATCTATCTCAAGAAACCTTAGGAGCTTGAAACAAAGTATTCGCTTAACATTTTGTTCACACAATTTTTGACTGGATGGTTACAGGATGTTGATAAATTTTATCAACTCCATATGCCCTGGGCCTGTTAGAGCATATGACCCTTCCCAAAAACCTATAAAAAATGAGAGACTCTGTATGGCCATGTAATGCATGGCTGTGTCACGGCCACGGTTATGGTCTTGACTCCTCAACCGCATGCGGTTGCCTGCAGTTTGGTTTTGGTGTTCAATCACAGGTGAGGGCCGCTGGTGTGTGGCCTCACTTGTGGTTGCCGCGAGCAACTAGTCGTATGGTGTTGGTTTCAGCAGAGCAGCCTGAGCGGTGCTGGGCAACTTGCTGCATGGCATGCGGTTGCACCTAACAACCTTCATGTTGGGTGTTGTGTTTGTTTGTCTGGTGTGCAGTGCGTTTTGTGTTGTGTGTGCACTAGGACTCTTTTCTTCACTGTGGCTGCCCGTGGCAACGTTTGGTTGAATTGTACATGTGGTGGCAGTGTCTCGGCCTTCGGGCTGACTCCCAGGACATGGTTGCCACCCATGTCGTTGCCTGCGGCAACAGCCACAGTGTGATCTTGGTTTGGACACTTTCCCTTTAAGTGGTGTTTTCCCTTCCCTGGTGTTGGAAGGGTTAACTCCCTTTCTGTGTGTGTGAGACACTGGGTGTGGCGGTGTGGGTGTGGCCTTTTAGGCCTATAAAGCCTCAGTGTTTGGCATGTGTCAGTGGGTTGCTTCAGCCATGCTTAGCTGGAGCAGCCTCCTGTGTATATCATCTGCCAGTGGGGGCCACCCTTGTGGTCATAGGTTTATCTGTGAAGTTTATGTCTTGATGTTCAGTTGATGTTTTCCTTTGTCTCTGTTTATTGCAACTACGGATGTCCTGGTTACCTGTGTGTTATGTGTGCTGTGTCCTCTAGTTGTTCTGTGGACATTAGTAGTGCATGCATGGGTTCCAGTTAGCGTGGCTGTGACAGGTACGTGTGGAACTAGTAGTTCGCCTGTCATATCTGTATGTTGTATGTGTTCCCCCATTCCTTGCAGCTTGGCCAGTGAGACCCCTGTTCCTCCGTGTCCAGAAGGAACAGGCCATCTTACCTTGACTCCTAGTTCAGGGACCGGTCGGAGGGTGAGTTAGGGATCTGAGGTTCCTGAGCATGGGCCCTCCTACCTTCAAGGTCGGCCCATGCAGCTAGGAGTTAGGGTCAGGTTAGGGACGCTTTAGGAGGTGACCTGCTCCCTAATCCTGTCGTCCTGGCCGAGCAGCCTAACATCTTCTGTCATCCCCATCCCCATCCTCAGCCGTGACAGGCTGCCCATCTCATGCAATGTATGGGTGGACAACCCTTTGCCATCAAGGACAGACAGTCACCATTTATTTGGGTTCTGCTTTTGCGGTATAGGTGGCAACCCATTTAAAGACCATACACTAAGCCAGTGTATAATACTAGTTATCACTATGCAAGCTTGGTGTATAATAAGATACATTACAATAAGCTCAACTTGAATTTATTATGAGCTTGAACATACATAAGATTCACTGCTTAGGCATTTATGAGGGTTAGTTCACTGAATAAATATTGGAAAGGGCACTCACAGGGTGGTTGTTGGAGTATAGGCCAGGGATTGGGATCCTTAGTGAATCCTGACTATCCTACCCCTGCCAGTACCCTAACAGACTCTACACTGTTCCATAGCATTTTCTCTAGTCGTGTTTTATTAGTGAACCTATGGAGAGTAATCACAGATGTGTGCTACACAGATAGTCATAACCAGACCACATATATAGGATAGACTCACTAATAAAGTCCTGCTACAAAACAAACACTAATAGGTCCTGCTTAATCAAATGACCACAGGAAATATACTCCTCTGACACCTGTAGTGATCAAGTGCTAGACAGACGTGTAGTAACAACAGAGAGACAGTTATAATCAAATCTCAAAATGGTGATTGTGAAATCAAAAAGTTGAAAATCAATGGTCCCCATAAAGCCTCTTGCTAAGCATAGATACATAAATGCAGATTAAGGTAATAAGTATGGCCCACAATGGGGCCAATCACGCAATGCTGCAGTCAAGAAGGGTCCAGCATACAGCCAAAAGCCCTTATAGTCGAGGAGTGGACATGGACCACACAAATGGTGGTCAAAAATGTGAGAACCATAATTTAAATTTACCTAAATGTCACCAACAGTAGCTGCTATTCTCTATTTAGTTCAATGGAGGTGAACAAACTAGCCTACAGGTCTCTGTAGGTCATTAGTAAATCCTCCCCATTATATACAGTCAAATCAAAATATTGACCTATATGTTCTCAGTTGAATTATTTTGAATGCATTTTTGGAGTCACAGTTTTCGTTTTTGTTGGTTTGTTCTAGCCATATATTAATTTTACAATGTTATTCTTCAAAATTTTCACTTAATTTTTCAATATTATTCTTCAAAATTTCTACATATTTGTGCATTGTGAGATTAATTCTGATATAAATACACTTCTACAAAACGTGTATAAAGAGAACATGCTTTTTTAAGTACTCTGTCTTCACTATAGTCTTTGGAATGGAATGCCTATCATCCGCAATGCTGCAACTCAGCACATATTGGTATGCGTTATTTTATCATGTCTATTTTGTCACACTCATTTTATTACCCTACACTACTTCAGAAATTCTTTTATCTAGTTCAATGTCAAAAGGCATTATCAGACGGCATATGCTGAACATGGCACAAAGCACTGGCTCGTCGGCAGTGTCCGTGGAACTCACAGAAGCATTAAAATGTTAGTAAAGTAACCAATTGATGAAAAAATGACAGCTTAATCACTATAAAGTATTTAACATTAAGAGGGTTTTTTTTCACTAGGAGAAGCAACGCCTGAGAATAATTTAATGGGGGTTAGACGTTTAATGCTGTTAAATAGCCTACATTTTGCACCTAAATTGAGTGTAATATCTATTAAACATTAACTTACAAATTCTAAAGTGCAGGGATATGTCTGTAAGAAGCAAAAGTGTAACATAAATGATTCATTATGTTATGGTTTGATTTAGTCTGAAAAGAAGACAATAAATGAAAAAGGGGTTATTGAAACTACCTAGCTCTACCGGTTAGTAATGCCATACCCCACGTATCCTTCCCTTCTAGAATTTTTCTAGAAGGGAAGCTGTCATTGAGGAACTAAAGGGATCATCCAGCCACTTACTTTTAAAAAGAAAGCTCAGAATTATGTAAAATAATAAAATGATTAGAGATTCAAATTTGATTAAAAAAATTGTTAAAAAATCAAATTTTGAAGTGAGAGAAAATAATCAGAACATCATCCATAGCTTTTCAGGGTGACTGAAGCATTTTCTTAGGTCGGGTCAAATCAATTCTGGTCCGCATTAAAACGGATACGTTATTTGGTTGAATTAGACCAAACTGGATTTCCAGAAATTTACTCATCACTAGTAATAATAAGCCTTTCAATACCCGACATTCATGTTATAATACTTCCCGGGTCCCCTGTATTTCCTCTATGATTTTGCTTCCGCCAATCACATGGAGTACTGACAGGTATATAATAGAGACTCACATAGTGTCACCTTAAACTGTAAGGGCTCACTCACACGACCATATGAATGGTTCTGCATCTTTTTGGAACGGGTGCGGACCTATTCAGGGGCGTAGCTAAAAGCTCATGGGCCCTGGTGCAAGAGTTCAGCTTGGGCCCTGGTCCTTCAGTGCTTGTTGGCAAGGGGCAGGGGAGCACATATCCTTCCCTCCAGCCAGTGGTGTAAATTGACCAGTATGCGCTTTCTATAATGCCAGTGTCTTATGTGGCACAAGGGTCTTTGGACCCCCTCAGGCTTCTGGGCCCAGTAGCGACTGCTATCTCTGCACCCCCTATAGCTACGCCCCTGGACCTATTAATTTCAATTGTACTGCAAAAGATGCGGACAGCACACGGTGTTCTATTCGCTGCCCCGTGAAAAATATAGAGCATTTGTATAGTGGGCCACCTGTTCCTTTCCGCAAATTACGGAATTCACACGAGTGGCATCCGTTTTTTGCAGATCTGCAATTTGTGGACCGCAAAACACGGCTGTGTGAATGCGCCCTAATTTTCTGTGCATTGAAAAACAAATTAATATAATAATCTATCTCTCTAATCCGTGCATAATTTTCCTTAAAACACCTAAAAAAGGAATTTTACATCCCATTTCTCATTTTTTTTTTATTACACTTTGTTTGAGCCTTTCTAATTTGCCAGTGCATGAATTTTCCTAAGACAAGCTCCATTTTGTATTCATTATAGTAGTGAGACAGATGCACAATGATAGCCTTTTCATCCTCTATTCTCTCGCTCAGCAATGAAACACACGGTGGCCAAATTCAGTCACATCCAGGAGGGTGTTTTTTTTTTTTTTTTTCTTGCTTGACAAGTTGTTGTAATTGAAATGAAGTCTAATCAGACTCATTACCTGTTTTCAGCAATTTGCACCACAGAAGATGCTTATTAGGTAACTGTGTTTAATAAACCACTCTCTAGAAAAATAACAGTAATGAGCCCTTAACAGTCAATCCACGGTGTGAATGTAATTTGAAAAGTGTTACTGGTGCTGAATTGATTTTCACATTTAGTAGTGTCATAATCAAGTCTTAGAAAATCGGCAAAGAAGAGGCCATAAAGAGGTAAGTTGCACAAACAGACTGACTCAAAAGAGAAGGGCATGTTTGAATTAGAGCGAGTAAACTACTGCTGCACAAAATCGTTTTCCTTGAAAAGCTTATTTGCTTCACTCAAGGACAAAGAAGGTAAGTTTCTGCTCACTCTGTACTAATATAGACAGATAGAAAGATAGATAGCTAGATAATAGATGATAGATAGATATATAATTGATAGATAGACTCTGTTTTAGCAATCAGAAGAGGTTTCAGCACCCAAGCCCCACAAATCAGTGTGTTCAGTGCGGTGGTTTTGTGTCATTTTTAAAACGGTTTTTGTATTGTGAGGTTTCACCAAATTTATGAAATGGTGCACATTATGGATATATTTGGCACAACAGCATGCGGTCTATACCAATGTGTAACCAGGTGCAACTTTTTGGCCACAGTTGCAAAGCTCTCATATAGTAAAATATGCCATAATCCAGGTTTACTTCCAGTTCTTAAACTTAGACCATTTAGAAAACTGGCAAACTGTGGTTGCACACAGGCAAAAGTCTAAGGATTTTGCACCAAAATTTGCGACAAATTACCACCACAAAACAGATGTAATTCCAATGATAAATTTCCCCCCACACTGTTTATTTCAGGAAAAAAACTACAAAAAATAATATGATGGTTTTATCTCTGAGCCCACACAGAGTACAGGTTTGGTCTTGAAGTTCCATAATGTGTTACTGGTTCTCCCAGTATTAAATAGTAGCCGTCTTTGTTAGATCACAAAAAAAATTAGCAATCCAACTGGAATTATTTTTTTTTAAAAGAGAGAGAGATTATTGCATACTTGTAACAGCGCCCATAGAGTTCTTTTGATTCTCTCTCAGATCATTCATCTAATGTGTCCAGGTAGACACATACTCCCAATAGCCCAGTCCCACTACATTAATCCTCTTGTGCGTGGGTAGCAGAGCGCAGGACAACCAATAAGAATCAGCAAACCAGGAACGGCTTCTTTTTATTGGCACTGATTTGTGGGGCTTGGGTGCTGAAACCTCTTCTAATTGCTAAAACAGAGTAGATCAAGTTCTTAAGGTGACCTTACAGGAGATAAAAAAATAGTCAAAATGGAAAAACTAGCATAAGCGGTTGTTCGTAATGGTCAATGGCAGATTTGTACCTGTCGAAAACTTAATCAGCCATGCTAGAAAATTGTGTCTGTTTTCATGCCTGAAACTGTTTATGGCATGATTTTCGGAATTCAGAGGATCAATTGCCATTGTACACAAGGACCAGGGAGCCAGTTAAGACCTCATGGACATGACCATATCCGTCTTCTGCATCTTGCATTTCCCCCTTCCGTAGGTCCTGCACTATGTTAGAAATGGCTGTTCTTGCCCTCAAAACAGACAAGGATAGGACATGTTCAATTTTTTTTTCGGGGTCACTGAATGGACATAGGGATGTGGACAACACACGGTGTGCTGTCCACATCTTTTGCAGTCCCACTGAAATGAATGCATGAGTGCATGAGGCCTTAATCTGGCATGTTGCTGGTGGGGTCCTTCATACAAACAATCCCATAGAAGACTGGCCGCGATGCAGTCGAACATTATCTTAAGTGTATGACCAGCTTTAGAGTTGAGCAAAGATTAAGGGGCACAACCCTCAGATGCCCCTTCTTTTTAGTGATCTGGGGGGCACCCACGAATCAAAATGTATGACATATCACTATAGATCAGGGATCAGCAACCTACGGCATTCCACCTGTTCTGAAACTACAACTCCCAGAATCCTCCTTTCACTTCTGTAGGAGTTACAAGAACAGACGAGTAAGTGTGAATTCTGAGAGTTGTAGTTTCACAACAGCTGGACTGCTGAAGGTCGCAGATCTCTGTTATAGATGGAAGCTTGTTAAAAATGATAGCCATCCGAATAGAAGGTTGCTGCAGCCATGTTAATAGATTAGTAGACTTTTTGGAAAACAGTGTAATACATTTTTTTGGAATGTGCCATCCAGTTTGACATATCCCTCAGTAAAACTAGGAATTCAGATAATTAAGTCAAGATAGACAAGGGTCATATTATGTTGCAATTGTAGCAGGACTATATTTTTTATCTGAAAAAAATTACGGTATCTAAAGATGGGGAACAAGAAGAGATACAGTGGCGGAAATAATTATTTGACCCCTCACTGATTTTGTAAGTTTGTCCAATGACAAAGAAATGAAAAGTCTCAGAACAGTATCATTTCAATGGTAGGTTTATTGTAACAGTGGCAGATAGCACATCAAAAGGAAAATCGAAAAAATAACTTTAAATAAAAGATAGCAACTGATTTGCATTTCATTGAGTGAAATAAGTATTTGAACCCCTACCAACCATTAAGAGTTCTGGCTCCCACAGAGTGGTTAGACACTTCTACTCAATTAGTCACCCTCATTAAGGACACCTGTCTTAACTAGTCACCTGTATAAAAGACACCTGTCCACAGAATCAATCAATCAAGCAGACTCCAAACTCTCCAACATGGGAAAGACCAAAGAGCTGTCCAAGGATGTCAGAGACAAAATTGTAGACCTGCACAAGGCTGGAATGGGCTACAAAACCATTAGCAAGAAGCTGGGAGAGAAGGTGACAACTGTTGGTGCGATTGTTCGAAAATGGAAGGAGCACAAAATGACCATCAATCGACCTCGCTCTGGGGCTCCACGCAAGATCTCACCTCGTGGGGTGTCAATGGTTCTGAGAAAGGTGAAAAAGCATCCTAGAACTACACGGGAGGAGTTAGTTAATGACCTCAAATTAGCAGGGACCACAGTCACCAAGAAAACCATTGGAAACACATTACACCGCAATGGATTAAAATCCTGCAGGGCTCGCAAGGTCCCCCTGCTCAGGAAGGCACATGTGCAGGCCCGTCTGAAGTTTGCCAATGAACACCTGAATGATTCAGAGAGTGACTGGGAGAAGGTGCTGTGGTCTGATGAGACCAAAATAGAGCTCTTTGGCATTAACTCAACTCGCTGTGTTTGGAGGAAGAAAAATGCTGCCTATGACCCCCAAAACACCGTCCCCACCGTCAAGCATGGGGGTGGAAACATTTTGCTTTGGGGGTGTTTTTCTGCTAAGGGCACAGGACAACTTATTCGCATAAACGGGAAAATGGACGGAGCCATGTATCGTGAAATCCTGAGCGACAACCTCCTTCCCTCTGCCAGGAAACTGAAAATGGGTCGTGGATGGGTGTTCCAGCACGACAATGACCCAAAACATACAGCAAAGGCAACAAAGGAGTGGCTCAAGAAGAAGCACATTAAGGTCATGGAGTGGCCTAGTCAGTCTCCGGACCTTAATCCAATCGAAAACCTATGGAGGGAGCTCAAGCTCAGAGTTGCACAGAGACAGCCTCGAAACCTTAGGGATTTAGAGATGATCTGCAAAGAGGAGTGGACCAACATTCCTCCTAAAATGTGCGCAAACTTGGTCATCAATTACAAGAAACGTTTGACCTCTGTGCTTGCAAACAAGGGTTTTTCCACCAAGTATTAAGTCTTTTTTTGTTAGAGGGTTCAAATACTTATTTCACTCAATGAAATGCAAATCAGTTGCTATCTTTTATTTAAAGTTATTTTTTCGATTTTCCTTTTGATGTGCTATCTGCCACTGTTACAATAAACCTACCATTGAAATGATACTGTTCTGAGACTTTTCATTTCTTTGTCATTGGACAAACTTACAAAATCAGTGAGGGGTCAAATAATTATTTCCGCCACTGTATGTGAAAATCCTCACCTTGCTGTATATGGGGCGTTCTCTATCTAGTATATCTATAAAACCCTATACTAGTTAATTGGTTTTAAGGCTTCTTGCACACGTTGCAGATTATGCATGGATTTTGTGCACAAAAACCACAACATAATACAGTACTGACAAAGTGAATGAGATCAGACAAATCTCAGGTACACTTAGCTTTTTTTTCCCTGTGGAAACTGACCTGCCATATTAATTTTGAAATCCGCAGTATGTATATTTTTCAGAAGATTCTTTGTGCAGATTTCGCCAATTGCAATGCAAAGGGTGAGACTGGGGCAAATCCACATCAAAATCTGCAAGCAACACATGTGGACTTCAGTCCAAAAATGCTGAAAAATTTGCATGAAAATCCATGAGAAAATTCTGTTTGACAACGGGCACCCATGTGCTGGCAGCCTAAGTGTTTAGGAATGTATGGTCCTTTGAGTTAAAAACCAAAGTAAGACTGGAACAGCACCACTTGTGTCCACGGGTTGCATCTGGCATTGAGCTGCAGAGCTGTGATATCAGGTACAACCTTGCAAAAAAGTGGTGCTGTTCCCAGAAGAAAAAAGAAAACACATCTAATTTTTTTATTCACTTACCACCAGTTAAATAACCAATGATTTCAAAAGTTACAGAAAGCTTAAGTGAACTTTAACCAAGAGTTCATTGGTCATCCCATAGTATTAAAGAGGACAGAATTCCAAGAGGCAGAAAGCCAATCTGATAAGTAGAGAAGACACCATAAGTTTATAGGTTAAATGTAGATCATATAAAAGCTTCAAGCAGTAGGACAGGTCAAGGCTAGCTTTTCAAGTATAGGTGTGAACTGTGCAAGTCTCAAGTATCAGGGAGTAATGAAAGTAGAATTACAGATGTAGATAAGCACACAAATCAGGTCAGGGGTGGATCTGAGTAACTGTCAAGAGCTGGGGGGGGGGGGGGGTCAAGAGAGCAAAACACAATGAAGTTCAGTTTAAACCACAAGTGTTGCAATTGAAAGAGGATGTTCTCATATAGAGCAGATGATCTGAAATTGAGAATTTTGATTAAAATTCGCTGTTAAATAGAGATTGCCTACTCTACCTATATATAGAGCTAGTTAAAAGTATAATGAGCCATTACGACAAAAGATTTAAGTACTGAATATCTTGTACATTGTAAGCTCTTGTGGGCAGGGTCCTTGCCCCTTCTGTACTAGCCTGTTAATAGGTTTTTGTTGAATGTTCTTGTATTTTATATTATGTATGTGTTACCCCTCTTGATGTACTTTAATGGCCATTTCAAATAAATAAAAATAATATTAATAATATATGTGAGTCCCAGTGACTTTTTTTCCATTATGGGCCCATTTTGTTTATTCCTTTTTTTTTATATTCACTTTTCATTTTCTTTTAGTGGACAGTGGCTATAGGGTTTGTTTACTTGCTGTAAAGCTTTGGGTAATGAGTATAAAACATTAGAAAAACCTTAGCTGTCTTAACTGTAATGGATGACCATTTCTCATATTGACCTATACTCTGATTAAAATGTTTCCTCATAGTGGCATACGGTCTTAACCAAGTTCCTTCAAGCAGGCTTTGTAGGAGCATCTTTAGGGTGCAGTCACATAGTCGGGTTTCAGATGCAGTTTTGGAGGCCAAAACCAGGGGTGAATTCAGAAAAGAGGAAAAGTCATATTTGTCCTTTACACTTTCTTTCCTTTTATGATCCACTCCTGATTTTAGCTTCTAAAACTGCATGCATAAACCTGACCATTTGGCTGTACCCTTGGAAATCTACTCCCTAACAATTATCTTTGTAGCTAAGAAAAAAAGTGTTCTGGTTGCCAATGTATTTTTGTCCCCCACCCCGTAGATTAATTAATTCATTTATTTTATGTACTTATATAACTCTTCTTTATTCCGTAGTGCTTTACAGAAATTAACATCAAGCTGCCCCCAATGGGGCTCACAATCTAAGGTCCCTATCAGTATGTCTTTGGACCGTGGAAGGAGACTGGAAAACCCGGAGGAAACCCACACTAACACGGGGAGAACATACTCCATGCTGAATTGCCCTGAATAGTTGCCCCATATGATCCACATGATATGAATGAAACTCACCATTGGGTAAGTACATTGGGGGCAATTACCATTATCCTTACATTTGAGGCCAGAAATAAATGCTTGCAAGAAATAAAGCTGATATCTTGAACTGAATTGCACCACCCCATGGTAAGTATTTAGAGACAAAGCATTTGATTGTGGCTATTATATTAAACTAAATGATAAGCACTTATTGGGTGAACATTTTTATTTTCTGAAATCTGCCATCTCTGTGGGGAAGATGTATTTTAACATCATACTGTATTTTCTCCTTCCCATCATTTCTCCTTTTAAATCCGCACTCGCTCTCCCTTATTGCACTTTTTACAGCTCTAGTAAGTATAAGAAGAGATCAAAAGATAAAGTAAGAAGGCCTACAGATTGCTCCAAGAACTGAAAAAAGATGATACTCTGTGTCCCATCCACTATGCCTGTGATTGGCTTGATAAAAACCATGAAGAGGGAACCAGATCAGTGCTATTCGCTGCCTACTGAAGTTGGCCTCATGAGGCCGCTTGCTCCCCATGGAGAGAGAATAGCCTTCATAAGCAAGAGGCCTCTATTAGCAGCATACAAAGCACAGTCTCCCATTACGGAGCGCCATTATCTCATTAAAGAGACAGCAGGGACAATGAAGGCTTTTTTTTCCTCTCGTTTAAGACTATTGACATTTTTCTCCCTGTTGAGAATGACAACATGAGATACGGTATAAAAACAACTGCCAAAAAACAAAGAAAATTGATATCAATGGAGAGAAAGCAACAAGATATATCAAGATAGAAATATAGAGATTGTCCCAAGGAAGCAAGGCTTCACTTTTTAATTTTTTTAAATTTAGATCAAACTAAATAATAAAATGTAGTGAAAAAAAAGACGCTCTTCATGCTTATTCTTGGAAGCCTTGATTTAATTTTACTTGATACTTAATTTTCTATTCTCATAATTACTGGGCACCGTACAGGATTAGAAAAAAGGATCAGTTTTTTTATGTTTTCTCCTAAATAAACTGTGACACTCTTGCCCTTAGTTTGTGTCTGATACCGCATTTCAATATTATTAAAGTGAATGAGGCTCATCTCCAATACCAGATAGACCCCCAAAGACAAGAGAGACATTGGGGGACATTTTATCAAATCTGCTATTTGTGCCGTAAAAATGTTGTAAGTAATGTTGCACACAACATTTTATAGCAAAAGTAAAAATTTAGCAACTTTGTGTGAGCTGCACCTTCTCATACCACTTTCAGAAGTGGAGTGACAAGTTGTTTTGAAAGGAGATTACTTTTAAGATATTTATGCAACTTTATAAAATGTCACAAAACTCCACGCTAGGTAAGCCCCAGGAATAATTTCACTAAAATAGGTGCAACAACATTGTACTTGCACAAAATGTATAAAAAAAAACAAGTGACGCGTTCATAAATTTGATGCATGTTAGCATAGCAACTCCAGTGTCAAAACTAACTTAAAATATAGCTACGATGATGATATTTCTTGAGAAAAAGCAAGACCTGAGTCTTGAACAATTATTTTAATATGGTATATCAATAAGATAGTCATAACATTAAGAACATTGGAGTCATGACCTATGGGATTCCCATTGATCATAAAAATGAAGGGACTGAGGTGTTTTGGGATTTTCCTTACATAGTAGAGCTCCCAGACCCCTGCTGTTCAGGGGACTATAACACAGCTCTACTCAAGTGAATGGTTATAGCATAGTTCCCTGCACAGCAAAAGTCTGGGAGCATCGCTCTGAAGGTAGAATCTGTGGGGGAGAAACAGCACTTAACCAGCACCACTGCTACTTTACACTCAGGTTTGGTGTAGATTCTGGCAGTTGGACCCCCACCAATCAGTTTGTGTTACTGCATCTTGCAAAATGCCATCATTGGCTATAGTGGCAAAACCCCTTTAAGATTAAACAAAAATATGAATATATATATATATATATATATATATATATATATGTGTATACATATAATTATCTATATTTTAATATATCCTTTTCAGAAATAGGTTAAATACAATATTTTAGAATCATTTCCACAGTAAGATAAAATAGCTAAATTAGTTTAAAAAAGTATGAAAAAGAAAAGAAGATATATAATAAAATATTACATTTTCAGATGTATAAATATCATGCAAAACCCATTAAAATAAAAAGCTCTATTATAAAAAGATGATTTTGAAAAACTATCAATAAATATTCCATTTTGCAGTGGCGGACTATAAATCAAATGAACTTTTCCTGAGGTAGACAAAATATGAAAAGTGCAACCGCATCCAGCTTTTAACATAAAATTACTCATCTGAGTCAGAAAATACTGCGGTAAGATAATGTGAAATTATAACATCTACGACTCCAGATTCGAGACTCTCAAAAATCAATCATAAGGATAAAATTGTGTTAATTTAATGATGTGGTTGATAGCATATTCATATTGGAATAAAATGTATAACACACATCTCCTCCTCCCTCTGTCTCTCTTTGAATTGCCCCTAAGCGAATCACAATTTTATTTTATTTTTTTCAACCCATCTTGGAAAATTTGGGTTAAATTCCTGAATTTTAGAATCGATTTGCTCATATGTAGCCTCCACTCATTCTAGTATACACTATAGACCCTTTCTGATTCTATTATGCACCAGTCAGTCCCCAATAATTCTAGTATGCACCATCGAACCTCCACCCATTTTAGGATGCACCATAAAGCATTCTCCAATTCTAGCATGCACCATATATTCCCCACACATTGTAGTATGCATCATAGAGCCTTCTCCAATTCTAGCATGCACCATAGAGTTCTCAACAATTCCAGTATGCACCATAGAGCCTCCACCTATTCTCGCATGAGCCATAGAGGGTCCACCAACTGTAGTACATGCCATAAAGCCTACATTCATTCTTTGCGCCATAGGCCCTCTTCTAACTGAAGGGTTCTCAGCAGCACTAGTGATAAGCAGCAAGGCTCATATTCGAATTTGTGATATTTCACAAATATTTTGTAGAATATTCGTCGAGTATTCGCAAATTCGAATATTCGTTATATTCTACTTTTTTTTTTTACTCGAAATTCAGCAAAGTAATGATCACATAATATGTGAATATTACGCGATCAATACAGGCGTGGGTCAAAAACTAATATATAGCACTATATTGAATATAGTACTATATATTAGTTTTTTAGAATATTTATTATTTTTTCCTCCCTGCTTAAGTTGCTTGTGGGCCAATGACTCATTTGCCCACAAGCAAGAAGCAGGGAGGAATCATGTGTTCAGATGGAAAAAAAATTATCTATAGTCCTTTTCTCTGAATTCCTGACAGCTAAATCCTTATCAAACTAATTGGAATTTATCTACTGTATAATGAGGATTTATGAGGTGTCAAGAGTCCAGAGATAAGGGCTACATAATGAGCCTTAAGAACAGCTCTCTGATGGATTCAGTGAAGCAGAAAACCCGCTATCCTGCAAATGAACTAAAACTAAATCTAACCCTCTCTTGTTAAAATCTGAGGTCCCATTTTGGAGAAATTACTCTTTTTTTTTTCAATGAGGCTTTAGTGCACCGACAGGTGGGCCTAGCCCCTGAGAGCACCACAGCTCTTCCACCTCCCGCTGAAGCCACTTTCCCTCCTCTTAAATGACAAATCACTGAGTGTGTGGAATTTCAGGACCAGACAGAAAGACAATGATCATGTGTGGCCCTGCTTCTCAAGTGGAGGGGAAGTGGTTTAGAGGGAAAGGCAGAGGTTTGGCAATGCTTTGAGGGGCTAGGTCCACCACTTGGTGCTCTGAAGCATTACTAGCATATAGAATCAAATACAAATTTCTCCAAAAAAAGCTACAGATCTGAACAAGAGAGGGGTTGCTTCACTTAACAGGATGAACTAGAGCAAGTAGTATGCCTAGCTTAATAGGGTAGATCCTGTTAACAGATTTCCATAGGCCGGTCATATAGATTAGATAGCCGTCTACTGAATACTCAGCTTGGCCAAGCATGCATCCGCTATAATGGGGAAAGGTTAGAAGGCCATGACCAAACTCCTCTGGTAGCAGCTTATCTCACTCAGAACATAATGATTAGGCTGTTAATGGTGGAGAGTCAGGAGGCCCCCATATACATTAGATAGTCAGTCTAGCCAAAATCAGCAGGTATCTTGCTAGTTTAGAAGCTATTCTTGGGAGACCGATGAAGTGGTTTACATAAATTTTTCTGTACTTTTCTTAATTCATTGGATACCTCCTTTAGAAATGAAAGTCTTTTGGAGTGAAGCATCCCCTATAAGTAATTATTATTATTATTATTATTATTATTATTATTATTAATAATAATATTATTTTTAATTTAATTTATATTCCAAAATATTAGTACTACAATTTGGAAAGGAACTTTTCATTCACAAGTGACTTTTGGCCATACATGGTTGGAGAGAATTCACTAACTGCTAAGACGCAAGTTACACTAAAATAGGTTTAATGGGCCATTTTACATTAAGCAAAACCAGATATGACATTTTCTTAAAAGGTCTACACAGCTAAGACGAAAAATGCCCTAAATGGTTCACTTAAAAATGGCTGTTGAGCTTGACAGCTTTTTTAATATACTGTATGTAATGTTTTAAAGTGAAAGACAGTAATACAGGACATGTTTTTACAATATAAATCTCTGGTGAGAACTGGGTATTTTCAAGATCAGTTACATAGCATACTCTACTAATGATTAAAGTGTCTCTAACAGTACTTTCAATTATATACTATTTGAGAAAAAGCTCTAGCGCTCTGTGTTAGAAGAATTCATGCTGTGATTAATAGGTTAGAATCTGTTCTGGGATGATGTTTTATAATACACAGCACACTTATTATAGGACGCTCTATAACTATTTCTGTCAATCTCTGTAGCTTAAACGGAAAGATTTGTCCAGTGCTGAAAGCAGACCACAAAACGACCATGAACAACCTCTCAGGTATCAGGTGAGTGTATTAACACAGACATTGCAGTACATGTATCTGTATTGAGACAGAGATTATGCCCAATGTGATCAAAAGTGAAAAAATTATAGTTCATGTGATCCATTGTATGTTTCCCGAAACTGCACCTTTACCTTTGGGTTAGAAACAAGTTTTTATGTTAAACTTATCTTTAAAGAATTTTTGATGATGCTATTTTTAATTTTCCATGTCACTATATTAAAAAAGCTGCCGTTTCCACACAATTCCTATTCATAGTGGCCATTCCTTCATCTGCTCAGTTCACTTTTCAGCAGTCATCTTATTATCATTAACAACAGGATTACACAGAGGGAAATTTCACCTATATACAGATAACACAGGATCCATAATTCACAATAGGTGATTGACAAACTTGCCATAGAAGTCAATGAGCCTCCTCCAGTCTATTTTGTCTATGTCCCATGGTGGCTACTGTAATGTATATCTCTTACTCCAGTTAACAATAGCTCAGGCAAGATGGCTTCCCCCATAATCATGTTCAGGTAATGGAGTAAAATAATCTACAATCACAAAATAAGAACTGATTACAAATAATGATATGTGTCACTAGCTGGTTTAAACTTAGCAGAAAAAATAAATTTAGATGACACATTAACTTCAATTTCAGATTGGTACAAGTCCAAAATCTGGTACCTCTGTCGATTATCTAAAAGAGCAAGCATGGCAATGCTTACTGCTCCAGCTCACCATCATAAATGTGAAAGGAACTGAGCAACAGAACCAGGCCCAGAAGCAACCGTATGGTCAGCAATGTGCCTGAAGGGGAATGCAGACCCTTTATTCAGATGATCTTGGGAGAGTCAGACCCGCACTGAACAAATATAGATTACCGGTAATGTCCCATAAAACTTCCTTAAAATCTGCAATAAATGTCGCTCTGTCAAGAAAGGAATATTGCTGAATTTTCTACTTTTGCACAAACTTTGCAGCAAGCAGAATAGTGCGCACCATCAGCACGATGCCACAAAACATGACATTCATTTAAGGGTCCATTCACACGTCCGCAATATCATTCCGCATTTTGCGGAACGGAATTGCGGACCCATTCATTTCTATGGGGCAGCACGATTTCTATGGGTCCACAATTCTGTTCCCGAAAAAAATAGAACATGCCCAATTCTTGTTCGCAATTGCGGACAAGAATAGGCATATTCTATTAGTGCCGGCAATGTGCGGTCCGCAAAATGCGGAACGCACATTGCCGCTGTCCGTCGCAAAACACACACGGATGTGTGAATGGACCCTTATTAAGTATAGTCCTTAAAGGGGTTATCCCATGATTGACGTGAAAAATAAAATTCTGACATTATACAGTACATGATAATACTTTTATAACAAAGCTAGAACCAGCCCTATACGACATATTGGTCCAGAAACCCCCACATGCACTGCTCCAGTTGCTCTGCTAAATCATCTTCAGCCTGGCAGCTCTGGTGCAGTGATGGCCAGTTTGCAGTGTTCGCCCGCGAACACATGTGGGCTGCCATCTTAACTCACAAGTCCGGCGATGCACAAGTAAGCCCTTACCTGTGCCTGCGCCACGAGCCGGTCTGAAACAAATGCGCTCACCGGGAGCAGGCAGTTCCGAGAACAGCCCTATGAAGGCCCCTGGCGGCTGTTCTCGGAACTGCCTGCTCCCGCTGACCGCATTTGTTTCTGACTAGCTCGCGGCACATGCACAGGTAAGGGCTTACTTGTGCATCGCCGGACTTGTGAGTTAAGATGGCAGCCCGCATGTGTTCGTGGGCGAACAATGCGAACTGGCCATCACTGCTCAGGTGGCATGTACTTTCTGCTGATGTGGTCACAGAAATTTCTGCAACAATTCTGCCACATGCAAATTCTCTCTTAAGAGCTGTTCACATGGGGTCTTTCTCAGGTGGAGTTTGGCACCGAGCAAACGGCTCCTTAGAGGATGACTTGTAATGGAACAATTTAACTAATGAAGTATGACCAACAAGTACTCAGGGGGGCCTCAGAAACCAAACGGTCTCTGTTCTTCCTTCTCTATCGATGATGTGTTGCCATGACATGTTTCCGCTACAGCCAATCACTAATGGTGACCTCAGTGGTGCCGATAAGTCATGGGTACAGTCAGCACTTGTCTTGTCTGGTGTAGACACTATATTGCTGGAGCAAGAAGAATAGAGAACTGCGAAGGAAAAGGGAAGCATCAACCTAGAAGCAGAACATTAAAAATATTCAGGCCTTCTATTCCTAATCTATCTCATGGATGCTCACAGCCAATCATAAGCCTGTATTGAATGCTGGGATATTTTTGGGTGAACGTGCCAGCTCATAGGATGTTACCTTCCAAATACCATTCTAAAATATCTGCATTTGTCTTGCAAAGTCTTAAACACTAAATAATTTAGAGATTCACTACAGCTGCCGGGTAATCAGTGGCAATTCTATATGTGACAGTATGTCTAGCAAGTTTGCTTATTAAATTATGCACATACTACTTTATACTGCTTTACTAATCTACAGAAGTGGAAAAAAGGTAGGATGTTTTATGAGGAGCATAATTGTCCTCTCGATATCTTCTCCCTTGGCAGGAATTTGCAAGCCGTTCCTTTTCAGCTCTCCACTGTTCTTCAAATATATTCCTACATAAAGCTTGGAACCTCACACTGGCAAGTTTGTATCTTTGCAATTTAAATTCAGTCACTGTATCTCTCTGACAAAGGATGCCAAACGGAGGGGGGAAGGCCATTCAAGCTGTTGACTGCAGGCATTTAGGATTTAATGGCAGCCCATGTCTGCTGGTGACTTTCAAGAAGAGGATATTATAAGTGGCGAGACAGGCTAAATTGTAGGTTTAGTCATCTGAAACGCTGATACATGCCAAAATGAAGACTTATGTCCACATAAGCATGTTAAGTGAATTGTGTCGGGAGAAATCCCCACATGGGATCAAATTATATAATTGTTTTCAATAAAGATCACATGCAGATAGTCTCCATGGCCTCCTGGATACTGAATGTATTTGCTGTACTTGGACTGACACATGAAGAAGTGTGGAGTGTGGAAGAAAAAAAACTGACTGAGGTTTTGAGATCTAAGGCGACTGTCCCCAGAGGAAGAACACAGATATTTTTTAAATGCCATTTTGTACATTCCGCCCTTACCAAACATTAAATTTAAGAGACAGGCAGAACAGAGAATAAAAGTCATATCTGGCAGGGGTAGAGAGGGCACTGATTGCACCAACAGCTAAAAAGTGCTTTGTGTTAATCAAATGGCTTTTTTTTACATTAATTAAACTGACAATGTTAAATGTATAAAGGTATCGCTTGCATGAAAAATTTTCAAAACTAAAGAATTAATAGTAAGAAAAATATAGATTTTTTTTAACATCCAAAAGAGTATAAGACTAGTAGAGCAAAAAAAAAAAAAAGTATATGCCTATATTGATTTACATAATTTCTTCAGCCTGGAGCTCCTTGCAGAAATTTATGCAAACAACGTTGGTGTTTGGTATCCAAAGGTGAGATCCATGCATGTCCATAGACTGGTGATCAATTGATCACAATGGGTATGGTGCCACTGCCACCCCAATGATCGATTCCGATCGCAGGGGAAGATGAGGGCAAATCTTACATTTCAAGCATTACATATTACCCATGCAAAAGTAATGGCCATACCAAGTCTTTCACAACTGAAGCTGCTCTTTAATCACTCTATTCTATGGCGTATTGACACGAGTCCAAACAAAGGACACTAACCCATATGCCTTCCAAATACCCTACAAGGGGTCAAAGTTACACTATCCAATTAGCAACAGGAACACCACAGCAAATGGACAGCTATCATTCTTTTCCTATGGTATAACACAATACAAAAATTTTTGTCATACAAATTCTCCTGGTACAATTAATTAGATAAATAGTGGATATCATTAATATATAGAGCCACTTTAATATGTTTGGAAGTACAATTCAATCTAGGGGGTAAAAGCCATGAATATGATCATAAGAGCCCAACCTAAATGACCAACATACCGTGTTTCCCCGAAAATAAGACATCCCCCGAAAATAAGACCTACCTCTAGTTTTGCCTATCGTTGTAATATAAGGCATCCCCCCGAAAATAAGGCCTCCCCGATTATAAAGCATCCCCCGAAAATAAGGCCTCCCCGATTATAAAGCATCCGCCGAACATAATGCCTCCCCGTTTATAAAGCAAGCCACCCCAGAATGTAAGGACCCCGCAGCTACGGTACCTTAAGGCGCCGCTACGCAGCTCACTGATTGGCCGCAGCGCAGGCGGTGCGAGGTCTCTTTAAATCAGAGAGCCCGTGCCGCTGCCAGGACAAGCTGCCGCCTTCTTCCGCCCGCTGTTCGCTCTGCCCTGATGGAGTCTCACAACTTGGCTGGCACGGACACACAGGGGACGGGGTGACAGGTGGGGGGGGGAAATCTGATGGAAGGTGGGGGATGTCTGGTGAAGATGGGAGGGGGGGAGACTAAAACGGTATTTAAAATGACACAGGGTGATCAGAGGGGGGAATCAAAATGACACAGGGTGATCAGGGTGGGGAGGGGGGTCATTTAAATGACAAAGGGGGATCAGAGGGAGGAATCAAAATGACAGGAGGATAAGAAAGGGGTACTAAAATGGTAATCCCCCTCAGATTCTCCTGTGTCATTTTAATTCCCCCCTCTGATCCCCCTGTGTCATGGAAAAATAAGACATCCCTGAAAATAAGACCTAGCGCATCTTTGGGAGCAAAAATTAATATAAGACACTGTCTTATTTTCGGGGAAACGGTAGCTGTTGTTGTCCTCCAAGAATAATGCCACAACAGATTATATGGGGTGCAGATGTGTGCTTCTTTACCTTTCTTCTTCCCTCAAAATGTGTATTTATTAACCTTTCTCTTCTCGGCTTGAGAAATCTCAAGATAAGTGGCACAAGGTGACCAGCTTTGAAACAAAATGTTTGCAATGTTCTTTACTGTATTGCAAGTTAGGCTACTTTACCACTAACTTTACTAGTTCCGGCAGACTTTTTCAGCAGAGAACAGCCTGACAGAGCTCTCTGGATCTTGCATTGCCAGATGGCCCGGCTGGCCACGTTTGACTATAATGGGGTCCAGTGGAGATCCAGATGCTACCTGCCAAGTATGCCAGCATTCAACCAGGGTAGCAGCCGGATCTTTGCCGGACCCCATCATAGACAATTAGGGCTAGTGGGCATTCCAGTAAAATCTGCCGGAACTACTAACAGCAGTGCGAAAGAACTGTAGCACAAACATTTTTTTTTTCTTCAAACTTGGCTATCTTGCGCCACTCATCTAGGGATCTCTCAAGGAAAATGTTAAGAAAAGAGGGAGGGTATGGAGGGATCCATCTGTATTGCTGCTCAGACACAACCCATGGACAGGCATGAAACTTTTTTCGCTGAAAGCAGTCATGTTTAAATTATTCATCTTGATCTTAATTCACAATTATTCTGATCATTTCTTGTTGAAAGCGTTACAGATTTCTAACATCGATATACTTCAAAAATAAAATCTCAAATCAACTCTTCAAAGATGGTGGTACAAGCATTGCAATTGGTACAGTCTGCTATGTTATACAGTGAAATACATGAAGCACAAAAAAAAAAAATAGGTCAAGGTTCTCTAAATGCATTTTATATTACATGTACAACTTCCTAGAAGCCAACAGAAAGTAGAAAAGAATCACAATGGATCTTGAAAGCCATGCAATATTTATTATTGAACGTCTTGGAACATACCCAAAATCAACACAATAACAAAGCACAGATGGAGTTGTTTAGAATGCAAATAATTGGCTTGACACCAATCTAAGACTAATTAAAACCTGTTAATTTACCATTGTGCACCATATTGAAAATAATCAGTTTGCACTCACGTCTATAAACGCTAATATATAGCCTGCTAATAGAGTCTTTGCCGCTACTTCTGTGTTTGCTAATTGCAAGCTTTCCAAGATACGGCTGTTGGGTAATTTTATGACACTTTGCTAAAATGGTTTATGCTCAGCGCAGAGAGTTACAGCACGTATTTACACAGCCATATTTATTTAATATTTACCACCTGTGTCTCCGTGGGGAAATATCGTGCAGCAGAAATAAAGGAATGTCAAAAAGTTCCTCCGTTTTACAACTCTCAGTCTGAAGGAAATATCAATTCGACTTGCAACATGTACCATGTTCCGACTTGTCATAAAATGTAAAAATCTACAGAACCATTTGTCTAACTACAGAGCAGACATTTAAGAGAAAAAACTGGTAACACCTGTAGGTGTTAGGGGAGTTAATGTGTACAATGTGTCTCTCCAAGTCTAGTACTATTCATCTCACTCAAAAAGTTAATGGTCTACATCAATGGCTCCATGACCAATCATTGTGAACCCATAGAGCTAGCTACAATAGCATCACTGCTCGAATGTAGGTCGGTGAGTGACAAAGCATGATCTTATCATTGTATTTAGGTAGTAAAGCTTAACAATGAACAATATAAAAAAAATGAGATTTGCTCAAATGGTAAATGGAACAGTGCTGAAAGTAGATATCAGAACAGAGCTGAAAAGCAAGGGTGTCAACATGATAACCTTGATAAAGCTTTCCTGTAGTTGATCAGTGCTCTCTGACTTAAAGGTGTCTTTCCTAAATATTAAAGAAGAATCTTAGAGGGGGGTTGTCCCATCTCACTATTTCCACAGCAACATGGGAATAAACGACAGCACGAGGTGGCCAGGCTTATGGAAATTGCCGAGCAAGCAGGAAGTTACAGTATTGTCTGGAAGACCGGCCACCTGGGAACAGCGCTTAGTCTCATCTCTCTGTGGAAACGGCAAGATGGGACAAACCCTTTAATATACAGTTATAATTAAAGTACCTAAAACTAATATCGGACCTATCGGAAAACAGAATTGAGTGATAGAAGGATTTATATCCTTAGAGCCTTCCAGGTAGCCTTCAAAGTAGTCTATAAGCTTTCATACAGGCAGTCTTACTTATTCATTTTATTTTATTTTTTGGGATCTGTAGTCTAGAGGTTACCCACAAGAGAATTAACAAGGTCAGGCGGAGAATCTGTAACACAGGCCTAGCGCTAAGTCATCCCAAATTTACTATAGACCTTATAATAGAAGTTACTATGTCTAAAGGACATGATCATGCTTAGAAACTACTCAAAGCTGTAGGCTTCTCCACCCAGCTTTACCGTGGACACTACACATGCATACAAGAAGTATTTTTACAAACCCAAATTGGTCCTTGAAAGTGACAGAATGTGAGGCTTAGTATAACAATCCAGAAAGTGTGTTCCACAGCTTCAGAATCCAGTGAAAGTATGTTTTACAGTAAGACAGCTAATATTGGTCATTGCGTACAATTAATTTTTGCTGCTTGTCAATGGAAATATTATTCATAATTTAAACTTGGACATATGGAATTACTCACAAATGAGAAATATGTATGTCAAGTTATGAGGATGGATATTAATCTTATTATTACTATAATTATTATTAACATTATGCAAGATAATATTACCTATATACCATTTTCTGCTCATAATCTCTTTTCATTCTCAAAAGCATTACCTAAAATGACACCATCAATGGTCTGTCTGAAGACTGAGTTATCCATTTTGAGATGCATAAGCATTACATTATTAATACATCGTTCTACAAGATTTTCTATATCACTAACATAAGTTATAACCCAGAAAAAAACTGAAAAAGAAAGGTTGCTATATAGCGTACAACAAATTCTTGTCATCAAGATGAACACAAAGACTATAAAAGAAAAGCACACGGAAAGTGAAATAACAAGACCTACTGCCACACAGTATAGCTATACACCTAAGTAGTAATTTTTTTGCTCGCTCACATCTAGACTAACACAGCTACTATGGTTGCATCAATTAATTCTGATATGGAGGGATGCATCAGGCACAACTCTGAAATCTAGTAATACAGATCCTATCAAGGTGATTTCCAATCAACTGTGCAGTGAAGCAAGAATTATTAGAGTGAACCGAGGGAGACCCTTTCATTTCCTTTAATAGTGTTCTTTAAATTGTGAATACTAATATAAAAATCAACATGAATGTCTGGTTAGTATAAGCAATTATATTGGGAAAAGTCATTTTCAAACTTAACAATAACTTATTTTGCTTCCAGAATGTCTAATGCATTGCAATTTCAACCTAAGCAACTGAAATTAGGGAGTTTAACCCTTCTAGATAAAGCAGAACCTAGTACAAAATTGGTTTGGAATGCATTTTGCCAGTAAAATTGACACACTTGCACTACAATTGTACAAGATAAAAGATTACAAGAAATCTCAGCTGGTGCCACAGAACCAAGCATATAATAGGCTATCATACTTTGGCACATTGATGCTTGGAAAATGAGATTTCCAACCCAAAACGGTTGATTGTGGAGGCTCTTACCAGTGAGGAACCCCTGTCAATTGCTTCTCAGACAAGACTATATTTGAGGTTGAGCTAACCGATAAAAATGTAATATATATATATATATATATATATATATATATATATATATATATATATAGTGTGTTAAAGACCACTTCTATTTTAAATTTAAACAATTTCCTGTAAATGTAAATTCTAGAGTTTTCTTCAAATAAATGAGTTGAGCTGCAGTACTCAGCAAGCCAATGTGCCTGGGGAAAACTGGTCTGCAGATTGCGGGGTTTGAATTAGTTCCAACTCTACTAAACACACAATTCTTTTAAAGGGGTTTATCCGAGTTCAGAGCTGAACCCAGACATATCCCCTTTTTTACCCAAGCAGCTCCCCTGAGATGAGCATCGGAGCAGTTAATGCTCTGAAGCTCTCCCTTGCCCTTTGCTGTATCACTAAAGTCAGGGGCTTTTTTGTTTACATTTTTACACTACTAGGCGGAGGCTCCTGCCTAGCAGTGTTGCTGGTGACATCACCGACACTAAAGGGTGGGCTTTAATGCTGCCCGACTAGCAGAGACCTGATACATCATTGGATCTGCAGAAAAAGCTCTTGCCTTGCGCGATTCAGCACATGGCAAGGGAGAGCATCGAAGCATGAAATGCTCCGATGCTCATCTCAAAGGGTCTGCCTGGGTGAAGAAGGGGCTATGTCCGGGTTCAACCCTTTAAACCTGGCTACTCTGTTTTTGGTGGGAATGGCCAATAATCTAATGGAGGGGGGGGGATTTAAGAACCTATTTGCACCAGTTTTGTGCTGTAAAATAGATACTCCACTAGTATTAGGTGTATCAAAAACTATGCCAAAAATTGCAGCAAATTATAACACAAATCTATGTCTGCTCAGAGCCAGGAGAGAATTCATTTTCTGTTTCACACATAGCCAAAGATGTGCCAAATTTATGAAGCAGGTTCAGGGTATTTTTTTGTTAAACTTGTCTATGGCTTAAGCGTTTTTTAAATATACTTTAAACAAGTGTTTTTTTAACTTCCATAAAGAGATTTAAAAGAAAGAACCTGAAAAATTATTTCTCCACAGCATGCTATAAATGCACAGATGAATAAACATCACAAGACAGGATAGCTTAGTCTGTAGTGAATTTCATAATTCACAATACACTTTAAAGGGGTTCTGCAGTTTGTTTTAACTGATGATCTATCTTCTGGATAGATCATCAGCATCTGATCGGTGAGGGTCCGACACCCTGGACCCCCGCCGATCAGCTGTTTGAGAAGGCAGCGGCGCTCCAGCAGCGCCGCAGCCTTCTCGCTGTTTACCGCTGGCCCAGTGACATCACGACTAGTATCACTGGCCTGGGCACGGCTAAGCCCTGTTCACTTGAATGGAGCTTAGCCCCCCAGGCCAGTTGATACAAGTCGTGACGTCACTCAGCCTGCGGTAAACAGTGAGAAGGCTGCGGCGCTGCAGGAGCGCCGCTGCCTTCTCAAACAGCTGATCGCCGGGGGTCCCGGGTGTCAGACACCCGCCGATCAGATGCAGAACCCCTTTAAAGTGTATTGTGAATTATGAAATTCACTACAGACTAACTAACTTGTGGCATAGGCATAAGCTTACACCGGCTGTCTAGACCTAAACCAAATTTATCATAGGGGCTCATTCTGGATGATAACTCTGGTGCAGGGGTAGATACTTTTCTCCAAGTTTTGAGTCAGATCTTTATGAAAGAATTATGGCACAATTTTGGCGCATTTTAGGTCCTACTTCCCAATTAAACTTTGTCCTCCACCCCTTTGTCAAGCATGTCAGAAAAAAAGAGTAGAAACCCTCAATGTGACAAATTGCAAATATTTTTTGGTGCAGATACTTAGTACATTTGGACCATTATGTGTGAAACGAGCCTTATTGTACAAACAAAGCAGATTTTTGATGCAAAATTTGCTGCAAAATCCTGTAGTGGATTTTGGTGCTGATTTGCCACAGGTGTCACAACTATATCTTGCAAGGAGCAAAATTTGCTCTTGAAATCCACCGCATAATTTAATATCCTGCAGATTTCTTTTGCAGAGTATGAATGAGATTTCCTAAAATCGCGTACACTTTGCTGCTCCTGTAAAACACTGCAATTGTCTGCACACAAATGAGGAGCTTATATGTCTCGCCATGTATTTAATTAACCAGTTTATAACAATAAAATGGTTGGAGGCCTAACAATAAGGCCAACCGTTGTGCATAGAAAACACATATACCTTGTGGATAGGAAACATCGGAAATGTTTTTAATTAGGTTTTCAAGTTTAGCTGGAGATGACCTGTACTGACCTAAGTATATTTAATACAGTCCAGAAAATCCAAGTCTCAGACCTCTCTGGGCACAAACACCAGATATAATCAGAGATTAATGGTTGTGGGTGCAGTGACATGACTTTCTGTAATTTCCCGGTGGTGAAAGCGTTAAAATAAAAAATATAGTTCATAGACAGGAGCTTTAAATAAAAATTTCAGCATTATTAGCCACCAGACGAGTTGATGTTCATTTTAAATGCAAATGAAGTGGCAAACTTGGGTAATATTGTACAATTGGAGATTTCATCACTGCAGATGTTTTGTCTTCACATTCTACATTTTTAAGATTTTGATCGGAATTAACTGGGCAGGAATAGTCGTGCTACATTATGTGTCAAAATGTGAAAGTAACAAGAACAGACAATGAAGCAGGAGGGACAGAAGCTTTACACCTAAGAGAGTTAAAACCATTTTAAAAAATCCCATTAGCTGCAGTGAGGAAATTGATTTCCTAGATAATGAAAACTCTTTTTCCTCCTAGAAAAGGATTCCAAAGTCAAGGAAGAAAGCAGATGGAATGCTATAGACGGATTATGAGAGAGAAAAAGACTCAATCCTACTATCTTAATACTACCCCGGATGAATGTGATATCTACATTCGAGTACACACTACAACCCTAGCCAAATGTTATATTACCCCATGACAGATAGCCAATTACCCAACTAACACTTACTAAAAAAAGTCATGCACTTGTTGGGATAAAACTGCCATAATGTTATATGGTCAAAGGTCTAAATAAAGGTATTTTAAAGGGGTTTTCTAGAATTACTATAGTTTTGTAACACATACGCTCCTGTTGTTGCTTACTTAATGCTTTTTCTTTCCAATTTGGACTCTCCTGATCCATTTTCACCATGTAAACCAATCACTCAAATTTTTTTACAATCCTGTATGTAGCACTTCCTGTTGCTGGATCCAACCACACCCATGATGCACTTCTCCTTTCTCTGCCAAAGCTCTGGCCCCCTCCCTAACAACACCCAGATAGTGTATAGATCCTCCCACCTAGCTAGTTAAATAGACACTCCCCTATCACTGCCCCGTCCAGGGACATAACATCATAGGAAATAATCTCATCATGTAGCCCTAGCCTAAAGCTAAACACAGCTGGGTTGTTATGGAAACCTGGAGTAAAACTGTGTGTATGTGGAGACTAAGGACCTGAAAGCTTCTATTGGCTGATAAAGGGCATATGACTATGTCTATGGCAGTTGGGATGTGAAGAGAAAGATTTGCAGGCTTGTATTGGCTAATGCAGGTAATTTTTGGGGAATATCTCAGGAACGGTACTTCCTAGAGAGCTGTGACCCCCCCACAAGATTTATTTCCAGGTAGCAAGGGATGTGTATACCAAGTTTCATTGAAATCGATGGTTGCGTTTTTGAGTGATCGCGGAACATACATACATATATATATATGTCCTTTTTTATGTATATAGATTAATTAATAATTTAAAGGATGATGATGCAAACCAGAAAACCCCTTTAAGGAGGACATGCTAGTTCTCTTCACATATATATTAAAAAATAAATACTTGTGTTCTTCATGAGGTAAAAAACTATTCTGGTGCATTTTTTACACAACTACATGTTGTGTCATTACTTTGTATTCCTCCTAAAAATGTAGGAATACATTCACAACTAGGTGTTAAGATTTGGGCTGTATCCCTTCACACTTTAATTCTGCCCAGACTTTGTAGGGACACACATATTTCACAACTGGGTGTTGTAATTGCCTGTATTAATGTGTTCAAAATTATTTTTGAGGAATAACTAAGGGCCCACACAATGAAGATTTACGGGAAACAATGCTCCAGAACTTTTATTATTTGGGGAATGCAAGTATGTACTAAAATAGACATGTCAGGAGAGGTAACAGATCCTCGTTTAAGCTTATTTATTGTACAGGGTGGGCCATTTATATGGATATACCTTAATAAAATGGGAATGGTTGGTGATATTAACTTTCTGTTTGTGGCACATTAGTATATGTGAGGGGGGAAACTTTTCAAGATGGGTGGTGACCATGGCGGCCATTTTGAATACAAATTTAGTTTTTTCAATAGGAAAAGGGTCATGTGACACATAAAACTTATTGGGAATTTCACAAGAAAAACAATGGTGTGCTTGGTTTTTACGTAACTTTATTCTTTCATGAGTTATTTACAAGTTTCTGACCACTTATAAAATGTGTTCAATGTGCTGCCCATTGTGTTGGATTGTCAATGCAACCATCTTCTCTCACTCCTCACACACTGATAGCAACACCGCAGAAGAAATGCTAGCACAGGATTCCAGTATCCGTAGTTTCAGGTGCTGCACATCTCATATCTTTACAGCAATGTTAAAAGGGTATGAATATTTTTTCAAGGCACTGTGTGTATATATATATATATATATATATATATACACACACACACACACACAGATACCTTACAGTAACTAGAGGTCTTCACTGTGTGGTCAGTATTCTCACCTGCCAGTAAGTTTGCATGATTTTAAATGGCACAAGAAGGTCATTGAATATCTACTGCAAACAATTCTTCTGGGTGAAGATCATCACGTATCAATGATGTAGTGGAGACAATATTATTCTGTTGACTTATCAAATCAGATAAAGAATTTATTGTCCTCACAGTTGGATCTGTGGCCATAAGCTGTGCTATGCCTGAGGCAGTTACCTTTTCTGCAGGCTCCTTGTCCCAACCTTGACTGTATGATGTTATTCATTTTTGCTAGATTTTAGCCCTTAGCCATGAAAATCACCCCTTCCCCCTTCTAAAAAAAAGTATCTTCACAGTCATTACTTTCAGCATGGACAACTCACAACAACATGTGTTCATCCCCTCCACATTCCCCAATGTAATTGCTTTCTTCACTAAACTTCTGCAATTTATGTCTTCGACTTCATGCCATGCAATACTTGATGATTCACAAGAAAAGTCATGGCAGCTAGATGAAATTGTGATGGAAAGGCATGTTTCAGGAAGCAGAGGTCATAGCTATATCCTCATGATCAAATTGGATCTTCTTGTTTATTCTTTAATAATTTAATGCTAGAATTATAATGCTTTCAGCATAAAACTAAAAGTAGACATTCTAAAGTGATTCCTTGATATACGCCCACATATTAGACAATGTTTTTAGGTAAAAAATCCTATATTTATTCCAATTAGAATTCATCTTTTTATATTTCAGTTTTAAGAAGAAAATCTTAAATCCAAGTAAGTTGAGCATTCCAGGTCATTGCAATGCAGCGAAGAAGCTTCTTTTATGTCTTACAATGGTGTTGGAGAGGTTAACTCATAAAAATTTAAAGGGTTGTCATAAAAGGTGGCGGGTGGATAAATACTACTTGCAGATGAACAAAACATGTGTACACATGTGCACATTAACCCCTTAGTGACCAGTCTCTTTTGGGCCTTACTGACCGAGTATTTTTCTTCCTTTTTTAATATTTGTGTTCCAAGAGCTATAACTTTTTTATTTTTTCGTCTATATAGCCTTATTAGGCCTTGTTTTTTTTTTGCGGGACAAGTTTTAGTTTTGAATCTCACCATTTTGGGGTACACATAACTTTCTTATTAACTTTTATTTACTCTTTCTGTGAGGGAGATGGAAAAAACAGCAATACTGCCACTGCGTTTTTACATTATAAATTTGATGCCGTTAATTTTTTTTAGTATAAATAACATAATATCTTTTTTCTCTTGGTCACTATAATTACAGTGATACCAAATACATAGTTTTTTTTCCCGTTTTACAACTTTTTTTTGCAATAAATCCCCCTTTAAAAGAAGAAAATGTTTTTGCATTGCTGCTTCACAAGACCCATAACTTTTTTATTTTTCTTTCTATAGAGTGGTGAGGGCTTTATTTTTGCGGGATGACTTGTATTTTTCATTGGTATCATTTTGGAGTAAATGGTGCTTTTTGATCGCTTGTTATTATGTTTTTTTGGTGGAAACTAAGAATAAATTAACAAAATCATTTTATTTTTTTATTTTTTTACGGCATTCACCGTAGGGTATAATTTACATGATATTTATGTAGTCTGGGTTGTTATGGAATACCAAACATATGGGAGATTTTCTTTTTGCAATTTTCAAAGCGTATTTTCAATGAAAAAAAGCTTAATTTTTTTAATGGAATTTTTTTAATTGAATAAATGTGTGGTTTTTCATTTTTTTTACCACTTAATAGTCCCACAAGGGGACTATAACAGACAACATTCTGATTGATATTAAAATGCAATGCATTATCCCTATAGTGCATTGCATTTTAATATCAGTGCTATTTTGACATTGACCAGCAGGCTGCGCCAGAGAGAGGCAGCCTGCTGGAAATTACTAAAGGCTGTTCTGGGGCCTACACGAGACCCCAGCCAGCATTTACACACATCAGCACACTGCAATCGCATTTGCGGGGTGCCGATGGGAGACAGAGGGAGTCCGCTCCCTCTGTCAGCACTTTACATGCGGCGGGCGCCATTGTCCGCTGCATGTAAAGTGTTAAACAGCCCGAATCGGCACTCCTGCCGGCTCGGGCTGTTAGAGCAGTGCCGCGGCTCTCATGTGAGAGCCGAGCCCCCGCTGCAGGTGGGACCCATGCAGTGTTTAGACTGGGCCGCCGTAAAAAAGGGTCAGCCTAGCCTAAGGCCCCTTAGTGACCGCCGTGAAAAGGCATATGGGTGGTCACTAAGGGATTAATAAAGAGAACTTCTGTAATTTAAATGTGTTTTATGGATGAGGATTGGGAATATTTGTACAGTTTAAGGCCTCTTTCACACAAGCTAGTTCTCTAGCATCCGAATTGAATTAATTCAGTTCCAACCCATTAATTGAGCAATGTTTATCACTGATCATCTATGCGTTCAGAAAAAATTGCAGCGTGTTCTGTACGTTTTTTCTCTCAGCCCTGGCTCAAGAGAAATTAATGGGGCGTGTGTGAAAAAAAGGAAGGCATTTGGATGCAATGCATTTTTTACTGATGGTTGAGTGTTATTCTTCAGTTTTCTTCACATTATTGAGAAACGCATGAAAAACTGATTGAACTTGCGTGCAAGAACATCAGTTCTCCCCTGAATGGACCCAGACTAATTCCATATTGCTCTTGTGAAATAATCCCCAAAAAATTATTTGGTATCCTATATCAATTTGCACTTAGGTTCCAAACTGTTTGTGATTTTTATTTTTTTAGATCATCAATAAAAAGCTTGGTGTGTTTTATTTTGCGTTTAAAAACGGGGTATAACTTATATAAAGAATATTTTAGGTGACAGCTGTGACTCAGGCACCCTGGTGCACAGATGCCACACTGAAAGTAAACCTTTCAAATGTCATATCTTTAAAACAGCAAAATATTATATCAATTATCATGGGTGGTGTACAATAGAGAGGGTCCCCAAAGCAATCATAAAATCAGGCCCTCCATTAGGTACATTCTTGGGCCAATATGGGGTGATATTTGCCCAATCATTTGTGCGCATACTCGTTCACAATGATTGCTAAGTGTAAATATAAATAGTGATCGAACGATGAACGATAATTTGATCGTTTGACATTGATCACCTCTTTTATGCCAAATTGCCAATATAAAAAATCATCCCCTTTATTAAAAAAGGAACAAATGATCGCACAATTATTTATAAATCCCATAACTATTGCATAATACGAATGCAAATAATCGAGGATAACCTTGCTAGATCAAGATTGGTGCTCTTGATGGACAACTTATCTGCCTGTGCAAAAGGACCTTTATTCTTGAAATGAAGTCCTGCATGGGTCTCAAATAGTGTTGAGCGCGAATATTTGTAGTACAAATTTTTATTGCGAATATTGGCACTTTCATAATTCGCGAATATTTAGAATATAGTGCTATATATTCATTTTTTTCTTTTTTTACAGTACACATCAGGTGATCATCCCTCCCTTCTTCTAGCTTGTGGGCCAATGAGAAGGCTTTGTCCCAGCTTAGCAACAACCCTAGCAACCAATAGAAAAGTTGCCTACCCCTTCACTATATAAATTAAAGGCACTCCCCAGCAGCCATTTTGTGGAGTTTCATGTGAGACAGAAAGAAGCTTGAATACTGTGCTGTGTTAGATAGTAATAGGGAATTGTGTAGCTGAATAGCTGATAGGGTCCAGTGCAGGGTGTAGTGTAGGTTATAGAAATAGTTAGCTTAAATATATAATCCAGCGAGTTAGTGCTAGATAGTGTAGGTTACTTAGGGAATATTTTAGCTGATAGTTTCCAAGGCAGGGTGTACTTTAGGTTAGATAGGGATATAGGATAGTGTAGGGTTTAGCTGTCTGTTTTGTCCATTAGTGTCTGTATCTTTTGTGTGTGAAAAAAAAATGAAAGCAAAAAAACTGTCTTTTAGTCCTAGTGTTTTAGGCTTTAGTTTGTGTAGTGATTGGTGTTTTTGTCTTTTGTCAGTGAAAAAAAAAAAAAAGTCTTTTAGTCCTAGTGTTTCAGGTTTTATTTTTTTGGTGATTAGTGTCTGCGTCTATTGTGTGTGAAAACAAAACAAACAAAAAAAAAATGAATTTTAGTCCTAGTGTTTTAGGCTTTATTTGTGTTTTGATTTGTGTCTTGTCAGTTAAAAAAACTAATAAAAAAGTATTTTAGTCCTAGTGTTTGAGGCTTTATTTTTTGTGATTAGGGTCTGCGTCTTTTGTGTGTGAAAAAAAAAATAGTTTTACAGTTTTTGGGTTTATTGTATATTTTAGTTCATTATTGCCCCATTGTCCCCACCCCAATAAATTTTGCCCAAATTCCCTCTTTATTTATCTTTTTTTTGGGGGGTGTATATATAAACCCACATCATGAGTGGACGTGGTCGTGCAGGCAGCCATGGTAGTAGTAGGGGAGTGGGGTCTAGTGCTGGACTACTACTAGCACAGGGCCGCTCCTCTACCCACAGAGGGGCGGGTGCAGGTGTCTGGGGCGTCCGCCTCACCTGTGACTCGCAGGACGCCAAAGCCGTGGTGTCATTCGTGGCCCAAACCAGTGGCACGGAGTCCTCTGCCCCTACTCTCAGCAGCAGCTCTCCACCTCCTGGAGGCCCAGCCCCTAGCCCCCAAGAATTGATCCTGATGCTGTTAGACAGCAACAGTGAGAGGGAGATCTTGCGGAAGGTAAAGCAGAAGAGTGGGCTAGAGCTTGGTCCGGATGGTCAGGACCTTTTGGAAGGGATGGAGGAGGAGGGGATACACCCCATCCGTTCTTCAGTGACATCCCTTCCAACTGGTGCGGGTGGTTTCAGCTACAGAGCCCTCGCACCTGGTCAGACCCAGGAGTCAGCGAGGGGACATCGGAGCCAGTTCAGGGGCTCCACGTCTGCTGTTCCTCTCAGTGAACCACTGGTCGACCTTGGGTCTGACATTACAGGCGATGAAGAGGAGGGTGATTTAGAATGGGTGCCACCTCTCTTGTCAGGTAACAGTAACAGCAGACAGTGCACCAGGTCACCAGTGAGCCCAGTGTCAGGGTCTCCGCTGGTAATGGCAGCCGGAGAAGGAAGCAGCAGCAGCCAGATCCACCTATGCGCACCGAGCCCGAACAGGCACAAGTCAGCACCACCCCATCTGACAGGAGATCGGTGCGTAAGTCACCTGTTTGGGCTTACTTCACCCTGGCAGCAGACGATGTAACAATTGCCATCTGTCAGCTATGCCATGCCAGGGTGAGGAGAGGGAGGTCTGTTGCTTGGCTGGGTACCAATGCCTTTACCCAGCACATAAGAGAAAACCACTGGCGGGAGTGGGAACATATGCATGGCGGTTGTAGCATCGCCATCAGCAGTGTGAAGGGGACAGCAGCTCCTGCCACTGTACGGTAGCCACCCCTACCCCTTCCAACAATGCATACCCACTCCCCCGCTCCTTCTCCTAGAGGTACTGGTACCGGCAGCCAGACCTCTTCCTCCACTGCACCCTCCTCTATCACCTCCACTGTTGTCCAACGCTAGCCGTCGGTTGCCGACACATTTGAACTCATTGCGCCCTACAGACCAGCGACCGACGCGTGCATTTACTCAATGGAGTCCAGTCAAGGCAGCAGGCCCAATCCAGATGGCGTGTCCCCGGCTGCCATTTCTTTGCCAGGACCAGCGTCCCTGCCCTACACCAGCACATTGTGCAGAATGTATCCCTGGGTTGCTGGATCGTGCTGTCAGGGTGCATCTGACAATGGATGCATGGACCAGCAGACATGGGCAGGGATGCCGATACATCAGCTTTACTGCCCATTTGGTGTCCCTCCGAGGCGCCAAGGGATCATCACATGTGGCTGCATCTGAGTTTGTGGTGCCGCCCCGGGGTGTCCAGGGGAGAACTGCTGCTATCACTCGTGGGGTATATAGTGTGGGGTATTTAGTGTGTGTTATTATATATATATATAGTGTGTTTCAGCAAAATAAATGTGCAATGTGCATGTGAGAGAGATTTCTCTGCTGTCCATAAATACATGCTGCACAAATAGTGCTGTGATGTCCCAACAATACTAAGTTCAACAATCAGTATTATATTGTAAGACCTGATTAAAGGTGAAGTTGTATGTATTGCGCTAAAATATTCGAATCAATAGTGGCGATTTGCGCGATCCCGAATACTTTGAAAAACTCTATCTGCATATAAAGCTATTGTTATGACATGCATGGAATTTAAATCTAAAACAGTGCTGCAATGTACAATTACTTACCGTGATCAGGAATTCTTCCTCACCATCTCGAAAGTTGCTGCCAATCATTTTCATCACTTACAGTATGTAGCTAATATTGCGTATGTGCATGCGTGCATAATAGCGCAATCAAAAAGAATTTCACGAATATCACGAATATTTGGCGAATGTTCGCCTAAATATTCGTGATATATAAAAAATTTGAATATTGCCCCTGCCGCTCATCACTAGTTCTAAACACTTAACAGCAAATGGGGTGACACCAACCAAGACTAGACTCCCTTTCTCCAAGAATCCTTTAAAAGCTACACAGGCAGTCTCTATAGATTGTAAGACCTGAATGATGCAACATTTTCAGGCATACAGCATATAAAACACCCAAAAGTAAAATTTTTGCAATAGTTTAAAAAAACATAAAAACACCATTATTAATGTATAACTGTCATATTTTTATAAAAAAAGCTATTTTAGCATATATTAATGCTGTAGCAGCTTTATGCATAAAGCAATCTTTAGTTTCTTCACTTACCACTGTTTACCTTGAGTTTTCCCCTTAGTTACGGCTGTTTTGAATCCTACTGCCAGTTCTCTGAGGCCAAAACTGCATTCCCTCAGGTCACAAACATGCTGTAGCCAGCAGCTTCCTGCCAGCCAATTAGATTGGATTACTGAGAGACACGCCTCCTCACTCTGAAGCCTAATGCAGGCATGCAGTGGGAAGGACCGCCCCTCAGTATTCCTAGCTGGAGACAGACAAGCCCTAGCAACGGTCTTTTAAAGGAGCAGTGGAAAGGGAAAGGAACCATTAATGAAAGATGTTATTGTAAGTCAATTACAGATCTTTTGGCAATCATTGACAGACAGACTAACTCAGGTATACATGCCTAGCTCTAATGAACTAGCAAATAAAAAAAAATACGACAGTTATCCTTTAACATGCGATCTAATATCATCAGATTTTACTATGGCTATTAACAACTGACATGCAAAAAAACTTTTTGCAAAAATACATACAATTTGTTGTAGAATCAACTTGCTCATCTTTACTAAACACTTTTGTAGGTAATATCAATTTTCATAATTTAATGCTACAGCATATGAGATGATATTACATACATTCACCACTACTATTACATGGCGAGAAGCGACATGGCTGTAAGAAATCTCATACAGAAGAATTCCGCACAGCACCCAGACTTTATGCATAGACCATTCTGCTAAATCATTTACAAGAAATAAATTACTTGCTCCAAGGAAAATACTGTTTTTTTTCCAGATTGGTTGCAGATCACATAAGATCTTGTGCAAACATAACCTTATGGGAATATAGAACTGAACAGTAACTGAAAATAGCCTACTTTACATTTCCATAGAAAAGCCCTAAAACTGCTTTAATAGGAAGTCCAAAATATATATATTCGCGCGTGCCTCAATGCAATATGCTTCCCATGTGTACTGTGCAAAATGTTACAGAATCATTACATTACTTCTTATTTCAACTTAGAGCCATTTCCACTTCTAGTTTTCTGGCAAACAAAAGTATAAATTTTACCAAGAAATAAGGCAAAAGAGAGTATACCTTCACAGTTCACACCATTGTGCATATTTTAGGCACCCCTGAAACAATGGTGGAGATTTACTGTTCAAAATGTGCCAGAATTGTGGCAAACATACCATGTGCCACATTTATAATGGGCTTTAGACACTTTTTATGCTTCACTGAATGCTTTTGCAGAGTGTGGGTAAGAAAGAGGGGAAGGGGTGTGTGTGAATAGATTTGTAATATGCACCTGTTTTCTTAACAACAGGCATAATTTTTTTGGTGCAAAATAATAGTGTAAATCAAGCTAGCCTAGATCTGGCATAAGGTAGAGAAAAATGTCTACCGTCTACCAAGATGTGCCAAAACAACAATTTTTAATAGCACGGACAACTGTGATAACCTTGGCACTTCTTAAAGTCTAGTCTAAGTTAGTAAATCTGCCCCAACGAGTCTAATGATTGATGCATATGCCATTTTGCCTTATGGTGTCTTTCAGATGGCCAATAGCAAACTCATCCGTGGTCCGGACAGTGAACATGAAGAATTTTGTACATTGGTCAGTTTTTCTATAGACCCATTAAGTTGAATGAATGAATGAAGAATGGGGGGGGGGGGATTTAGAATGACAAATCTAGAACATACAATGATTTTCTCTGCACTGACCAATGGTCCATATGGAAAATCATGTGATGATACCAATTCAGTTGAATGGGTCATTGTTCAATCCAAGTGCTGTCCATTGAAAACTCAGATGGAAATACTGCCGGTGTGATAAATTAGGCCAAAGGAGTTAACTGGGAATTTCATACTGATGAGACATTCTTTCAGTTGGTTAGCAATATGTAAGTGATGGTCCAATTCTTGATACTCACTGAAGAAACCACGGTGATCCAGTGAGTACAGCATTCCTTTATTGATTTTTCAGGCACAGTGTCATACATTTGCCAGTGGCTGTGCTTAGTATTGCAGTTCAGTCGCTTTCCCTGTAAATGAGGCTAAGCTGCAGTACCAAGCACAGCCACTACCAAATGTACAGTGCTGCGCGCCCGTGAAATAATAAAGGAGGCGCAGCACTAAGAGCAGCCCACAGCCCATTCAGTTGGCTGCCTGGCGTTAGCTTCAGGAGTTGGACCTCTGCTAATTGGATGACGACCAAACCCAAGAATAAACCATCAATATTAAAGCTCCAGAAAATCCCTTTAAGGCAACTTTATCGTTCATATTTTTAAAAATCTAAATAGGTCTATCCTTTCATAATAGGTGTTTAGTTTAATTGTTATGTTTGTTATATACCAAGTTCAACATCTCCTGCTTCTAACATGCCATATGTCAATGCCAGGCATCCATCACCCAACACTAGGTGGAGCTTACTGAGGTCAAATTTATTCAGTTCCCACTTACCTCAATAATATCTCAATATGGTAATAATACACAAATACATAAGTAAAGTGCATAAATGGCACCTAATAGCATCTACTATAGATTCCCAACAGCATTTTCTATAGATTCCCATTGTTGGCTATGGCAGCAGGAGAATTATAGCTACATAAAGTTTTACAACCCAACACGGTAGCAAAATTCAGACTGCCATAATGCTGGGAAAAATACACAGACAATAGAACACAAGCAGCTGAAGGTCTGAACTATATTTTTTTCTTAAAAGCCCTTGTTTGGTCCCCCAAAGTTCCTATTGATATTTATACCTCTGTATTTATATGTATATATGCTAAAATATTATTCCCAGCTGTACATTGCATCCATGTAGTCTTCAGCTCTGCAAGACCATTTAGTTTGATATGCTTTCCTCCTACAGCAGCGATCACTTAGATTTCCTGATTTCCCTTATTTTTGACAGAGGAGCTTGCCCACAACTTTGATGGTGCTTGTGTTTAATTGTGACAAGCTCAGAGAGGATGTCTGAATGACAGAAAAGAGCCCCGTTAACAAGGAGAGTCACCAAAGTTCTGTTTCTCAATGTACGGATGATAAGCTTTGTTTAAAGATGTCAATCACCCAGACGCTGTAAAATTATTTAAATATGTATTTGCCATCTGACAGATAAATCAGTCTGGAAAAAAATAAAAATGTTTGGCAGCCTCCCTTGAAATGTTTTGTAGCTCTCTGTAACGGTGGAATGTGTCTACATGGAAAGTCAAAGACTGCTGGAACCTCAGTGTGACAGGAGGCTTCCAGATAAAAGAATGACAAGGAGCAGGAGCTATTGTAATCACTAGAAAACCTAGACCATAGTCACAGCTACAGACATATGAAAATATAGAGACTATAAGAGCCAAACATGTCAACCGTCTTCAGTGGAGTAAATGGAACACTGTAATGATAGGACAATACAAATATAAAAACAATGTATCAAAATATACTAAGAAACACCAAATATATAACAAATATCATGATGCCCAGAAAAAAAACAAGAGCTCCTCTCCAAGTATCAAGTGACACATCATATCGACATCTTAATAGTTTTGATCGGGGGAGTCCCCCAGCTGATTCCTGAAATAAAGGGGCAGAAGCATTGTTACCCTATGGTTTTGTTTGGCTGGAGAGGTAGGCTTAAAAGGGCTGTAGGATTTAACTTTTTTTTAATTACCCTTCACCCAGGAAGATTGTTGAAAGGAAGTATACGTATCTGCTCCCTACTGCTCTGTTCCGATTCCATGGGTCCATGGCTGTCTTCACTGTAGTTCCAGTTACCGCATGTAAACCTCCTGGACAGTGTCATGAGCACCACTGCAGACAATGGTTGGCCTTGGCAGTGGCGTGTCGCCAAGTGGCATTTCACTGCTGGTTTACGTTTCAATTGAGAACATGTCAACGCTGAGGCCAATCATTGGCTACAGCAGCGCATATGACCTGTCCATGCAGTAAATTCACATTCAACTGGAAGCACATTGAAGACAATTGAATGAAAATTTCAAGTGAATGGGCCTAAGCTGCAATACCAAGCACTGCTATTATAAATGTACAGCACTGTGCTTGATAAGCTATTAGGAGGTCAAAATGATCATTGGCGGCACAGTGGCCTCTTCTAACAGCTGATAGGAGGTGGGGGTTTGGGCAGTCGGACCCCCGCCTATCTGATATTGATGACCTATCCTGAGGATAGGCCATTAATATAAAATTCCTGGAGAACCTCTTTAATACAGTATTCAGGGTCATATTATCCACTATCATTATTCTTTGAATATATACAAAAATATTGCAATTTACATTTCAAAGAAAAATGGAGAAATGCAAAAAAAATGCAAAAAGTAAAAAAAAATTGCATAAGAAAAAGGCCAATTGCAAATGCTATCTAAACCATATGTTCTTTTATTGTACTACAAAAGCTAATAATGCAAACAGGAGATGCAAGACAAGATCTAGGACACTTTCCAACATATAATTCAATGCATATTGCCCGTGAATTTACTTGCTTTAGCCAAAGGCTTTATGTATGTTTCACTGGTAAGTAGGTTTTCTGTTGAAAACTTGACATACACCAGACTTTGCAGATTCTAAAAGAAGTGAACGGGAAAGGACACATGCTATGTTATGTTATTTTCTAGCGATAACAGCAAATTTTTTCCCCCCGTTTAACAAATTAGCACATAAAGACTGTGGAGACTGGCTTAATTAATATATAGACCAGCTGAAGCATATACAATTAGCTGAAATTAGCTAAAATTGGCCTTTTGGAATTACAGCGTCAAACCCAAACATTGGTAAATTGTAAAATTAAATATAGAACATCATTTTGGATTCAATTAAAGGTGATGCTTTGAGGATTAAGGATATGGGGAGTTGAAAAAATATTTTTGCTGTGAATAGTTCTTACACAGTATTATTTTATCAGACTAGGGCTGGAGGAAACTCACGCAAACATATGGAGAACATACAAACTCAATGAAGATATTGGCCTTGGTCAGATTCAAAGCCAGGATCCCAGCACTGCAAGGCACCAGTACTAACCCTTGTAACATACTGATGCCTATTAGGGTAGGTTTACAATTGCATTAAATAGATCCTTCAGGCAGTTCTGGCAGCGTACAGCCTGACAGATTTTACCGGCAAAAGATTTTGTCCACTTAAAAGCCCAAATTTCCCCAGAATGTGGCCAGATCCCCGCTGGATACCCTGATAGTCAATGGCAATGAACATCAGTATTTAGCTAGTGTGGATCTGGTAACTTCTGGCAAGCAACAAGTTGCAGACAAATCACACAGATCTTTTTGTTATTCAACTTTACCAGCAACAGATTTTGTCCACTCGAAAGCTGTAATTTCCCCGGAATGTGGCCAGATCCCCGCTGGATCCAATTATAGTCAATGGGGTCCGGCAATGAACATCAGTATCTGGCTAGTCCAAATCCGGTGAACTCTGGCAGGCAGAAAGTTACAGACAAATCACACAGATTTTTTTTTGTCACTCAACTTTACCGGCAACAAATTTTGTCCACTCGAAAGCCGGAATTTCCCCAGAATGTGGCCAGATCCCCACTGGATCCCATTATAATCAATGAGGTCCGGCAACGAACGCCGGTATCTGTCTAGTCCATATACTGTACCGATAGCTGTTCACAAAAAGTGAAGAAAGCAGAGATACAAATGTATACATTTTAGGTTTTACTAAATCTTTTCTCACAAAACTTTAAATCAATCTGCTGAGCTCCTTCAGCTCATTAATGTGCTGCCTGCAGATTTCACTGCAATTTTGGTGAAAGGTCCTCTTTAAAATCCCTTTACAACTTGGAGAGTTAATTTCAAAACGCAAAAAAAGGATAAACGACAAATATACAATCATGAAAACACTAGCGTTAAAGTAGCTAATGGCCGGAGATTTTACCGCAATATATCAATGCATAAAACTGCTACAGTACAATCTCCATGAATCGCTTATCCCAGGATCACATCCAGTTAACGGTGATTGAGCTGTGGCAACCATTAAGAATCAATAGATCTTTAGAGTTTACAACAACCAATCTGCGATTGATCTTTGTTTTTTTATGTAAAAAGCCATAAAAGACCCAGACACTTGCCATAAGCATTTACAAATAGCGCAATTAACACACTCCGAAACCTCGCAGTCAAAACAGGTCAATAGTTCTGAAGTACTGTACAGCGGAAACAATTGTGGTCGCCTTTTGCGCTGCTGAGCTGCTAATAAGGTATACCATATTCCTGCCGATGTGAGATGTTAACAATTATAGATGTGTTTACTGCATCTCCAATTATAAAAAAAAAATATTGTCAACAGTCAATCCGCGCCTCTGTCGGGGGAAAAAGAACAGTGGATATAATAACGGCCAAGACATTTACAGGCAGTAAACAATTATTCCAGAAAATGTCTGTATTATTACGCTACTGCCCCAAGATTTATTGGTATGAGAAATACTGTGAAGCCAAAAATACATTTCTGGATGATATATGGCTTGAAACATATTTACTGAAATTAATCTACAAATTTCTTCCAGGAATTATTCTCTCTACGGTTTATAAGAAAACCATGGATCCAGTGTAGACCATGTATAGTTTCATGATAGGAACTCAAATTGGCGTAACATATAGCAGTTTTAGCTTGACACAATTGTTTGGGTTAAAAGGGTTGTCCAGTTTCAAGAGGAAACTGAAAAACACGTGAATATAAAATAGATCCTTACTTGCCTGACAGCATCCACACTGCTGTGATGACATCATGTAGACAACATGTCATGGCTAAAACTAATCAGTGACTGGCAGCAGTGGTCACAAGTTTCTGATGTGGCAGCACCGTTGAAGGTGGGTAAACAGAGGCCTGCAGGGAAAACTAGAGCAATGGTTGAGGGTCTGCTGAGTAATGCTACATTCACAGTAACTTTATGAAACCCAGCAGGAAAAGGAACAACCTGTTGGAGTTCATTATATCCAGCATAATCCTGGATAATATTGGGAACCACCCATTCCCCTTTAACTACAATGGGATCAGGGGAAGATTGCCCATAGACCTTACAGGGAAATTTCCCGATGGGTCGATGCCCAGGAGGCCATCTGGGTTCTCCTCATAACCAGCCAGTGGAAGTTTTTGGGGATGTATTTTGTGCTGCTGGCAGTATTTTGTGATGGACTGTGGTATTTGGCTCTGTTGGGGTGGTATAATGTGCCATAATATGGTATTGCTGGCCCTGCCTTCCATCAATTTGGACCCAAATACAAAACAGGGCCACTTTTAGTATATTTTTCTTGGGCCACTTTAAGTTCCCAGACTGTCCCTGAATGGGATCCTATAGGGATCCAGACAATTTATGGCATAAGTTTAGGCTTTTAGCTGGATAAATACTGCTGCATGCAGAGGTTTTTGCCCAGCCGACAGATGGCATTTACACCAAGACAGGCTTAACGTTAATGTGAACCCAGCATAACGATCTAGTGGGACATTTATCAAACATTTGGTAAAATTTGAGACATTTTGTGATCCTCGCCACTTTTCAGTGTTTAAAAGCTGAAAGTGGAATTAAACCTGGGATTATAGGTCATTTACTATGTGTGACTTTTGCAAAAGTCACAAACAAGTCCCAACCTGGCAAGCCTCTGGTCTACTTTTACACCAAACCACATTGCACTCATGCCACCTATAATATTAAAGTGCACCAGTTCATACATTTGGTGCAGGCACACAAAGCAAAGACAGACTTAAAACTGACACAAAAAAAAAAACTTGAAATGATAAATGATCCACCTATACAAAAACTGCAGGTGGATTGCATGTGCTGTCCAGTTTCCTCCTGAAACCATCTACAAGAGAAAAAGAGCTGGTCTGCACCATAATGGACCATGTCTCTTAATTTGATCACTCGGCTATCTTCGGAACTCCCAAAGCTGTGAATGGAGTGCACACAGTGCATGCGCAGTGTCCTCTCCTCCATCTCGTGGGGCCCATTCTGGAGATAGGAGAAGGTTCCAGAGGTGGGGCCTGCACCTAACTGACATTAATGGAATAGCCTAGCAATAAGCCAACAATATATGAGGTGGAAATACTGCTTTAAATTTAAGAATGTTCCAATTTCACTAAATTAATTCTAGCCAAACTTTGAATATTAGTCCCAACAACAGTAGCATCTCACTTGATATTTACTTCAATTTTATAATATTTTTTCCATGTTCTCTTATTCATTTTGGCTTTATATTCATTTGTGCTATAACATTATTACTACCACTACCATTAAAATAAAATATATGACTGTCAAATTAAGAAAAAGATTAGCAGTGGCAGTATATACTTTACTCCATAACGACAATTAAATATCCATAATCTTACTGGCATAACACAGGAGGCCAGAAAAAAAATGACTGAGATCCAAGTACCTCATTATCATTTAAACATATATCAGTGTTTTATTCTACTTTGTCACAGCCACTGAAAGAACAGTTTCAAACAGAATGTGGTCTTTATAATGGAAGGAATGCAACTTTACAAATAGAATTACATGGATCATCAAGACTAGCAGTTAGATCCCTATCAAGAAGAACGGCAGCCAAGTACTGACATGAACATTCGTAGACATGTCCCTCAAGCTAGGGGCATTTTGCAAAGTCAAAGACATTTATACAATATAACAAGTACTCATAGGGTCCCATAGCAAGAATTCAGCCAAACCTCAGTCCATTTAATATTTTATTATTGTCCTTTATTACTTTACCTATATAGTCTTTTAACTTTGTAAGGTATCTTCATTCTTCCTGCAACAGACTAATGTACCTTATTTTCACTCCTAAAATCGGAGGCAGACCTTTTCAGCTGCTATGTCTACTGCCATGGAAGTCATACCCTTGTACTGTACTGTAGTTTCTTAAAGAGATATTTCCATGTGGACATTTAAGGCATATCCATAGGATACAGGCAGGGGTCCACCTCTATCTATATTCACTTCTATAAGAGTTAGAAAAATAGCTAAGTGCGCTCACAACAGTCCCATAGAATTGAATGTAAAAAGCCACACATGCAGCCATCTCTCCATTCCCGATGGCACAAGCCAGGGCCCCATTTGTCGAGAGGTGGAACCTGCGCCTATAGGATATTTTTGGATGGAAATACCCTGTTTACAAGTGATCTATTATGCATAATCCTTTGAGGCAGAAAGTACAGCAATAAATTGATGTTTGAGTAGTTTGCTATACAATGATCTATACCAGCACATTTACAATGGGGAAACTTTAACTACAGTATTATCCTACCCCCTAACACAGTATACAGGACGAAAGCAGGGCAGGTTCTCAAAGCAAAAACATGAGTAGACTCTAAGCACCCTAGGGACGATAGCCTAAAGAAAGAGAAAAACAATATTGCCTAGTATACCAGGTTCCCAAAAATTATTTTCTAAATTTAGCATAGTAGAGCTGATTTGCAACAACTTGAGAGACATTCAGTACCACTTCTGGTTGCAAAAAAAGGAGTTTTTATTAATATCTTCTAAAACCACATGCAGATATGGCAACAATTCTGACACAATGATTAACAGCTTGTATTGGCTCAAAATAAATCTGAATGTTTCAGCATTATCTGCTTGCAGTTTTAGAGGCTTTCAATAAAGAGACTCCTTTTTTGGCAACAAGGTGCTGGACGTTTTTCACGTTTTTTAATTTAATGTGTGACCTGTATGTCTCCATGGCACACTTCCCCGCATAGGTGTGATATCCCGTAGCTGAACGTTTTATAGATTTGCAACAGTTCTACGGTGGCATATTCATGGACAAATGCTTCACAGCCAATGGCGTCTCAAGGATTTATATTTTTCCTCCTGGGAAACCCTACAGAGATGGAAATGTATATTTATATATTTTTTTGTTTTTTCCTGGTAGCATCTCTTTATAAGCAAATAAAATGCATCTCATGGATACATGATTCCCAGGTTCTTACATTCTCATATGGGGAAAAAAACAATTGTCTGTAAAATGTCCTGTATTGAAAAACCTGACAATCTCTAAACCCTTTCATACAGGGATACAGGCTTGAGTGCAGTCAAGCACCATGTTCTTCGAAAACCGCTCATGATTTTTTACATTCCTAGTGATTTATTTTAATGCAAAGTCCTTGACTTTTTACATTCTTAACTACAGATGATCCATGGACAACCACAATCTAACGACTCATGAAAATTGCTAAATAGAAAGCGATCTTCATGGTATGAATGGGGGGAGAAAAGTTCAATTGACATGATACTGTAAATCATTAGTTTTCAATGGAAAAGTGAGTTTTAATAGTTAATTCACTGTTTCAAACACGGCTTAATAAAACAATTGGAATACATGCAAGTGAGTTACATGTGTTAATCCCATTGTATTTATTAGAAATAGTAAGACACTGTATATTAGTAAGGCTTCCTGGTGGCGTATGCAGTCTCTGTGCTTCTGGATTGAAGTATCCCTAGACACTGTGTGCCATCATATGGTGACATTGTAGCCTCTCCTAGATGCAATGCTCCTTTGTATGGTATGCAATGGGACTTGGAACCGCAAATCAGTTACTTCCAGTTTCCACATGACTATACATAAAATAAATCCAAAAGTAATAAGATTTATAGCATGGGCCTATACAACTTTTCTTGGGTTCCCAATCACCGGACCCTCCCGGTTCTGATGTGTTGCGATTTACAGTTGGTGCATAGAAGTAAATAGTTAGCCAATAAATTCACCCACTGGCATGTATCAGCCAGCAAATTAAAATGTTTGCTGGATCCATTTGCCTTTTTCTACATGTGGGTATTAATAATAAAATTTAAGTAATATTGTAACAGCGGCTGCTGTGCGCTGATGTTCCCCTGCTTACCACCGTGGTCCCGGGTGCCGTGTTCAGTGGTGATCTACTGTCAGGGTTTCCTTTCAGCCCTGGCCACAGAATGCTTGCTGCTTGTTTCCTGCAGCATTTCTTTAAGGGCTGGCGCATGTCACTTCCTGTGTTTTATGGGTTGGATCATGTGACCTTGCCAACCAATCCTAGCCCTCCTGCACATATATAAGTAGCTCAGCCACCTTCCCGGGTGCCTCAGTGTCAAGGTCCTTGTGTCCTGCTTAGGTTCCTATAATCTGCTTGTGTTCCTGTGTTCCTGTATTCCTGACTCGTACTTGTATTCCTGGACTCTGCTACCTATTTGATCCCTGCCTGTTTTCCTTAACTCTCCTGTTGCTGATCCGAATTGCCTAACCTGTACCTGTGCCGCCTGCCCTGACTGATTGCCTGTCTGAATTCACCTTCGGTCCTGCACTGTTGCTTCTGGTTACTACTCAGACTGCTGACAAAGCCTGTACCTCTGGTACCTTTCTTAGGTACCTCCTGGACCAGCTGCCTCATGTGCCTATCCTCCTCAAGAAGTAGCAACCTGGTGTTCCCCTCTGGAAAGTCTATCCCCACCATCAGGGGTACTGTCAAGATCGAGGGGCTCACTTAGACAATGCCCTTAGAGGAGATAGGACATGTGGCATGGTGGGTTCACACCATTTTACTGTTTGAGCTCTGTTCATGCTAGCGTTATGCTATTTACATCAGGGGGTTTGGCAGGTTTTGATAAGAAGATCGCTCTCAGAAATACAGGAAGCACTATAGAAATCTTACATATTGTTGGATAGGATGCATCAAAGCTAATTTTAAGACTTGATGCTGGTGTGAAAATAACCTTAAAGGGGTTTCCTGGTGTGCATCAACATCCAGTAATATAATAATTTATGAAGGTAGCTGCATGTTGCAATGTCTTTCTCTTATCTTTATTGCTTCTATCTTCCGTTCTAGACTGTAGTCACATGACCATGTACATGCAGCTCTTTCAGATTTCCTGTGAAATTATGTCCACGGCAAAGCGAGAAAAAGTGCATCATGGGTTTGGCTACTGGAAGTGCTAAATACAGGAAAATTGGTCAGGGGAGTCCAAAAATAAATAAAAATGAATGGGGAAGATGTACATGGAATAAGCAACTACATGAGCATATGTCTTAATAAGCATAGTAATCCTGGCACCCATATACATGAGATAAAATCAGCTAAAACAGCCAATTTTGCTAATTTTGGCTTACCATTGTTTAAAAACATAATGTTCACAATAGTTCATTATCTGATTGTTTGCTATTGACGACTACACCAGCATTCCTTTACACAAGTTTTGATCAATCTTCCCCAGTGTGTTAATTAGTGTTCAGCAAACTGAAGTTCACGAAGTGGACTTTGATCTGAATTTCATGAAAAATTTGATTCACCGCGAAGCAGAATTTCCTTGTGGTAACGAATCTATTTTCCCTGACATAGCAGTAAAAATAAAAATAAATCATACTTACCTCATCCATTTGAGCGCGAAGAGGCCGCCGCGGCCATCTTGCTTGAAGATATTGCGCAAAATATTGTGCGCGGTGCTGTACGACGTCACCACACTGGCCGAGGTGGTAACGTCATCACACACCGCTCAAGATTTTGCACTGGATCTTCAAGAAAGATGGTCGTGGTGGCATCTTCGCAATCAAATGGATGAGGTATGGATTCTTTTTTTTTTTCATTAGCAAATAGTAAAATTCTTTAATATGGATAATATGGATCTTAGATGCCGCGAATAATAATGAACTTGGCATCTGAGGGGTTCAATGACAGGGGGGGGGGGGGGTTTGCAATTCCTTGTCATTGCAACCCGCTATTTACAAAGAAATGCGCTTTGTGACGAAGTAATTAATTACGAAACAATTACTTTATTTTTTTTTATTTGGCAATGCAGCCAAATAGAATTTTAGAGAACTTCATTCATCTCTAATGTTATTTCTTATTTTTTCAAAATTGACCCTCTGATCTGCCAGTTTAGTCTACCATGTTTCTGGCAGGTTTGTTCCCACAATCAATCTCACGGACGAACTATTGACATTTGTTGTATGGTTAGCTTTAGATTCAAATGTCTACCCCCAGTTTTCAGGAAAAGCTTATCAACATTTTTATAATTGTTCCTATTTAAATCCTGTAATTGACCTCCTGGAAAATAACTGTATGTTGAACTTAGAGCAATATTGTGATTCTTAATTATGGGAACTCGTTTATTCATGAAATATCTCTAGACTAAATAATACTTTTACGTCTTAAAAAATGTGATAACGAAAATTAGGATCCTAAAGCCTCCTAAGAAGATGAGTATACTTAAATGATAATATGCAAATGACAGCGAATGCACTTCACAATAAGTAGGCCAGGCCATCCCGATATTCTTTTTCTTATCGTGCAGTGTTTCTTGTGGGATATGTCTGTAGCTATCTCTGAGTTTCTAATTTGTAATTTGGACTACACAAGTAGATTCGTTCATGATTGACATCGTAGGTTGTATTTAAGCATGAAGTTATGAGCAATATATGTGAGTACTAATGCAAAAAAATCCTGAATGCAGTATTGGCAAAGAATATTTTTTGCAAAGCAATCAAACATTAATCTGAATGCACAGTATAATATCTGTAAGGAAATTTAAGAGACATGTTCTCAATAAATATCTACTTGTGCAAAATAATGATGCAAATCAGACAATGGGTCCATGCTGATCATGTATATTGCTTAAACTCCATTACATTGCTATCTAGTCTCTAGTGCAGGATAAGCCTAGACTTCTTTAAACCTAGGAAATGTGCCAATTTTTTTTGCTTATATCTCCACCATGGACCTCAAATATGTACATCTTTACAGCTATCCCATCCATCAGAGGCATGACTGGCCTACCAACCATGTTATATTTATAGTATTGGTACCTTCTTATGTAACCTAAAGCATCAAATCTCTGATGTGATTGCTACTTCAACACCCACTATAGCTACACCTCTACCATCTAGCTAGATAAGACAAATCCAAAGAGGTCCCCTTCACTTTATTCTGGAAACCATGTCCCCAAAAATCTGAATTTACTGCAGCTCAACGCCGCATTCCCCAGCATAACCGCTGCACAGTGTATGGAACCTTCTGCTTCCAGCTCTGTGCAATGTATAGTTTTGGATGCCACAGCTGCCTAAAACATCTGAGAGGTAGAGATGCTGGGTTTTGGACCCACAAACATCTAATATTGATGACCTATTCTTATATTTAAGTCCCATAAAACTCCTTTAATAATCCCTAGTTGCAAAGAATAGGTCATTTATATTTACAGAAATAACTATATACTCTTGTACCCAGTGCATGGCATAGTCTAGTTCCTGAGAAAGCACAAGATCTATGGTTGTTACTCTTCCTTAGGCTGCAATCGCAATTTCACAAGCTTTTCAACGCAGTCGATGTGCTATTTGAAAAATGGTACCCACTGGTACACTAAAGTAAAAAGGAATAAGCAGTGAACAAGAGAAATAGTTATTGTATATGATGGCAATCAACATCAGTAAGCCAGGAAAAAAAGCCTCTGCTTGGCTTTTTCCTCTGTATTATCATGACATAAAGATACCGGCTATTATTGTGACGTATGCACTATTAGTTCCACATTCTTCCTATACATTTCTCTTAGTAAATCAGCCTCATTGTATAAATACTGTAGATTCTTTATTTTTTATAATGTTTTGACAAATGACAGCAGTATTTTTGAACTTCTATAAAAAGAGTCATTTCTCTATACGCTGAGAAGCTTTGGCATACACAGATGACAGGGGGTTTCATAGCAAGCATATGACTTAGGTCCCTTTCAGGTGCTGCTTGACACCACCATTGGGATAGATGGTCCTGGGGCCCCCATCTAATTTTTATGACTTGAGAATATGTCTAGAAATTAAATTCGACCAGAATAAAAATATACATATATGATTCATCAGAATTTCCAGGATTCAATTTAGGAGAAAGAAAGAGAAATAGAGAAAAAAAGGAACTTTCGATTCTGGAAGAATCAATTTGTTCCCAAATCAAATTTCTTGGCCAATTTGGAAAACAATTTGGGGAAAGATTTCATCATGGCAGCTGATCTGATACTCTCAACATTTATTCATGCTAGAAACATTGGGTACTTATGTCCCTGGCTGGTGACCACAGGTTCTCTACTGAATTCAACCATATTGCCATCCTCAGGACAGTGATACAGTGGAACTCTACAGTGAGGGGAAGTAGTATTTTGTGCTGCACTGTGGTATTTCATTCTGTAATGCCAGATATTGCTGACAACATATATCCCTTTTACCCCACTTTCTGTCAATTCGGACTTGCCCACAACATGGAGTCACTTTTAGATTTTTTCCAGGGCCACTTTTTCCTAGTCTGCCGCTACTGTGCTGGTTCTCAACATACCTTACAATCATGACAAGTCCAATCTGAAACAGTCCCCCATAACTCTAGGAGCCCTATAGCATGGGCTACCAAAACTACATACATCCTCACTAGAAAATACTGTATAAAACAGTAGCTTGTCTCTAGTTACAGAAATTCTGTAGTCTAGCTGGTATCTGAAATTATGGATTCTACTTCTAAGCAAACATTTCGTAAATCAAATAATGTCTGCTTGAGTACTTGGGAATCCTGCAACACCGGGTCTGTTTAAGAATCAATATCTAGTCCTTTTATTCATGTGCACTGGTATCATGAGATGTGTTCCTGATATGCCAAAGTCACTACCAACTTCTTAACACATTACTTAAAGGCGTTATCGGACAGTTTTTAAAAATATCATGGGAGAAAACAGGCTTATAAAAGAAAAAATAAACTTAACTCACCAGTTAAAAGTGTCTCTAGTCCGTGGGAATGCCCATCTCCATCGGTAGAGATGAGCAAAGTTTTCAAGATTTCGATTTGGCTGCTTTACTGAATTTCACTAAAACATTTGCTTTGTGACTAACTACTTTGTTATGAAGCGCATTTCATTGTATGTAAAGGGTGCAATGATGGGGAACGGCGATTGCACTGCCCCCCTCATTGAACCCCTCAAATGCCATGTTCATTGGTGATTATGGCATCTGAGATAAAAAAAAATTAGGGCTTTCAGTGGTTAATCAGTTTAAAAAAACAACTCAATTTATCCATTTGATGCCGAAGAGGCCGCCGCAGCCAGCTGGCCGGCGAGGTGACATCATAAGTCACCATGCACGATATTTTGCGCTCAAATGAATGAGGTGAGTATGTATTTATTTATTTTTTTACTGCCATTTCAGGGAAAATTCATTTGTTACCTCGAAGCACAAAGAAATTCGGCTTTGCGGTAAATCGAATTTTCCCTCAAATTCGGATCAAAGTCCACTTTAGACACTTCAATTCACTCAATCCTATTCATCTGAGTTGATGATGTGCTTGCGCAACTGACTTCTGATGTCAGTTATTGGCTGAACGGTCACATGAATGATAAATGTGACATCATCACCCCCAGTCCAACTGGGACCAGAAGTCCTTGAGACCAAACCGACTGTGCTGACATGGAGAGACCTTTAGCAGGTGAGTTAAGCTTTGTTTTTATTTTATAAGCCTGATTTCTACCTTGAGAATTTTAAAAGTTATGTCAGAAAACCTCCTATATAGTTGTTCATTGTCCTTTTTGTACTGCACCTCCCCCATTTTCTACATGGCAGAAACCTTAACTAGTGCCGCTGTTAGTGTTTTTGGGAACTGTGCATGTGATGTAATGAAGATGTTGCATAGTGTTACCTAGTGCACTTACTGTACCTCCATTTGCCTGTCCACCAAAGATCTAGCTGTCTAGAGTGTCTGGTAAGCTGACATATTTAAGGAATTGTCTTTCCTACTCAAGTGTACAAACATACAAGGAATTGAGGTCACTGAATTATTTTTGGGTATTTTTAACTCCATGATTATAACGGCGTATCAATATTTTTCAACACAAATTTAATATTATAGGATAATAGCTAATAAAACATGAACACATTTGCAGCAAGTCCTGGAGGAGCTGGTGCAAAGGATGGGAGTGGTAGTGGTCCTGATGATGTGTTGTCACTGTGTACTGCCTAAGGCCATTGCTCTCTGGGGATTGGTGCAGTGGAAATACAATAATGTAGAATGAGGCCATAACGTATTAAAGTCTCTTTTACTAAGTGCAACATGGAACATCAGGTACATTCAATAGCAGCTGATTTTCTGGCACCAGTAATGAAATATGGAGGCATTTTGGATGGCTGCTATTTTAGCACTTATGTTCTACTGGCCTTGTAATGTCCTGGGTGTCTTAGCCTTAGTCCCTCACCTCACAGCAGTGTCTCTAATGCTGGTTGTAGCTGTTCACATTTACTTGAGAATCTATAACTGTAATTCTCTTTAGAGAATACTCAATAGGAGCAGGAGCTCAGCGGTGTGCTTCTTCTCCAATCTGGAACTAAACAGGAATTTCCCCTACTGGCAAAAAGCATGACCATCCCACTCTTACCAAGAGAGGAGGAACAGGGTGGTTAGCCCTGTTCCTTGCCAACCATTGCCATCCACTTCCTTAACTGGAACAAACGTCCAAAACATACAAAATACATAACAATATAATACATAACTAGATAGAAATGTAACAGCACCAGGTCTGAAGTACTGCACATCTATTTCTTTCCAACCCTACAAATGTAAGACTACAGAAATGTATTTATTCAGTGAAACTGTTAAAATATCAGGAGTAGCAAATGTGGAATCGTACACGAGTACAATAAACCTTATTTACAATGGGATCCTCCACTTAATCCAAGGCGTTGTGTATATAAGCAAACGTAAGACATTCCTTCCCTCGTTCAGCGTTTGCCCTGGTGAAAACCTTTGCAAAACACTGAATACAGGTAGCAAACGCATTGGCTACAAGAGAAGTTTGCTTACCTTGAAAGCTTTTTTATTTTTTGTTTAACAATCACAAACGTTGCTATCCTTAAAATCTGAAATCAGGCCAGCCATTCATCTTCAAGGTCCCGGTTCCTTTAACAGACGTACTTTAGAGAACCAGCAAGTGAATCCTAATTGTGTTTTATTTAGCTTCATGTTACATCGAAGAGAAACAAAATCAATACCATTTGTACAGCAATGAAGAAAAATGCAATCTATAAAGTGTTCTTATTGAGTAATTAAACACCCTATTATTGTCAAGAGCAGTGAAACCATGAATTTGATGAAAAGCTTTATTCAGGAAAATACTGCAATGATTAATACCACCCTCCATATTAGATAAAAATGACGGTCTTTTGTGCCGGGTAGCCAGCAGCCACATAGGAATAAGAGAAGTAGATGCTAGTAGCACAATAACAGTATAACCTTGAACTGAACTTCCATCCTCAAGAAATTAAATGCTTTAGCGGGACTTTAAATCCTTCCACTTAGAGCTCATTTGTGTTTCATGTCACCTGCAGTTCCTGAAGAGAACTCATTATCGTAAAAAAAAAAAAAAGAAAAGGAAAAAGTAAGGAAAAAAGACAATCCTTTTATAATTTCTATTATAAATGTGAATTTTGTTTTAACAAAAAAAAAGTGTTTATGTCTGGAAGGGATCACAGTAATAACACTCCGAGGCCGGCAAAAAAGACTTTAGCTATTAATGTGCTTTCCTCATTTCCCTGGGAACATGAACAAAGAGAAGCTTCTACAAGACACAGAATGAATAACGGAACAAGAATGATAGTGTAGAAAATGGAGCTTTATACCCTCTTCTATACCATAATACTATTTTACATGCTCTGTGCTTTCACTGGCTGGTTATTGTTCTGGCTTTATAGGAAAAGACAAGCAGCAGCACTAAGCTGTTGACCAACAATTCCCATCTTCCTGTAAGTAAAGCTATCTATACGTTGGTAGTCACAGATTTTCCTGTTTTGGAAAATCTTAGTTTTGGTTCCCATTACAGTTTCATTTTTTAAGGCCATGGCCCACATTTACTAATGTGTCTGCACCAAAAATCTGCCTAAAAAAGTGGTGCAAATTGGTGGGATTTGGAGCATCTAAGGTGTCTTCAATTTTTTTGACATTTTTTGACATTTTTGGGGCTTAACAGAGAGGGTTGTGACTTTGTGGGAAAAGGGCAGGGCCTAAGATGCATCATTTTGCACCACAATTCTGGGGTAGAATTATGTCTCTAAGTAAGCCAACCAATAGTCGGTATAGAGTCAGAGAAAAATGTCTATCTCTGCACCAGATTTATTATTCAGCCTGAGCCCTTGTGATAAATCTGGTGTAGGAGTAGACAGTCTGTCTAAGTTTAAGTAATCTTTAGGATTAGTAAAGCTGGGCCCATGTTGTTTTCTGGCACAATGGCCCAGATTAACTAAGCCTGTGGATGGTGTAAGCTTAGACTGGCTGTCTAGACCTGCACTAGATTATCACAGAAGCTCAGGCTGGATCGAATATCTGGTGCAGGGATAAGTACTTTTCCCTGACTCTATACTATTGGTTGGCTTACTTTGAGACACATTTTATTGCCAGAATAGATACACCTCTTAAGCCTTGCATCTTTCCTGTGAAGCTCTGTCCCATGTTGAGCAAGGCAAAAAAAAAAAAAGCATTGCTCAAATTTGATTAACTTTTTAGACAGATATTTGGCCCAGACATATTTGTAGATCCCAGTCAATATTCTTTGCAAAACAAACATCTTAATATGTTTATTTTGATAGGAGCTCTACTTTTCTGACAAGAGATCCAAATCCTTTGCATGGAAATATGGTCAGATTCTGGCTTCCCACAGCAAACAGTAGTGGGGCTTATTGAATACTGCCATTTAATAAAAATAAGCTCCCCCTAGGGGTTACTGAAGGGAGTATTCTATTATTTAAAGGGGTTTTCGGCTTTCATCAAGAAACTTAACAATAGGGGGAAATGGGTTACAAGAAAGAACATTTTAGTACTCACCTAGTAGATCCATCGGCACTGCTTTGGTTCTATTGATTAGGCTTTGTTTACCTGACTGCAGCACTGACATCACATGAAAAAACATGACTGCTGCAGGCGATCACTGTTCTCATTAGTGTATCTTTGAGGGCAGTGACTGGCTGTAGCTGCCACATGTTGCCTATGTGACTTCAATGATGCAGTTGGATATATAAAGCCTAATAGGAAAACTGGGGCACCAGTACTAGATCTACAAGGTGAGTAATAATGCATTTTTTTTATCCCATTTACAAGTATTGTCCCAGTATTGTCTTGGTTTCTTGCTGAAAGCCACATAATCCTTTTAATTCCATTTCTATGTAGAGAATCAGAAAAACATAGCTTTGTCACCTACCAAGACATGTTGTGAAAGTAGTCTTCACACAATTGTGAACCTATTTTGATTAAAATGAATAATAAAATTTGTATAAGGGTGGACATAACCTTTGAAGCATCGTTGGCTGATATCCAATGATTTTGAGACGACAGAATTAGATTCAAGATCCAATTTGCAGCTGAGGCAATGGAGGACCATGTTTCCCCATTTTCACAAGTGGTGGAGGACCCATCAATTGGATTCCCCGACTCAGCAGTTGGGCAAATAGTGTACATCACATGTATGTCTCTATTGTCACCTCTACATGATGACCCAAATACTAAGGCCTCAAACAGCTTTTAGCAATGCAGATCTGTATTGTATATGGATCCATAATATGGTGACTAGGGATAATACTATGGAGGAGAATTATCATATCCCTTGTGACAGAAGTGGCTTTGAAAAGTCACAAGGTGTGTGACTTTACATGCAACTTTTTGAAAAGAAAGAGTTGCAAGTGCCTCTTTTTACGCCGCCCTCACCACTTTTCCAAAAGGGCAAGGACAGGACAGGGGTGTGCCCAACAGTTTGGAAATTTTGTTTTCTGGTGCAAATGAATCAAGAAATTTATGGCAGCTGTGAGCTATTTCTGTTTAGGCGCACAGACTGATGCACTTAATTTAAGATTTTTTTTTTCCCTATATCTCTGTCTATAGACTATGGAGGCACCATAGTTATCTACTAATTTGTCGAACCTAAATAAGCACCCATTGATCATGATAATGGAGATCCTGAATTGCCCAATGAGAATTAAGCAGTTGTAACATATGTGTCCCAGCACTCCACTGTCATGGTAAGTCCGGGGCCTCTGTTCTCATGATTGTCCAATTTTCATAGGATAGTTTTAAGGTTTTTCCAATTAGTGCAAATGAACAGGTAAGTAAAGTTAATTGTGTAGTCTTTCTACTTCCTCTACCCATGCCCCTTTTTTCCCAACATTCTGGACCTTATTAACGATCACAACAACATGTGACCACTGTGGTTAGTCACTGGCGTCAAAGGGTCACTGTTTAGGCAAGTGATTGGCTGCAGTGCTCATGTGTTCTCGATGCTGTGCCAGTGCTTGAAGTCCATGGAACATGGACTGGCAGAGAGAACTGGAATGGCAGTGCTAGGGCAGTGGGCAATTCAATCAGAAATGCTTATTTTCAAATTTTACACTATTCCCTGCCTGTGCGCAAATTTTTTCTAATCTCAGACAATTCCTATGCATAAGCCTCAGGAAGGCAACTCCTGCCCACATTTGGACTTCTATAATGTTCTACACTTGACACCTCACCCGTGACGCTAAATAAGAGCTGCTTATACTGTATATGTATGGCAAAAGCATTTTAACGTGTATAGTAATGTGCATGTACACCTACTGTATAAGCTGAGTGTTGGTGGACATGCATGCTTAGTCACTCTCCCCACAGCCAGGTCTCTGTATCCCTTGTTCACTGTCCTCCTTGTCAAAAAGATGCATAGCCTCTGTAATATCATAACAATATAGCTGAGAAGAGTTCTTCTACAAGGGATGTAAGAAGGAATTGTATTGTCAGCTGCCAGTGGGGGAAGGAGACTAATTCTGTCCTGAACAACCCCAATTTATGAAAAAAATTAAAATAAAATGAAAAAGCTAAACTTTATGCTAGAAACATTGTAAAGTACTTTGAAACAGCAATTAACAGCTTCTTAGGACCTTGGGATGGAAATGATTTATGGCATAATCCCTTTAATTTAAAAACATTATTCACAATTTATATTTCATGTCGCAAAAAGAAATAATCTACCCATTAAAAGTTTAAAATTACCTAAGCTTAAGACTACCTTCCCCAAAAGATAGCACTGTGGAATTATGAGAGGATGTGCCTTTGTCTTTCAAGATATTAGAAGGTGATGTAGAGACAAGTCTAAATAAACAGTGGCTGAACGGCTGGAGCGATAAGGGCATATTTAACATTTTTCATTAAGACAGGTACAAATTACATTTTGTCTGTTTGTGTGTCATGATAAATGCCCGACGCTGAGATAAGTATGAGATCCTACAGCAGCGTCAAGGGGGGAAAAAATAAAATAAAAACAAGAACCCAATTTAATGTGCATATTTAATTTCTTAAATCTGGGGTCATAATTTTTACAAATTTCCTTGTAAACAGTTACTGACAGAAGATTTGTAATTTGACCCAATATAATCAAATAAGCAAATTAAATATAGGAAAATGTCAAAGAGCAGGAAAAAATAAATAAAAAAAAAGCTAAATTAAATGTAAAAAATATAGAACATTAATTAAGAAAAATATAAACAAAAATAATTAAAAAAATTGAGATTTGGTCATTAGATACATCATCCTGTATTCCAAATTTTACTGCTGGCTTTACAGGAGCTGGATGATAGCAAATTTAAGATTTTAAGCAGCACAATGTGGATAATTTTAGCTGTCGTTGAGGGCCAGATGACCACTTTTCGCTGAGGTGATAAAATGAAACGATTGCTTTGTTTTGCTTCAAGGGTTTTGCTATACCGTATATTATTACAATGGGAAAACATTGTACGGTCTGGAAAAGGACAGGGAACATTATCAAGGTTATGGTAGAGCCTGAGTTAATTGCACATTAACACCACAGACAAAAGAAAAGTGGTGTTTTCTACCTAGCTGTCAAAGCAAACAAACTAAATTTCTAACCAAGTGGTCATCTCAGGCACATGCATTGCTTCCTTACAGTTCCACCACCAGTGCATTTTCATGCAAAAGAAACAGCAAACTGCATCCTGTCCCAGTATAAATATTATGGATGTGTATGTAGTAGGTGCAAAAGAGAAGAAAGATTCTGTCAGATGTTGACTACAACTGGGGACAAGGATCAATATGGATACAGTGAAACAGAGATGAACAAATGAATTATTCAAATCAAAATTCAACCTAAATTTTTTTTAAATTTCTGATTAATTAAAATCAGGATTTCTTGAGATTTGATTTGGGAGATTGTTTAATAAATTAAGAAATTTGTTCATCTGTGAGACCTCTCTAGAAGACCACCTTTTTCAGAAAATCACCCCCATATGTAGACCAGGTTTCCTGTTACAGAGTTTTAGGTGCATCACATTTTTTGGGGGGTACTAACTCTCCTTGGGGAGAGAGCGCCTTAATCGGCATGAGGAGACTTAAAGGGCCATACACGCTCCTCTGGAATTCTGGGAAGAAAGTGATGCAAATAAGCTCTTAACAAGCTCTGCTTCTGATGCCGCAAGATATGATGCAGCTATCCTATAAGTCAATGTTCGACCCTTTAAATAGGTCTTTAGATATGACTCAGATATTGAGTAAACCAGCACCTCATGTGCAAACAGCTGTTTCGGAAGGATTGCCTCTCATCAGTTCCACCCAAGTGAAGACCACTTTTCAGCGCAATTTGGGGATCTAAAATAACACTGAATCAGGGCCATATTAAGGGTTCCAGGAGTATTGAGCAGTCCATTAATTGAGAGCTCCAGTCAAGTGCGAGTCCATTCTCCACCACATAATGGAAACATTTAGTAAGACTTGTATACTGCTTTGGAGTTAACCAGGAGGTATTTTCAGTGCAGTGAGCAGCATAATCGCCAGCATGAAGACGACGGTCTGTGGGAGGCAAGAGAATGCATCACATGAAGTATGGCACCAATTTTTTTTTCAGTGTGGGCATACCCCTGAATACATGCCCAGAACCAAAATCATAAGGCAATACCGTAGCAGAACCAAGGTCACTGCATAAGCTCAGCACTAGGAGTAAGCGAATTGAAGTCCACAAAGTGGATTTCAATCCGAATTTCAGGGAAAATTCCAATTTTCTCATGCTTCATGGTAGTGAATCAATTTTCCCTGAATAGCGGTAAAAAACTAAAAAAATCCTACTTACCTCATCCACTTGATCTCGACGAGCCGGCCGTGGCCATCTTGATTGAAGATTTCACACTAAATCTTGTGTGCGGTGACATATGACATTACTACACTGGTAGACGTCATAACGCCATAATAGGCCACGCAAGATTTCACGCTAGATCGTCAATCAAGATGGCGGTGGTCAGCTCGTTGTGACCAAATGGATGAGATCAGTGGGATTTTTATTTTTTATTTTACACTGAAATATTAATGTCAGATGCCACGATCAGCTATGAACGTGGCATCGGAGGGGTACAATTATGGGGAGTGGCACCACTGTTATTGCACCTACTACTTACAAAGAAATGTGCTTAGCGATGAAGTAATTCGTCACAAAGCAAATTTTTTTGTAAAATTCTGTGAAGCAGCCAAATCGAATTTTCCAGTACTTCACTCATCTCTACTCAGCACCAGAACCAAGTCCATACGTCAAATGCAGCATCAGGAGCTCATACCATAAATACAGTACCAGAACTAACCTCAGTACAGATATACAGCCCCAGAACCAAGCACATAACAAATAGTTTACTTAACATTGAAACTGCAACACAGAGAAAGAAAAGTAAATTTATAGATTCATGGAAAATCCACCCATATGAAGGTAGTTTTACTGTGAAGGAGGAAGGATTCAAGCTGCACATCTTTGGGACAAGAGAAAGTACAAAGAAGAGTCATTTTCATGTAATACCCACTTATTGGTCAAGTGATTTTCAAATCTCTTTGAATACATGCTATACACATCTATGTGTATAAATATATAATGTGTATCCACATACATGCACACACTGTATACAGTGAAACCTCCGCCAAAACTGCAGTGAAAATGGTCTTCTGTAGGGGTAATTCTCTCAAGGAAGCGCTTAATAGGCAGAAACAAATATCTATCAGAAAAGTCTGGTCTAGATGAGGGTTGACTTTTCACAGAGTTGGTCTAGTGGGAGGCTTCACTATACTCAGCAACATTTCAGCATTGGTTAATCCAGGAATTGGTAATGGCAATTTGGCAAAGAACGAGTAAAGAAAGATCAAGCTAAATTTGTTTTAGCATTTTAATTTAAGCTTCCTTCCATAATTTATTTTAATTAAGCAAGATCATAAGTTCTCATATGTTTGATAATCTGGAATATTTGGCTTTTTAATTATCTCCATTTTCAGAACTATGGTACATTTTGTAGAATAAGGCCCAGTTCACATCTACGTCGGAGACACATTTCAAAGGTACAGTCACAGTTTCCATAGTTGTCAGGAAAATAGTATTGTATTTGGTGCTACTTTTCCCTTATTGTGAAAGACCCTTTGGTGGAGCTTGACAGACCCCATTATAAGTCAACAGGATCATTCAGGCACTTGTTCATGAAAAGGATCCATCACTGCATTCATTGTGGAAAACATGACGTACATGTAAACAAAACCTTAGAGGACCATACACATTACATGAATTTGGGCCAATTCTGCTGACTTCCTGGGACTGGTTGACCATCTAATATGCATGGACATGTTCTGACTCTTACTGAATAACAGATGTTGAACACATTGGAGTTCAACATACCTGATTCTGTGTCCTCATGGGAGATAAGCCACTGCAAATGTATAGGGCAGCAGATTATTTCTGCTTTCCCATTAAAACACATGCATGCCCATCTGAGCCAAGAGTGCATTTATATCCGTAAAGTTCAAGAAGAATAGATGTTGACCCATTAAGGCCCTTTTCACATTTGTGGCAGGAGTTCCAGAAGGCTGTTCCAGATGCCAGAGCCATCTGGATTTGGCATTGCCACATATAACCGAGTGCTGCAAATATGCCGGCAAATATGCTGGGATTCGACCAGAAAACAACTGTGTGCAGCATTATTTGTCCGATCGAATTCCAACACATTTAAGAGGTAGCTGTCAGATCTCCGCCAGACAACATTATAGTCAATGTGGCTGGCAGCATTCCAGTAATATCCGGCAATGCTGGACCTAGAGAACTGCCGTGTGACACAGGCCTAAGCTTTTGGTCAACTTCTAAGATGTATGGCTAATGTCAGAACAGATCTGCATGTTTCAGACTCACAACGGTGCTAATCTCAAGAAAGTTAGAAGAAATTCTGAATTTCTGAAGGCCTTATGCTATGGCTTTTGTCTATCCGAAAAAGGTGCATCTTGGTCTTCAATTCACCTTTAACACATACCTCTTACCTCACAAAACTGTCTGCTTGAGTAACAACTTGCAATAACAATTCTGGAACAAGTTTTCATATAACTGTATAATGTGTTGTCCCTCTATTATTCCTGACAAACATTTATAAATAAAAGTACAACTGGGTGTTACCAGTGGGGTTGGGGTGTCCCTGCATAATCTGACAGTGACAGCACTGATTGGCCAGTGTCAAATTTTGAACGATCAATCTCCAATTGTAACAACCAGCTGTAAACTTACAAAGAAACTTCTAGTAGGAATGATAGAGAAACAACACAACATAAAGTCATAATAATAGATTTTTCAAAATGGTCATTTAATGTGGAATACAATTATATTCTAAAACAGATCTGTCAGGAGAGCTGGCAGGTCGTCTTTAAGATACACCACGTATGCAGATACCTGCTATTATCATCACTAGTTTCCATGAAGGATATCTCTGCAATCACAGCAAACAGAAACAGTCACAGCCAATGTGTAATCATTAAGCCATTATTGATCACAAACTGTAAATTAATAACCAGACATAAACCTTCTCTGTGGATTCTGGTGACACAATTTCAGATATTAGAACATTCACAAGTATTGCAAAAAAGTTCAGCACACAACACTGATGCCTAAAGTACCTTCAGGCTTCCAAAAAGCTTTCCAGCTTTGTTACCTCCATCACAAGTAAATATTTTTAATTCATAGTTCTGCAATATGCATTTGTGGTTTCTCTAAGCACTCCATCATCCAGTTTTATGATAATTAAACCGTCAATGAGAAATCCAACAATAAAACATCTTTAAGAAAAGCACCCAAAATTTTATTGAGAAATGCTACTGTAGGGGGCGGTCCTCTTGAAGTAGATGGCCAGTATGATTGTGTATGATAAAACTGAAAATCAGTCGCAGGAAATGTGGTCTGATAAAGGGGTGGTCTTCTCAGAGGCAGTCTTTTGGATAATTTATAATGAAATCATTCCATAATTATTAGTTACTTTTTAGACAAGTGTCAATATTATATACAGTGAGTAACCAAAGTATTTGAACACCCTGCGATTTTGCAAGTTCTCCCACTTAGAAATCATGGAGGGGACTGAAATTCACATTGTAGGTGCATTCCCACTCTGAGAGACAGAATAAATAAATAAAAATTCAGGAAATCACATTGTATGATTTTTAAAGAATTTATTTGTCTTGCATTGCTGAACATAAGTATTTGAACACCTGAGAAACAGCAAGAATTCTGGCTCTCAAAGACCTGTTACTTTGCCTTGAAAAGTCTACTCCACTCATTAATCTGAGCTCTTTAAAGACCCCTGTCCACCCCACAGTCAGTCAGACGCCAACTACTACCATGGGCAAGACCAAAGAGCTGTCAAAAGATACCAGAGACAAAATTGCGGCTGGAAAGGGCTACAGGGCAATTGCCAAGCAGCTTGGTGAAAATAGATCAACCGTTGGAGCAATTGTTAGAAGCCCTTGGACTGGGGCTCCATGCAAGATATCACCTCGTGGGGTATCACTGATGATAAGAAAGGTGAGGAATCAGCCCAGAACCACAAGGGAGGAGCTGGTCAATGACATGAAGAGAGCTGGGACCACAGTTTCCATAGTCACTGTCTGTAGAACACTACGCCGTCATGGTTTCAAATCATGCATTGCACAGAAGGTTCCCCTGCTCAAGTCATGTCCAGGCCCGTCTGAAGTTTGCCAATGACCATCTGGATGATCCAGAGGAGGCATGGGAGAAAGTCATGTGGTCAGATGAGACCAAAGTAGAACTTTTTGGTCTAAACTTCACTCGTCGTGTTTGGAGGAAAAAGAAGGATGAGTTGCATCCCAAGAACACCATCCCTACTGTGAAGCATGGGGGTGGTAACATCATGCCTTAGGGTGCTTTTCTGCGAAGGGGACAGGACGACTGCACTGTATTAAGGAGAGTATGCATGGCGCCATTTATTGTGAGATTTTGAGCAACAACTTCCTTCCCTCAGTCAGAGCATTGGAGATGGGTCGTGGCTGGGTCTTCCAACATGACAACAACCCAAAGCAAACAGCCAGGATAACCAAGGAGTGGCTCCGTAAGCAGCATATCAAGGTTCTGGAGTGGCCTAGCCAGTCTCCAGACCTAAATCCAATAGAACATCTTTGGAGGGAGCTAAAACTCTGTGTTGCTCAGCGACAGCCCCGAAAGCTGACAGATCTAGAGGAGATCTGTGTGGAGCAGTGGGCCAACATCCCTGCTGCAGTGTGTGCAAACCTGGTCAAGAACTACAGGAAAAGTTTGACCTCTGTAATTGCAAACAAAGGCTTCTGTACCAAATATTAACACTGATTTTCTCAGGTGTTCAAATACTTATGTTCAGCAGTGCAAGACAAATATTTTTTTTTTAAATGATACAATGTGATTTCCTGAATTTAAAATACTTACTAGAAGTGCACTAATCGTCCCACAACATGGACAGTGACATACCAGATGTATTATGCGAATGTGCGATATATATGTGGTGTAAACCTGAAAAAAAAATATGTGCAAAATGTTCTTTACCCTTAATAAGACCTCTGCTTGCTGCGACTGATTTTTTTTTCTACATTAGGCTACTTCCACACTAGCATTTTTGCTGGATCCGGTAGGGTCCAGCAAAAATGTTTTCGTTACTGATGATACAGCCATCTGCATCAGTTATGAAAGGATCTAGTTGTTTTATCTTTAACATATTTTTAACACTGACAAAACAGATCCATCATTAACTCCATTGAAAGTCAATGGGGGAATGATCCGTTTTCTATTGTGGCAGATTGTGCCAGAGAAAACGGATCTGTCCCCATTGACTTGCATTGGGTCCATTTTGCTCCGCATCCCCAGGACGGAAAGCAAAATACAACATGTTGCGGTTTGCTCTCCGGTCTGGGAACGCAACTAAACGGAACGGAATACATTTTGGAGCATTACGTTCTGTTGAGTTCAGTTTTGTCCCCATTGACGATGAATGGGGACAAAACTGAAGCGTTTTTTTCCCGGTATTGAGTCCCTATGACAAAACTCAATACCGGAAAACTTTATCGCTAGTGTGAAAGTCCCCTAAGATTGAAAACCTATAGAGACCCAATACTTCCAATATCTTGGAGTTTTCTATATTGCATCTAGGTATCTAGTCTAGGCAACCCGTCAAAGGACCTGCGGAGAGCGTGATGATGTCATCACGTGATCACACTGGGCACGCACGGTGACGTCATCAGTGATCACGCTTGCCGCAGGTCCTATGGCGGACAGCCTCTCCACGATCAAGTGGATTATATGAGTATCACTTTTTTTGCTTTCAGACACATTTTAGGAAAAGTTGATTCGTTACCACGAAGCGTGAGGAATTTTTCCTGAAATTCGTATCAAAGTCCACACTAATTACAATGCTTACAAAATGTGTACCTGTACTATCTGGCTCTCCAGTCGCGAACAACAAGAAACCTTACCATATGGGAAAAGAATATGTAAAAATCAATGACAATAAAATAAGGATAAAAATAAATTAAACACAAAGAAAGTAGCTCATAAAGTTTATTGGAACTGAGATACAGTACTGTATGCTGACAGTCCCAACAAATTTCCAATTGTAAGTGTGAATTGCATTATTTCTGTTATGGGCAATGGTAGTGGAACCACTGTACCTATCAACAGGTTTAACTTTGGGCTTGACATAAGTGTGTTATCCTGACACTCTTCACCCTTTAATCGCTATGCAGGGTACTGGACTTCGCTGCTGGGAAGTAATCAGGTCACTTCCTCCTGGAATAGTTCCAGTGTGGTTGGCTGCTGACCGATGGGGATCAAAAACACAGTTGGAACTGTAATACTCATAGTCAGGAAACAGGCCGAGGTTAGTGCTGGCAGAGTATGTGCAAATCTGAGAAACAATCCAAAGGTCAGGGCAGGTGGCACAGGATTAGTACGGTGAACAGGCAGGAACCAGGAATCAGACAGACAAATGGAAATAGCCCTTTTACAGGCTTCAGCTAGCTAGGGAGACCCAGCAAGATCTGTAAATATCAATTGCACAGGCCAGGGCACAGTCAGGCTGCAGTTCACAGAGCAGGAAAATATTAACCCTAGCAGTGCTGAACAGGTACAGAGGTACAATCAATACAAGCCCTGATTCACACATAGGAAGCTGGCACATGTGTGCATATGACAACAGTGGCCACCGCCATAGTAACAATATCTGCTACTGTATATACATATCATATCCAAACCAGTTAATGGTGAGATTTCTAAAACATTAGTGCAAATCAGATGAGCTGTCTACATCAGGTTAAATTACAAATGTAGCAAAAAGTTGATATATTTATCTTGCAATGATCCTGAATACCACCATACACTATAAGCTATAGCCTATTCTTATCCGCAATGCTTCTGAGCTTGCATCTCCTACTTGTCCAGGGCCTGCTTTACTGATTCACAGAAGCCCAGTCACAAAATTTAGCCTCGTCTAGTAAATGGCACCAGTTGCAACCAACAGAATTTTACCTCTTTAGCTTTGCACCAGGGCTATGATACAAATTATACCATTATATTCTATAAATTCTATTTAAAAATAAATAAAATTTAGATAAATAAATATATAAAAATGTATTTAAAAAAGTCCATCTAGGTGTGTAAGTAAGTAGATGCAGGAGGTGACACATAAGCAGAGACTCTTATCAGGGTATGCTGAATAATACACTTTTGGTGAAACTGCTGCTTTTGTAAGGTCATCGTAATAGACCCACTTTATATTATTATGTTCATGGCAAGATATAAAAAAAAATAATCATACAAAACTATGGAAATTAATGCACAAGCGAGTCTGTATTATAGGTTCACACAGTAGATCAAAAGTGCATTGACCCTTTGTATCTCCAACTCATTATCTTGAATCTGAGTTCTGCTTGTAGGAATTGGGATTTGAATTTGCACACCAATGTGGCGCATTTCAAGATCTTGAGCACAGTAGACAGATGGGTCACAGTGAAGTGGAGGACGGTTGCCCCCGGGGAGGCAGAGGCTGAATGAGTGACTGTCGCGCAGTTCAAGCAGTCGACATGCTGCTGACTCAGGAGTGGCCGCTGACTGGCACCTCTGCTGCCATTGAGCCATCTCTGCTGGGAGTAGTTACAGCCCAGTCACGCTGACAGGTAGACTCTGAGCAACTCAAAGTCCTTTTATCATGTTCTTATAGCTGCTTTTTATCATCTTCATATAGCTACATCAAGGTGCCATTAGTAAATAGCCTCTGCAAACTATCCAAATTAACAAAGGCATAAAATAGACAGAAGCCAAAGAGATGCAAACAGGGAAGGTTTACTGAGATTGGACGAAAAATGAAAACATTGTATTCATTTACAGCATTGCGGTGTAGACAGGAGAGGCAGGTCAACGACAAGTCTTTAGTAGGTCGATCATTCACATCAATTAAAGCCTATATAAGAGGCTTTATTTAATCATTATCGGAATCAAACAGCTTAATTGCCTTTGCCTTTCTCTGCCTGATAGCAATCACAGCTACCTTTACGGTTTCTCTAGATGGATGGCTTTCCTACAAATCGTGACCTTTAACTTAATATTTAGCTACATTGAAAATAGACATGAGTGTGGATTTAACAAGTGATCTACGCATATGGATCAGTCACAGACAAGTTAAAAGGAACTATACAGCTCAAAAACCCAAAAAGTCAATGAAGCCCGTGGCCATATTTGCTGCAGTTTTGATGAGCATCAGACTTCCCCTGCAGGTCAAATATACTATTGATAGCCAAGGGGACCATGTAATATGAGGACGATCCAGAGAAAGAGCTGGGTTCAGCAACCTTCGGCACTCTAGCTGCTGTTAATGTTAAACAACAACTCCCAGCATGCACTCTTATTCGGCTGTTCTATAGATGTGACACCTATAGAAGTGAAAAGAGGATTCTGGGAGTTGTAGTTTCAGAACAACTGGAGTACCGGAGGTTACTGATCAATGACCTAGTGGCTCTCCTCCCTCTCTAATAGACTTTCTGAGCAGGTGACCCACCATATATATGTCACGTAGACAAGTATGGATGGTGTTGAATTCATGAGATACTAGGGGATCTCTATTAAGCCTCATGCACACAACTGTGTCCATATTGAGGTCCACAAACCAGGGATCTGCTAAATACGAATGCCTTCCATCCACAAAAACCATCTCTTCACCCCTCATGGGTGCCTAAGAAACAATTACTATTAAAACACTTCCGTTCTGATGTTCCCCCTGTTCTCTTCTTCAACACATAGAAAAAAGACCACTCAGCCAACCATGGCCCACAGCAGTGACCTGCCTCAATCTGTGATGGCCTCAGCAGTCATTTCTTCAGTGTTAAGAGGGATTAGGAAGCAGGGATTATCGAGAGACTGGGAAACATTGGAACTGGAGAGGCGGGAAAGTTATTATTTATATATTTTTTTACACTATACGGAATTATCGGAGAACTCCATTGAGAGTGTATGCAAGTCATGGATGGCACATCAGGTGTCAGTAACTAAAGGGGACCTAAACCTTTACTGAAACCACAAAGGAGCAGCATCGCTTATCAAACCACTTCAGCTTTCATTGGCTTTGCTCTGCTTTTCCACAGTGTGGAGTATGGTTCCATAGAAAGTATACAGGATCCATTAGGATTCATACTCCTCACGTTGGAAAAGGCAATCAGAGCCAATGAAAGCCAGACTCTCTGAGAACCCTTGCTTGCAGTTTCAGGAAAAGTTTAGATACCCTTGGTTGGCCAGCATTTGGCGTCCACTAAAGGCTCGAAACAGAACACTTGGTTTTCTTGAATGTAATATTGATGGCTTTTCCCTCAAACAACCCATAAAAATAACGGTCCCAGAAACCCCATTTTTTATGGGCAGAACTTCACTATGACGAATAGTACCTGAGATACTAATTAGGATGATTCATTAGGATGTTGCAAAATGTAATCTTGTGGTTCCCTAAGACTCTGTCATTGGAACAACAGTTTTTTCTGCGAGCAGGAGAAAACCAAAAGCTAAAGCAGGCGAGCCCCGGGGAAATAAAACTCCCTCCAGCCTACAAACAGGCTACAGAATATTTGACAAGAGTCTGTAAGCTATATGCCAAGAGGTAAAGTATAGGCCAACCTTTATCAATAGGCTACGTAATGCATGATATTTCATTTTCACACAGATGCTCTTCTGTAGCTTTGGGCCCAGAAGACACCTCCAAATTGCTTTAGCAAATGCAATATGCATTCAAACTGCAAATGTATCCACATTTTATAAATACAATTCTGGCTCTTGAATAGTGCACAAATATATGCATTAAGTATATAAAATAAAATAAAAAGCCCCTTGCCTCTTTCCACCACCTGTTGGTTATGAGCGGTACTGCACTGGGTTTTCTAAGTGACAGTTTATTAATAAAATGCAGAAGAGAAGCTTCTCGTCTTGCATCATGAGCTCTTACCTTTTTATAAGCTGCTCCCACGTGTCTTTTTCACTATGCAAAACAGATGTCTGTCTTCACTTTAGAATTTATTGAATCCCAACGAAATCCTTTTAAGTATAATTGTCCAAGCGAACCAGTAATATCCAGGTTTCTAATTAAAACGTAAACTGTGTAATGAAGACATCAGGTTTTTAGGCAAATGTCTCTCCCCGTGTCACTTGGGGTATGGTAATTATTGGAGCAGATCTATGGATGCTCCTGGATTGCACACAAGTCCAGATTAAACACATTACTGATAAACCTTGGCTTTTGCACTAGGGAATTGCAGGCTCTAACCCTCTCCAAGCACACGCAGGATATTTATCAGAGAAAGAAATTACAAATATGATAAGGGATAGTTGAGATTTTTTCCTTTATTACAATTTCTGGAACTATTCAGGTTAAAGAAAAATACATACGCCATCGCATACAGAACAGGACAGACTTTCCATGTCTCAAGGAGCCCAATGTTGCTTTTGAGTTTAGGTACTAAATACGTTCTTAGTGAACCAACTTTCACTAAGAAAAAACAAACAAAACAAAACAAAAAAAAAATTATACTGTATAATTATATGGGAGGCGCAATGCTTATGGCACATGGTATGAAGTTTCCTTATATGTAAGGCAACTAACATAAGCCTATTGTGTAAGCTTTATATGACTTAAAGGGGTTGTCTGACTTGTCTCCCAAAAAATGATCTAAAGATTTCAAACCAACACCTTGGTCTGAACACTTTTGTAACTGCTATGCAATAAATCTATCTGTATAGAGCCACCTGCTCTTTGTTCTTTTCCTAATTTCTCTTTCTGACGTTAATGCACAGGGTCAGCTCCATCCTTCAACTGCCACCAGCCATATCTACTGTTAGAAGCTGTGACAGAGCTACAGCAGGAAGTACACACGTCATGAGGTGTGATAGGGAAAGAGCTGCAGCAGAAAGGACCCCCCCCCCAACTGTGCTAAAAAAGACATGCAGCAGAAAGGACAGACCTCCTGAACTGTGATAGAGAGAGCTGCAGCAGAAAGGACAGACCTCCTGAACTGTGATAGAGAGAGCTGCAGCAGAAAGGATATCCCCCTCACTGTGATATAGAGAGCTGCAGGAGAAAGGACACGACCCCGAGCTGCCAGCTGGAAATAAATCTAGCAGAGCAATTGGAACAATGAATGGGAAAATCTATGGATCCATGTGAGGTACAGGGCTGGTTCTGGCCTTGTTAGAAAAGGATTGCCATGTACTATATGACATCTGAATTTTGTTTTTTATACTAATCATGGGTAACCCCTTTGATGGTAATAGTAGATACTTCTTGGAGACCATATACTTGGAGACCAAATACTTTCAGAACTAGACCATCCAAGAGGATTTAAATGGGTTTTTTCCACCAATAACCTATTTACAGCATAAGGGCTCATACACAGCCCTGTGCGCTGCGCCTATACGACTCCTTTAATACCGCTGTAGTGTACAGTGCAAGCATTGCTTCTAAGGGAGAATACCTCAATACATATTAAGTCAGATGGTGCATTTAATATTTTTATACTGTAAGATTTGTAAAGAATCCAACAGAAAAACCTCAATATGAAGTCCTGCAGAAGCCCTTTTACAGCTCCGTACAAAATAGGGTGCATGAGCCATTAGGGTCATAGATAGATCAGTCATGATCTAACTATTGGGACCCCCCACAATCACTGGAACAAGAGACAATTGTCTGGTGAGTGCACTTAACTGTCTCAGAATTTCTGTATTAGACAATCCGATTTAACAGGCGACTGTCAGGGAGGAAAGCGTTCCTTCCCGGCAATCGCCTGGTCGCTATCAGAGGAGACCACTGCTATTACATGCAGCGATCGCCTCCTCAGTATAGGGAGGAACGATCATTATGCTATCACTCTTCCCTATATTGAATCATTGTTTGCCGGCAGCAGATCGTGATTAGACACCACGATCTACCGCCGGCAAACAATGTCAAAAGATTTGGATTGCCCATTGAACAAGCCCATTTGCTCGTTCATCAGGAGATTTGCGGCAGTATTAGACTGCCAGATGAACGCTAACAAGCATTACTAAATCTGCCGGTGTAATACAGGCTTTACAGAATTGCACAGAAAGACTGTCTTAGGAGACAAATTGATTCATAGCAAGCAATTTGCTTATCTCTAGTATCCAGGGGCAGACTGACCATAGACACTACAGGAAAACTTCCAGGTGGGCCAATGCCCAGGCTGCTGGCCAGGCACATAATAATCCTCTCAGCATTAATTAATGCTAGAAGCTCCAGGTACTTATGCACCTGGCTTGGGGCCACATATGCCCTCCTGAATTCAACTGTATCACCATCCTCGGGGCACAGGGGTAACAGTATTTTGTGCTGCACTGTGGTATTTGGCTCTGCTCTAAGGTATTGCTGGCACTGCCTACTTCCATCGCCCTGCCTTCTGTCAATTTGGAAACGCCTACAACATAGGGCCACTTTTAGGTTTTTTTCAAGGGCCACTTTAAGTTCCCACTCTGTCCCTACTAGTACCGCATCACATTTCACTTTCATTGCAATTCTGCTGTACAACAGCAATCCTTGCAAGGATGGCAGCTAACCCCGGGGGGGGGGGGGGGGGGGGGGGGTCCAACAGAGAGAACCACATAATCACCTGAAAACAATTTGTACAAGCTGAAAAAAATGCTACCACTCACACTATATATTTCTATTGACCAGATGACTTGCATTTAACACCTTAATTATATGTTTTATTCTGGGCAAGGAAATCAATACAGTTTATTACATGCACTGGATAACTTCTCGCTATTTTCTTGCAGATAGTATACTGGGTTATTTTTGCTGGAAATAATATCACCTGATGAGAACGCTGATACAGGCCATGATTTCCTGGTAACAGGGAGATCTGGAGACATTTACCGAAAGAATGATTTCTAGGTCTCGAAGTCCACTATCTGACGGCCAAAGCCAACCCTCTTATTATTTTTACATAAATGCCAGACACGCTCGTCTGCCTGGACAACCTGGCTTTGTGGATATCCAAGTAAACTGTAAAAGAACGAGTTATTACATATATTTTTAAATAGGAGTGACTGAATGCAGGAACGACGTGTTGTATTGAATAGATGGCTAAAGCTTTCTCACTAGTGCGTGTTTGGTCGTTTTAGATCTCATTATGTAGATAGCGACAAGTCGAGGTGATTTTCTGCTAAAAAAAGTGTGTGTGTGTGTGTGTGTATATATATTATTCACAAAAATTAAACCAAATCATGTAATTTCTCAATTTTTTAAAAAATAAATAAAAATCTAATCTAGCAGAAATGTAATGAATGACTTAAGTAAAAAAAAATGCATCAATTTATGCTATCTAATCTACAATATGTTTAAATAGTCAGTTAATTAAACTACAATAGTATAATGTAGATTGTAAGCTCTTGCTGGCAGGGTCCTCTCCCCTTCTGGTAATAGTTTCTCGTTTATTGGTTTTATATGATGTACAAAGCCATTGAATTAATGTTGCTTTAAAATAAATAATAATAATAATAATAATAATAATAATAATAATAATAGTAATATTATATTATATGTTAAAAAAGCAAATGTAAAAATAAAATTGTTAAATTAAGCATTATCAAAATTGATTTACGACATAAATATGCGTAACCTTAGGGGCACAGACAACATTGTTATAGCACCATAGGATATGGAAATGTAATGCTAGTGCTCAATCAGGTAACAAAAACAAGTTTAAAAAAAAAATCAATTTGGTAATGTGATACCAGTATAATGTTATAATATGTATGTGGTTACCTTATGCTTTTTTTTGACAATTATAAAGCCTCTATTGAAATGTTAATCATCCCTTCAATAAAGCAAAGGATTAATAAGGGGAAAACGGTTACGTTCCAGGCAGGGCGTAATATGTATTTTTTTTTTTAAATTTGCCTGTGCCAGATGCTGTCAGTCAGAACAAAAAACTGTCCAAGCAGACGATGTATGCGTCTGAATGTTGATCGTGTTGGAGTAAAGGAGGGTGGGGGGGGGGGAGAAGAGTGTGTCAAGGATTCGTGGTCCTTCATCTTTGCAGTACAGCAAACACGTCTCTCAGTATAGCGCAGACAGCTGCTTCCACTTCCTAATGTGCCCTAACTTAGATCACTGAAAGAATTGTCAGCACTGAGAGAAACACAAAGATAACACAGTCAGCTGCCATGAAGAAGGGGGGCGGGGGGGTACAGCTCAGAAGAAATGGGATTTGTTCCATTTGCATGATGTGGTCTCCCTTGGGCCCCTTTCTTTCATATCCAGAGCACAAAAGACAACACTTAACATATTTGCTTAAAGATGACAACCTCATGTTGATTTGATTTGGATGTAACAGCGTCAGGATTACGGCTATAGGAATACATTATATCTATAGCTGAGCTGACAAATGTATCTCTCGGTGCCACTGTCTCCTTCATCTGCTTATGCAGCCATTTTACCCTCCCAGGGGTGCTGTCCAAATAGTAACTTTAGAAGACCGAAGGTCTAATTTTATGGCAATGCTTTTCAACTCACTAAACAATATTATTTTTAAAATACATCATTTTTATTGGTAGTCTACCTGCTGGGAAAAAAAAAAAAAAACACTGGCCACTGGAGAATTTATGAACTGTATGGGTCTTCTGACCTTAATACGTTTCACATATTAAGACAACTTTTTTTCTCGTATGGCAAAAAAAAAAAAGAGGTTTTATAAAATAATGAATGGTCAAATAAGATATCTACATATTAGGTGTTAGATAAAAATATAATATATATATATATATATATATATATATATATATATATATATATATATACATAATCGCTAATATATTTTGCAACAGGAATTCTATCTGTATCGAGAAATATCCTGTTGCTAACTGTTTTCAGAGTTTCATTTCCGGTGACTTTTCTATGTATAGAGAAAAGAAAAATAAATTGTTCAAGACGTAGGGTGAAGGAAAATAAATTTGCAATGGCACCAATTCTCTAATTAAAATAATATAGAATTAAAAAACAAAAACTAAATGTAATGACATTTTAAAATTAAATAAAAATAAAATACAACAAAAATAAGGTGAATATAATTTATTTTACCATCTGTATTTTCTAGCACTATTCTTGTGTGTGTGTTTTTTATTATTCAGTAAAAGCTGAGTTCATTTATTGTTTAGTATATAGCTCTGATAAGGCTGGATGAGATGATCTCCCAGTGGACCTGTGATGATTGCAAAACCTGCACTGATATCAAGCGGTTTGTATTTTTCTTTTAGTGATTTATTTAGGAAATTAACTATCAAGGTTTATTCTTTTTACATGTTTATTTTTTACTACTGAACAATTATTTGCCTTATACTAAAGAAAACATACAAGAATAAAAAATAGATAAAATAAAAAAAATCAATAACTTTGTGACTAATAACCCAAACAGGCTGCAAAAGACACAGCAAAAAAGAAGGTTTTAATATCGAAATTTATTGTGTGCTTACAGGAGCCAATTATTGTCTTTATTTGCAGTTTTTTTTGTGTGATTGTAGATGAAGTCATTCTTGACTATAAGTGGAAAAAGAGAAACCATTTATAGACAAGTGCACTTACACTGAAATTAAGCTGTAAATATCTGGGCAGGGCCATTACTGAAGCCTAGAAACATCTGGGGCTATAGCCCAAACCAGGCCTTACTCCCACCATGTCTTTGTAATTGCTTATATGATTTATAACTTGCTATTTCTATTAAAACCGGCTTTGCAAGGAGCCATTGAAAAGGTGAAGTCTGTAATAAAAAAAAAGCTAATCTGTGCTCACAGTTTAAGAAAGCAGATTCATCTAAAATAAAAAATAAACTGTTTTTTTTTCATATAGCTGAAAAATATTTACTTGTTTTTTTTTACTGTTGACTTCTATCACCGAAAACGATACAATCTGTAAAAAACAAACAAAAATAATAACAACAATCACAAACACAAATTAAAAGCATTTGTTTTTGTAGGATCGAGCTTGCCACCCTCTGTAATCCACCGGTAGCTCCCCCTGACATTGGAGAGAGTATAGAAAATGGAAGATATAATGACAATTTACAGCAATATGGTAAAGAGATCATAAGATTACGGACTGCAAAATGACTACTTAATTACCCTTTAATGAGATACAGTTCAGCTGAGTTGACGTCCTATCTTGAAATGTCACTCACTGTGCGGCACAATTCCTTTTGTCTACTTATTTGATGAAAAAGTCGGTGGAGCAAAATGCTTTTCAATGTAATTTAGTCTAAAGAGCCTTGTGTCCAATATGGGAACAAGAAAATAAAAAACTTATGTTGGTTGTTTTTGTTTCCCATGTTCAATTCAATATCAGCAATGCACCAGAACGTAATGACGATCCCTCGTCAAAATAACGAGGACGATAAAGAACGTGATGGCAGCGATATAAATTAGCAAAGCAAACAGCAAAATACTGTACAATAACTACAAGTGCGCAATACACACTGTGGTTTACATCGGGTTTTCACGAAATGATGTAACGCTGTAGCCAATCCAGCACATGGAAATCTTTCTTGTTGGAAAAGTGTAATTTTAGCATGCTTATAAAGTAATCAGCACCAAAATACTTCTTCCGTATACCCAAACTTGATGTCACCAAAATAAAGGTCCTGTATGTAGGCTTATTATTGTCATTGCCTAGGGGTAAAACACCAAATCTGTGATTACTATGATTTTTTAAAAGCTATTAAAAGAGGTTTTCCACAAGGTGAATTTATCATTGTAGGTGTGTTTGGGGCAATTTCTTTTAGACTAGAGTTGCTTTGCATAGTGTGTAGATGCAACTTTAAAAAAAAAAGTCACACATCATAAATGAGGCATATAGAGTGTTCTAATCTGTAATCCTGATCAACTTTTCATTACACTTTTAAAAATGAAGAAGATCCTCAAAAGTTGCTAAACTTCACCAGAAGTATCCCAAATGCACCAAATTGCACCCACAACATCATTTGTGACATTTTTATGCCACAAAACTTATGTAGCAGATTTTATAAGTGCCCCCCTAGGCCTATACTCACACAGAAGCAAAGCTCTTTGGGTCATTTCCTCGGTATTAGGTCAGATGTGTTGCTATATGCTCTCTAACGGTGGGTTCTCACACATAGGCTTTTGTGGCATTTTTTTGACAGTTTTTAATGCGTTTTTTTTAAGCCAAAGCAAAAAATTGGTTGGAAAAAAGAATAACAAAAATATAATGGAAAGACATAAGGTGGATTTACACAGGAAGATAATTGGGCAGATTATCGTGAATAAATATATCTGCTCGTTTCCAACAGCCTGCCCATGTAAGCGGCGGATCACCCAATGAACGAGCAAAATGCTTGTTCATTGGGTGAAATGATAATTAGTTCAGGCACCTAAATAATTGTTTCTTGGCAGCAGATTGTGCTGTCTAAATAGTGATTTGCTGCCCATAAATAATGTAGCTTTTAGGACGAGCAATCACATTAGTAACTGCTCATCCACAAACTGTGGAGGTGATCACTGCATGTAAATGCAGAGCTTCACCTCCACTTAACAAGCAGCCGACTGTCAGGAAGGAACGTTTTTTTCCTGACAATCGGCTTTAACCTCCTCCTAATTAATCTACTTCTGACTATGGCGCAAAAATATGCCACAAAACCTATGTGTAAAGCCTCCCTAATGGAGCTATGCGTGGAACCACAAAAACACCCAAGATGGAACATTAAAAACACTCCATCGAAAATTATCTATCTCACTTAAATGCATCCACTCCTCAGGCCTTGCATAATAGAGTTCATTAGTTTTTGCAATAGTATTCCCAAAATAAGAGCCATAGATAGTAAAATATCATTCTAATTCTGAACCAACTAAAGGGCATCTTTACACTGCCCAATGAAAGGGAAAATTATAGCTAACGCTTGTTAGGGATAATTTGCCTGTGCACAGGAGCCAAAAATTATCTGATGAACGAGCAAAGTGTTCATTCATCGGGTAATAAGATTGTTTTTGTGGACACCTAAAGTATCGTTTGTCGGCAGCAGATTGTGCCATCTAAACGGCACTCTGCTTCCAGCAAACAATGATACTGTGTGGGAACAATCTATGGCATTAGCGATCGCTCCTTCCCAATATTTGGAGGGGATCTCTGCATGTAAATGCAGTTTTCTCCTCCGCTGACGAACAAGTGCTTGTCGGGAAGGAACACTTCATCCCAGAAAATCACTTGCTACATCGGGCTATGTAAAGAGGCCTTAAAAACTGTAGGTGATGACCAGATTTAGCCAATAAAGGTGGGCCATGCAAAATGTAAATAAATGTAAATCAAACAGAATGTGATTATTTGCAAATATAACAGACCAATATTTTGTTCACAATAGAACATAAAACACATATCAGATGCCCAAAATGCGACATTTTACCATTTGAAGAAAATTTTTTTACTTATTGAGAAATTGTTGGCAGCAGCAACACATCTCAAAAAAGTTGGGACAGGGCCAAGTTGACTATTGTGTAGGATCCCCTCTTCTTTTAACAGTTTTTAAATGTATGGGAATTGAGGATACCAATTGCTAGAGTTTGGGAGAAGATGCTGTCCCATTTTGTCTGATGGAGGATTCTAGCTGCTCAACAGTCCTGTTTTTTGTTTTTTTTGCCAGCTTTTCATTTATAATGCACCAAAAGGTCTGAATTGTAGGCAGGCCAGGTCAGCACCTGAACTCCTCTTCTATTAAGCCATGCAGTTGTGATGGATAATAGTATGTGTTTTAGCACTGTCTTGAAGTACACAAGGCCTAAACTGAAAGAGCCGTTGTCTGGACGGGAACATTTGTTGTTCCAAAACCTCCATTTACTGTTCAGCATTGATAGCGCTTTTCCAGATGTATAAGAGGCCCTCGCCTTAGATGAAGCAACTCCATACCATCAGAGATTCAGATTTAGAACTGTGTGCTGTTAACAAGCTGGATGGTTCCTCTCCTTTTGAAGCCACAGAACATGCTGTCTGTGGTTTCCAAGAAGGATTTCTGACCAATGAACAGGTTTACATTTTGCCTTAGTCCATTTTAAATGAGCTTTGGCACAGGGGAGATGGCGGTGTTTCTGGATTGTGTTGACATATGGCTTCTTCTTTGCATGATACAAATTTAACTTGCTTTTGTGGATTGCGCCGCTACCTGAGTTCATAGAAAATCATTTCTTGAAGGCCTCCTGCACACGACCGTTGTGTGCACCCGTGGCCGTTGTCCCGTTTAACGTGTTTTTCTGCGGTCCCATTGACTTTCAATGGGTCCGTGGAAAAATCGGAAACTGCACCGTTTGGCAGCCGCATCCGTGATCCGTGTTTCCTGGCCGTGAAAAAAATATGACCTGTCCTATTTTTTTCACGGCCAACGGTTCACGGACCCATTCAAGTCAATGGGTCCGTGAAAATCACGGATGCACACAAGATTGGCATCCGTGTCCGTGATCCGTGTCCGTGATCCGTGTCCGTTTTTTCCTATTATTTCAATGGCAAACTTGACTTAGATTTTTTTTTCATTTTTCATGTCCGTGGATCCTCCAAAAATCACGGCAGACCCACAGAAGAAAAAACGGGCATGGATCACGGTACAACGGAACCACGTTTTGCGGGACGTTAAAAAATACTGTCGTGTGCAGGAGGCCGAAGTGTTCCTGAGCCCATGCAGTAATTTCCAGTACAGAATCATGACTTTTTAAATACAGCTATGCCTGAGAACCTGAAGATTAAGAGCATCCAATATAGACCATCAGCCTTGGCAATTGCACAGATGGATTTTTCCAGATTCTCTGAATCTTTTGATGATATTATGTACTGTAGATGGTGGGATATTCAAAATCTTCTCAATTTTATGTTGAGAAAAATGTTTCTGATATTATTCCACAATTTGTAGATGCCGTTTTTTTTTGCAGATTGGTGATCCTCTGCCCATCTTTGCTTCTGAAGACTCTTCAATTATTACATGCTCTTTTTATACCCAAGTCATGTGACTTAGGCTAGTTTCACACTAGCGGCAGGACGGATCCGACAGGCTGTTCACCATGTCGGATCCGTCCTGCGGCTATTTCGCCGTGCCCGCGGACCGCCGCTCCGTCCCCATTGACTACAATGGGGACGGGGGCGGAGCTCCGGCGCAGCACGGCGCTGCACAGAGAAAGCCGCCGGACTAAAAAGCCTGACATGCAGTAATTTTAGTCCGGCGGCCTTTCTCCGTGCAGCGCCGTGCTGCGCCGGAACTCTACCCCTGTCCCCATTGTAGTCAATGGGGACGGAGCGGCGGTCCGCGGGCACGGCGAAATAGCCGCAGGACGGATCCGACATGGTGAACAGCCTGTCGGATCCGTCCTGCCGCAAGTGTGAAAGTACCCTTAGCAGTTTTTTATTACTTTTTTTTACTCTTGTCTCAACGTTTTTGAGATGTGTTTTGTCATCAAAAGTTCTAAATCAGTTCATTTTTTCATGAAATGGTAAAATGTCTCACAACATCTGTGTTCTATGTTCTATTGAGAGTAAAATCTAGGTCCATGATATTTGCACATCATTGCATTCTGGTTTTTAATGACATTTATTTACATTTGCATTTCAATTGGGGTTGCATATTAGAAATGAACAAATCAATTTGTTAGAATCAAAATTAGAACCCACATTTTTCAAAAAATTCTGATTCATGAGAGAGAGAGAGAGAGAGAGAGAGAGAGAGAAAACTTTTGATTCAGGTAGAATCGATTCCTACTGTAATAAAAATTTTGGGCCAATTCGCAAGGAAACGAATTTCAGTAAACTAGATCATCTCCAATATATACATATATATTACAAACACCTACATATGTAGAAGCAACCACTTGTAAACAGGAACTAGTGTTAGTTTTTTTCTGTAACCCAAATACAATAATGATGTTCCACAGATTAAAACAGCAGTTCATCATCCATTTCTAGGCGACAGTATCTCTGCAGAAATACTAAGATAAGATAAACCTGTACAGATCTATTCATCCAAATAACCATTTCAAACTGAATAAACCACTTGGAAGCAATAATACCTCCCCAACCCTTACTGTGTATATTGAGGAACAGAAATTTGGATGATTCTTAGATTTACCCTTGAGCTTTTTTATACGTAGAGATTTTGTAATCACATGGCACAGGCAAAAACCTAATAATTAGTTACAGTATCATGTTTGAGGGGAAACATCACAAGTTAAAAATCCAAAACATTTAATAAAAACCTTTTTAAATGAAGCCTTTTTTTTTCTCTGCCATGGATAGCTGCTGACAATGTCTTAACAAAAACAGCTACATACTCTTCACCATTGTTTGATTTGGATAAGAGAAATTGCTTAATGGACCTTTAATACCACTCAAGAACTACAGGTGATGTTATATTCTCAAGAACTGGAGGGAAGAGCGAGCATCGGACGTCACTGTGCTCGGCGCATGCCCAGTGACGAGGATGAAGCTCCTGCCCTCAGTCTCCTGCAGATCGCACAGGCGCAGCCCTCAGTGGGTACTGCGCCTGTGCGAGAGTTCGTTCGGCCGTGGCAGGCTGGGGGCGGTTAGACAGTGCAAGGAAGGCGGGCTGGGCACTGTAAGAGGGGCGGTACTGGGATCTCTAAGGGGAACAAAACGCCCCTCTGGGCACATTCAGGACTCATTTGCATAACCATAAAAGTCATTTTTTACAGAAACTACTGGACGGATTACAAGATAAAAGAGCACAGCCTAATCAAGGTAAGCTGTGCTGCATGGCTGCTTTAAAATCGGATTTTGGGTTAGGGGAGGTGACAGAATCCCTTTAAGGGGTTTAAAATGTTTTTATTTTTTTTATCCCCAGAAACAGCACCAGTATACCCCATGGACTGGGTTTGGTTTTCAAGCCCAGTCCTAAGTAAATTAGTATTTTATTAATTTATATATTGCCAACATATTCTGCAGTGCTGTACAGATATGGCTACCACTCACATTGGTCCATGCCCCATGGGGGCTCACAGCCTAAATTCAGCTATCAGTTTGTTTTGATGTGTTGGATGAATTTACCATGCCTGGGGGGAAATCCACAGGGAGAGCATACAAACTCGATGCAGATGTTGCCTTTGGTCAGATTCAAACCAGTGATTAAGCAACAGTGCTAATTACTGAGCCACCAGGCTTGGTGGGTAGCAATACCAGATACAAATGATGGGCAAGAGAGGCACTTGATGCCACTTATGTTGTTGATGCCACTTATGTTTTAATTTGCAGCCAAATTTCCACGCTGCTCCAGAGGAAATGCCACCCAGTTAAATAAAATCTTCTTGCAGCGACTCTATCCTCTGGCTCTTAAAGGGAGAACCCTTCTGACATCCATTTACCCCAATGTGGCAGATGAAAATAGGGTGTCTCAGTGAGACATTCGGTTCAAGTGCATTCACAGCAGAAGTTTAGTTGACATTTACAAACTATATAAAATATTTTCGTTAGAGGAGATCGGAGAGAATGCTGTATGAAATTCAGAATGAATAAGCATTCTCAGGAAGACCTAGATGGATGAATAATACTTCTCTGTATGAGCCGGGGAGATCAGTTCGAGATTTAAGACAGTTTTCTTTAAGTTGTAAAGATTTTGAACCTGTCAACCCTGGACTGTGCGAATGTTACAAGCTGACATCAAAAGCCATCCCGCAATCCCTTCAGCATCTATCAAATTAAATGCAGATTACATGTGTTTCTAGTTCTGCTGTCCAGATTAATATTATTAGCAGAGCAAGAATCTAATTTGCAAATGTTTTTCCCCGCATATAGACACAAATAGGCTGCTGTTGTCTACAAGGTTACTCGAACAAACTATTATTCCGACATCCAGCTTCCATTTGAATTTCTCTTGTCAGTCATCAACAAGTACAGTACCTTAATGTATTCGCAACGCTACAAATTAGAAGTACAAAAGTGTCAACCAGCCCAGCTGGTATTTCTGCAGCAGTAATATCTAACAAAGTGACATTTAGCAGGAATGTGCACAGTCAGTGACGGTGGTGAACGGTAGGTTACTTACTCCCCGTTCCATTGTCACCCCTCATTCGAGATGTCTTAGAGTAATTGTCAATTCCTCTCTAGAGCTGCTAACCCATGAAAACAAATAGTCACATCAAAGCAAGGAGAAGCTAAAATCTAGGTTTTCTGAACAATAACTATTTACTTACACATAACTGGTATCCCGACACCATAATTACCATTTATTACAAAAGATGAATACAGCATATAAAGTACGCAAACATAAGTATAAGGCTTCGTTCACATGACTGTTCGGACTTTCCGTTTAGGAGCAGGAGAACGGAAAGGACGGATAAGGCACACAACTGAGCCAAATGGAGCCCTTAGGACCCTATAGACTATAATGGGGTCCAATATGTTTCCGCTCAGAAGATGATTTTGAAGCATGCATGCACAACTTTTGTCTCTGCTCCAAAATCATCTTCTGAGCGGAAACCTAACGGACTCCATTATAGTCTATAGGGTCCTTAGGCTCCATTTTGGCTCAGTTATGTGCCTTCTCCGTCCTGAACGGTGATGTGAACGAAGCCTTACTGAAGGCATGCTGTACAGAGACAATATTATAACTTTGTATTCCAAAGGAAACAATGCAAAGAAAGTAGTCAACAACTAAATTATAACTATGAAATAAATAGTGGAATAAGATCACCTGCCCCGCAGCTCAACTGATACATAAACCTTGTTCTTAAAGGGATATTCCCTTCTGAGGCATCTATAACAAGTCCATAGGATATACCATAAATGTCTGGTAGCTGGGGTGCCCATCAAATATTTAACTACCACCTTTTGGGAAAACAGTGACATAGGGTGAAACCAAAACTGGTTTGTCGTCCCATTTTCCCTAAAGGTGATTTTTTTCTAGAGCTGGGACCTAAACCTTTTAGACATTTAAATGAGTCGCCCCACATATAATATTCTGCAGTTTTATAACAATCACCTCATCTAAGTACTTTTGTAATTGCATATAATTGTAACATTTAGTATAGCCACTGGGTTTTTCATTAAAATGCATGTGCATAGCACCACCTGCTGTTTGTTCTTTTCTTAATTCTTTGTCCACTTCTCTAAGGTGGACGCACATGCTCAGTTCCATCCTTCAACTGTCTTCTGAGCTGGGATAAAGAGAGAGCTCTAGCAGAAAGGATACAAATCCTGAGCTGCAACAGAAAGGATACATCCCCTGAGCTGACCGCTTGATATAAATCCAGCAGAGGTATTGGAATAAGTAATAGGGAGATATCTGGATCCATGCAAAGTACAGGTCCAGTTCAATCTTTGTTAAACGAGAGGTCATGTACTATATGATGTCTAATTTTTTATTTTTACATTCATCTGAGATGGGAAAACCTTTTAACTGCATAGATTCATACCAGCCAATAGATGGTAATCTTACAAAGCAGATCATAGTGAGACTACCGCTACAGTATAGAGGCCCATTTCAGCTTATTATATAGAATAATATGTTATATAATGTGTTCCTTTTAACACACATACACTTTGAAGGTCAACAACCAGTTTTAATGCATATTCCAATTTGTAGGTGCCCAACTTTAATAGTACAATTTTTCAATATCTGCAATTCTCTAAAGTTTGCTCACTTGCAAACACAACTATTTCTAGGAGACAGATCTCCAGATAGAGCAGGAAAACCAGCTTTTCTTTAGCCTTCAGCCTGTTTTCCATTGTCAAATTATAGACACCTAAGGCTACTTTCACACTAGCGTTCGGGCGGATCCGTTCTGAACGGATCCGCTCATATTAATGCAGACGGAGGCTCCGTTCAGTACGGATCCGTCTGCATTAATAACTTTAAAAAAATTCGCAAGTGCGCAAGTGCGAAAGTAGCCTGCGCGGATCCGTTCAGACTTTCAATGTAAAGTCAATGGGGGACGGATCCGCTTGAAGATTGAGCCACATTGTGGCATCTTCAAACGGATCCGTCCCCATTGACTTACATTGAAAGTCTGGACGGATCCGCACGGATCCGCACGCCTCCGAACGGCCAGGCGGACACCCGAACGCGGCAAGCAGCGTTCAGCTGTCCGCCTGTCCGTGCGGAGGCGAGCGGAGCGGAGGCTGAACGCCGCCAGACTGATGCAGTCTGAGCGGATCCGCCTCCATTCAGACTGCATCAGGGCTGGACGGCTGCGTTCGGGTCCGCTCGTGAGCTCCTTCAAACGGAGCTCACGAACGGAAACCCGAACGCTAGTGTGAAAGTAGCCTTAAACTGTTGATGAGTCCAGGGGAATTTGACCAATTTGCACTTCTTAATTTTGCTTGTGAAAGCCTATTAGGAAAATACAGTCCAATATACGAGCTCCAAAGTGCAATAAACCTTGTTTACCTTATTGTTTCTAACCATGTATTACATTGTAAAATAAATAGAAAAACATTTGAGAACCATGCACGATGTCTCAAATTTGAAAAGCAGCCTTTGTAGGAGAATTGTAGCATTACATGAGGCCCAAGTCCTTTAGATAGTCCTCTTATATCATGAGAATACACTCTAATAGTCAGGGGTTGTCCTAATTTCAATTTAAAGTCCTTATCACAAATTTATGAAGCTTTACAATTACAGGAGCCTCAAAGACTGACCAATTCAAAGGGACAGACGAGAAGGTGATAACATAGGTAGTCATTTTGAAGGGTTCACCTCACTAAATGCATTATTTATAGCAAGCTCCATGCACTGCCACACAGGTGTCCAGAGCCCTCATACTAGCTTGGTTCTCCAGGATTGCCCATGTATTAATTCAATAACAGACATTTTTATGATATATATATATCTTGTAACTTATCTTTATTTTCTTAAGAATAATAATATTATCTGAATTTAGGAGTATAGTATATATCGGTGCCATGGTTATATATATTAGATTCTAGACTGGGTTGCTAACTGTGTGTAAATTCTTGGGTAGTCCATAAAAATAAGGTACTTTTTTCAATGGCCTTAGAGAAATGTATTGTGTTTGTGATTTCTTAAATTGGATGAGATTGTGCAGATTATTATAATTGTACTTAACATTTTACAAGTCGCAGTAAGTAAATTATAATGTTTTTATAGTATTATTCTGAGCTAAAGATATGTTACTTATAATCTTTATGGTTTACTATTATAAAACTAAACACCTGGATCTGAATCCTATTGTAACTGGATGCGATTAACCATTTAGTATAGCGAGTTATTCAAGAGAATCTATCTGTAAAGCGCCATCTACTGTTTGTTCTATTACTTCATTTTCTGTCCACCCCACTAAGGAGGACACTGATACTCAGTTCTATCCTTCAACTGCCACCTGCCCTGTCATTGACAGTGACAGAGAAAGGGCTGGAGCAGAAAGGACACAATCCCTGAGAAAGGATACATCTCCAAAGCTGCCAACTTGAAATACATTTTGCAAAACAACTGGAGCAATGAATGGGAGGAGCTCTGGATCCATATGAAGTACAGGGCTGGTTCTAGCTTTGTTAGAAAGTTTTTGTCATGTACTATGTGATGTCTAATTGTCACTTTTATATTAATCGTGAGATAATCTCAGAGGGTTCCAATGTGTGTTTTTATTAGCTGTTGTGATATTTTGATGTTATCCGCACAAAATAAAAATCTCAGGTTAGCAATCCTTAGCTAATAATTTTATTATCCTATATATTAAATAAATAAAAAAAATTACTTTTCAGATTTTTTTTTTATTCTGTGTTTTGGTAAAAATGTATTAAATAGGGCAAAATCCCCAGTGTCTGGGTGTTTTCATTTAACTTTTTTTTGTTAGATGTAACAGCCAAACAAATGAATCGTCAGTAGATTTCACTGTAATGAGCACAGCATTACTTAAATGCTTAGAATTTTTATTTAAAATTTGCATTATTCATGTTAATAAATGCAAACCTTAAAATATTTTACATGGATTTTATTCAACAGTTTTAGTGATTCTATGTAACATATTACCTATCGTTGGATTCAGCTCTTTAAGATGATCACTAGCATTTTATTGGCTTCACCCCCAAGCATTCTCTTGCACAATAGGAGATCCTTCTGCTCCTGAGGAATGCTGGCTTTCTAGAGGAAATGGAGCTGAGATAATTAAAACTTCCCTTTGTTTACTACAATCTGACAGAAAAAAACTGCTTGTTTTCAGTGTGTTTGACATCTAAGTTGTGCTAAAGACTAGAATGTAAGAAAAAAAATTCCATTAGTATTAAGGGACAATATAAGCCAAGTGTTTTACATAGTTTTTTTCTTTTAATTATTTTTCTTTAAATTTGCTAAAAATACAAAAACATTGTCAAACATAGAAATGTATTGTGAAAATTCTATACCATCTAGACCTAACAATGAATTAAAGACTTTTAAAAGGCCATTAGATTCCTTAATTTAAAAATGTTGCAAAAAAATATGGCTTAGGCCTCATGCACACGGCCGTTGTTTTGGTCCGCATCCGAGCTGCCGTTTTGGCGCCTCGGATGCAGACCCATTCACTTCAATGGGGCCACAGAAGATGTGGACAGCACTCCGTGTGCTGTCGGTATCCATTGCTCCGTTCTGTGGCCCCGCTAAAAAAATATAACATGTCCTATTCTTGTCCGCGCTTTGCGGGCAAGAATAGGCATTTATATTGAAGGCACTTTGTCTGGAAGGTCATGGAACAGGCTTAAAGGGGCATCCCCATCAGAGACAATGGGGGAAAATCACTAGGATATGCCCCCAAAGTCTTATAGGTGTGGGACCCACACCTACACCGAGAGCTGAGCATGGAATATGGTGGCTGGAGGACCCCAGGTTTACAGGGGTCCGGCCACCACCAAGCGCTCTCCCCGTAGTAATGAAAGGGAGCGCACCGTGCTTGCATGGCCACTGATCCCATTCATTTCTTTGGAGCCAACGGAAATAGCCAAGCCAGCGCTCGGCTATTTTTGGAGGCCCAATTGAAATGAATGAAGGACGGCTGTGCATGCACAATGCACCCTCCATACCTTTCGGGGCTCAGTTCTCAGTGTAGGTGCAGGTCCCGCACCTATCAGGCATTGGGGGCATATCCAAGCATTGTCTGTGATGGGAAAACCCCTTTAACTCTATGCCATCCCTCTTACTGGCATAGATTTAAGCCATTTTCTATGCCAAAAAACTGATTGGAAGATGATAAATAAGCCAAGCCTCCCAGCCCAACTTTAGCAGTGCCCACACCAAAATTTGCTAACTATTTATGCTATTAGATTAGCAAATGATCTCCCATGTTTTTCCCGCTTGTGGTTTTAAAAAAAAAAACAGGGTGTAGAAAAAAATTAAACACTCTAGGAAAATGCAAGCTCAAAGACTCCACCATTGATCTTTGGACATGTCTGATTGGAAAATATCCACCTGGAGCTTTCTTTGGTTCAGTCAACATATTTATAAATGTTTTATATGTTAAAAGTTTTGTTGCTTGTGAACAGAAAGTATCAATTATGACCTAAGGTTCAACAACTCAGATTAATTTTCTAGGTTATGGTCAAGAAAATCAAACATACACATTTCTTAATTTCTTAAAAAAGACACATCCAGTTATTTTATAGTTTTGCTAGGCTCTGCAGACCACACTGTTATTAAAGAGATTTTTTACCAAAAGAATTTACCATTCAGATCAGCTAAATGCTACAAGTCCTGTTTATTTTACCCTTCTAATAAACTGTTTTTCCAGGGGACAGCTACACATTTTTCCGCAAATGAATGGTTGGCCATCCTTGAAATGCATGGATGTTCGAAGCCCACTACAGGTAAAAGTGTGACTCCCAATTCAAGCACATAGAGGGAGGTCCCAAATAGGGACATATGGTCAGGGATTATCCTGATAACACAACTCTTTTAAATGTAACAAGGCAAATGCAAACAATGTAGCAGTTTATGCATTATCACATTCCTAAATAATTCCAGAGATCCTGGATCATTATAATCCCAAGTGAGTAGGGACCAGTGTGTCATAGAAACAGGAACTGACTATATTACATACAGTAGCTACTTGAAATTCCACAAACACAAACCATGAAAATGCAGTGGTCTGTTCAACAGCTCATATGTTCAGCAGGAGATGCTGCATTATGGAGATACCTCTGCACAACAGATCCTCTATATGGCTTAAAGAGGTCTATCTGAATGATAGGTTACCTCTTTTTCCCCTGTAAACATGGACAATAATTAGCCATACTGCATTAGTAAAGTCTATTAGACACCATGTTTGTTTTGACACACTAGGGTACAATCCAACAGTTGACAATACATTTTCAGTGGCCAATTCTTCTATCTTTCTAAGAAAACAGAATCAACAATATAGATTTCAACTAAATAAAACAAAATAAAAAAAATCTTAAAATCTGTAGAATCTTCTCCCAATAAAATCTTGGCTCTTATATTTTTATTTGTCCAATCCTATGCATTTTATTTAAAAAAGTCACTGAACTGAAACATTCTGCCGTTTTAGCAAAGAGAATATTTTAAGTCTGCAAGTGACTATAAAAGCTCAATTATCTTGTAATAATATTATAACATTTACATTGCAGTTTGGAGTCCAAGAACTTTTTTTTTCATCCCGAAAATCTGACAAAATATACAAACACTTACACACTCGTTGAAATAAAAATAAATATTTCAGCCACAATAAACAGCTCTGAGCTACGCTTTTTCCGCCTTCTGATGGCGGCTAATTAGATCCTGATGTGAACAGCTAAAACCAAAACTATTCTGTATCCAATTGTTAAAACTGCAACATTTCTTCCTATTTATCTGAAAATTTGACTTCGCTTTGCCCTCTCATTTTTATTTCTTCCTTTTTTCCCCTGCTAAACATTATTATGGGCAAAAGGTTCTTTCAGAATTGGTGAAAATCCCAGCAAAATAGAACAGTACAATTCTTTATTCCGCTCTTATGGGAAAAGAGACTTCTATTTCTTTAATGCATTCTAGCCATCCCAGCCTAAGGCTGGTGCTGTTTCCCAATCTTTTTTTTTTTCCAGAAACCAGTTCACCTACACTAGCACTGCTTATCGTTGTTTTCTGTTTAGCAGAAAAATTGCTTTTATAAGCCAGAGGTTTATAGAGGCATCAATCCTTTCTAAGTCAGCACTTACACTGCCTGTATCTAGACTTTGCTCTGTAAGCAAGCAATACAGAAATTATGCTAAACCTATCACCACAATTCACACACGCAGACTATTGTACATTTATCTGATAAGAAGCTGCATTTTCCAAATATTCTGATTTGTCAGGATCAGATTTTCTCGATTCGGGATAAATTTTTGATGACAGAAGAAGATAGAGACAAATAAAGAGATAGAGAAATAATGAGAAAGATAGAGATTTTCCAGGCATATAAAGCCCTTTTGAATCGGGCAGAATCGATTCATACCCAAATCGAACCGCATGATCAATTCCAACAAATCAAACCTGAAACTAATTTTAATAACTTTGCTCATATCTAATATCTGCACAACTATTGTATGTAACAATTTTTTCCATTTTTAGCATTTCCTCAAAGATATATTGAAGTTAAAGGGGTGATCTACAATAGCTATCCTATTTATTTATTTTATGCACTTATATAGCGCTACTATATTCAGCAGCACTTTACAGACATTAGCATCAAGCTGTTCCCAATGGGGCTCACAATCTCAGTTCCATATCAGTATGTCTTTGGAGTGTGGGAGGAAACTGGAGTATACGGAGGAAACCCACAAAAAGGGCTCATGCATACAGCAGGTCCGCAATACTTGGGCACCCCGTATGCACCCCGGACCACGGATGCGGACCCATTCACTTGCAATTTGTGGTCGGCAGCACGGGTCCAGCCAGCATACTGTCATGTGCATGAGCCCAAACACATACAAACTCCAAGCAGAAGTTGTCCTTGGTCAGATTCGAAACTAGGACCCCAGTGCTGCAAAAGGCACCAGTGGTTCTGGTGGTGCAGATAAGCGGAACCAGATGGTTCATAATATAAACAATGGATGCTAGGAACACCCACTGTTTTGGAGGGGGCCTTGTAACCCTAATTTTTAGAGATGTAGTAGGATAAGTACACGTTAATTCATCTACCACAAACTGTATAATAACACTGTGATGACCCATTATGCATCCTGAAAGGTGAAATACTTACCTATATCAAAAGACAGGTTTGCACTTAGTTATATTATGCATTCTTCTTGTATGAATGGATCCACAGAAGGGCATGCATCAAAACTGGCCTTAGGGAAATGGTTAAAAAATGGTACAGTGTATGAACACAAATGTAGACACATTTACTATTATTGCATATTGCAGTTTTAAAAGTTAGGCCAGATTATATGCCACCGTCACTGATAAATTTATTTGGGCCCATACTATACCTTCCCATGCCTTGAATTTTATGACAAATTTATAAGAAAAAAATGTGTATGCTGTATGATGGCTTCTAGAGGAAAATAAAGTGCCTTAAGGGGGCCATACACTGCAGTTTCAAATTAGGTAATCGTAGAACCATCAATGAATTGGACAAGGAAATGCATTTTCTTTATGGCCATTTGAAATCATCCTAATTAGCATTTACTTGGATAAGCTTCAATTTTCAATTTTCTTGACTGTTTCTCTGTTTCTCAAGCTACGCATAAATACCTATGCTTGAATGACCTGCAAAATGGCCTGTCAATTCATTACAAGCTAATGGTATCGCTGAAGCATTAAATATTCCTTGGTCTACAAGTGATGGTTTGGCTCGGCGGATAGGAAATTGGCGATGGCCTACTCAAAAAATTGCCAACATTAAAACATTTCTTGCAACAGTTTTTATGATGGATTTTTATTTAAAAAAATAACACAAATTAAAAAGCTAAATAGCATATTGAACATATTTTTCCAAGCACCTTCTTTTCCAAATTCAGATCTAAATAAACCACAGTTGAGTATTCATATTTGCATTATTTTCCATCGCAGCAATGGATTTTTACAGCAAAATTAGCACTATTCTCAGACTCAACCCTGACAATAACTAGATGAGCCTAATTGCAAGTCATTGAGACCTATTAAGATTTGTTGGGATCCACCTGGAAATGGACCCCTCATACTAGAAATGTGTCCGTTTAGTACAGAAGCCATAATGGTACAGGAAAAAATTGGACTCTGCAGCCTACAAACTAAATGATTTTCCAGTCAAATGAAGTCTGAAAACTGAGTACTTGGCATAATTTGAGTAGATATTAAAGTGTTTGTGCAGCGTTAGTAAATGGATGACCTATCCTTTATCATTATTAGATAAGCGGGGGTCTGACTCCCGAAACCTAACGATCAGCTGTTTGAAGTGGCCACAGGGCTTGCACATTCTGATATTGATGGTCTATCTTGAGAATAGTTCATCAATATACTAGCAGTGCACAACCTCTTCCATTCTACTTTATCTGTGTTAGTAAATGAACCAGCATGTCCTATGGATCCAATGAAGCACTGTCTAAAATGCTGAAAGGGGTATCCCAGCTTTTAAGTATTATCACCTAGTGAGGTCATCAATGTCAGATTGATAGATATTGTTGGCACCCCCACTGATCAGTTGTTTTTGGCAGCCACTGGTGATGGAAACTAAACAGTGGATGAAGCTAGAAGCAGAAGGCTCCATCCATCTGACTGGTGGGGCTTCCAGGTGTCTATCCCCCAATTATCTAATACTGATGACCTATCCTTTGGAATGCACCTTTAAAAATAATTTGTAAAAGTAAAAAATATATATACATTATTATTAATATTTTATAGTACTAAAGTGGACCATCACGTTATAAATTGAAACATGATTGCAATATTAAAAAAGTGAGAATGTATTTTAAATATTCACCTATATCATGTAGATAAATGCTGGCGCACAGATGATAGTTTTGTATCAGGCACAAGCCTCACAAGGCTCTGTAGCTAGAGGCTTTGCCCTTAATGTGAGATGCTTAGGGCGATAATTTAGAAACCATTCTGAAAGGTCAGGGATGCCAAGGCCCCTCACAGGGTGATCGGTTTCACTTACATGTCATAATTGGGACACACTTTGGCTAAGGACAGGATCTTTGCTCATTGTTTGTTATAACGTTGTGCTGTTGTTGGATTCTCTTTGACTTAATCACATGAAAAAATATACAAAAACTTTTGTTAAATATATGTTTCAGTATTACCACTTCACCACAAGATTAAAACCCTAGGTGTACTAGATGTAATATTTACAGTTGTAGCAGAGTTTAGTTTCTCACTTGCCACAAGTCTGTAGTGCTATGAATAGGTTATAACTCATTGGACAACGGGTCTTCTTCTCCATCTTGGAAGATAAAGTTATATTTTATCCAAAGAGGAAGGGAATCAGTCAATGAAGGCTTCATCTTTCCCACTTTATGGATTTTTTTTATTTTTTTATTTAAGTTTTGGTATGATTTAGCATCATTTATATGATAGTGCTATAACTTGCACAATTTTTTTGTATTTTTTTTAAGGAAGTCGGTTAGGTTCTGACATGAATTTCCTCATGGTCTTGCTGTTGAAGAGAGGGACAAGGATAATTTTCTCTGTTGGAAACTGTTTTTGGAAGAATGGAATGAAGAAGATACAATGAAAACTGCACCAAAAATCTAACTTCCAGATCTGAGTTTTTAATTTTAAAAATTATTTTAATTTATTTATTGCTGAGACATAAAGTAAAGTTCTAATGCCCCAAGGAATTCTCAGTAACATGACCCCCAACCATTTAAAAGAGTGTCTTACTATATGGCAGTGATGCCTTTTGATACTCTGAGACACATGGGCCTGTGAACAACTGCACTCCCTATAGCTATACTTCTGCTTCATTGGAAGCTTGAATCTTCCAAAAATGAGGTCTAGGCACACCAAGGACATACATTTTAGTCAAGAAATAAGTAGTTGAGTAGAACATCCAGATTTTTATGACTCGTTTATTCTTTTGTGCTTTTTTTCTCTTCTTCGTAGCCATAAGCAATAAGAAATGTTGTACAAACAATGTAATAAAAAACAGATATCACAACTTATATCAGTTTTCATTCAGTCGCATCTCTAGAGAAAAAACGCTTCTTAGAAGGCAGCAAAACGAGTGCACGAGAATTTCAGTGGCGTTTCCTAAACAAAATGTCTACTATTCTATGTAACTGCTTGTTTAGTGCATCACAAAATACATCTATAATAGTACAAACCTCAATAGACTTCTGGAAAAATAATCTTTAGTATGAGGTTTATAAAAAAAAAAATAAAAAAATTAGCATTTATGTTTTTTATGTGAATGTATCTTGAATCTCTGATAACTTAAAGGGATTATGTGGGAATTTTATACTGATGGCCTATCCTCAGGATAGGTCATCAATATCAGATCAATAAGGGTATCACTCCTGCCGATCATCTGTTTGAACACATCTCGGCACAGAAATTAGGCCTCTTTCTAGACATAGGAACGGGCTGCAATACCAAGCACAGCTGCTCTATGATGTACGGCGCTGTGTTAAGGAGGCCGCAGCACTCGTCAGAACTCCGTTGAGCTCAGTGGCCTCTTTAAAGAGATAATCAGTGGGGGTTTTGGGCGTCAGACCCCCGCCGATCTGACATTGATGACCTATCCTGACCATAAGCCATTAATATCAAATTTCTGAAGAACCCTTTAAGGGGGTTGTACAGGGTTAGAAAAAACAAACATTCACTGAGCTCAAATGCCCTATACAGCACAACCCATAGAAAAAAGTGGCACTATTTTTGGAAGAAAGCAGTTATACTTTTCTAATAACATACTGCCTCCTTTAGGATGTGCCAGATCAGGGGGAAGACATGTTTATGGACATTCTCTAAGTAATTCCCATATTAAACACTTCCTTAAGTACCTACCCAGTCTAAAAGTACATAAAGTACATTTTATTCCATGAGTGTCCATTTAAACATTAGATATAGTGAAAATGTGGAACAATTGGGGTTCTAACACCTAGGGGTAGACTGGTCATAGACCCTACATGGAATTTTCCCAGTGGGTTTATGGCTATAGGGCCACCTGAGCCCTCTGCTCTGATGCTGGCTGGGTACATAATACTGGGGGAACTATAGGGGTCATTATTAGAAGAAGTCCTGGCAGCATTCTGAACCTAGGGCTGGCTTGGGTGTTATGTCCCACATCTCACCTCCTAAGCCCCTGCTCCATTTCCATATTAGAAATAATTGGAGGAGGACAGAATGTCGCAGCTACTGATGACCACCACAGAGGGAGAGCTTCTGGGGAGGTATTTTGTGCTGCACTGTGGTATTTGGCTCTGTGGGATTGTATTACATGCTTCACTATGGTATTACTGACCCTGCCAAATAGTATTAGCTTCATCTACACATGTTGCCCCACCTTCTGTTAATTTGGATCCACTTTTAACACTGGGGCGACATTATTATTATTTTTTTTCCAGGGCCACTTTAAGTTCCCAGTCTGCCCCTGCTAACACTTGCTGTTTCATTCTAAATATCAATGGGGGTCCTGGGGGGTGGGGTGGTTGTACATCCTCCAATCACACATTGATGTTCCAATCTATGAATAGGCCATTAATGTCAATTGCAAAAACACCACAATCCATTTCAGAATGCAGGTCCTATGTTTCCCAGCACATTTTAATGGGGAAAGTTGCAGCTGGCCAGTAAGTGTAGTGTAATACGGCTGCCATGGAGATGAATGGCTGAGCATGTAATAGAAGGAGGACTCAAGTCCACCAGAATAGGAAGAACTTTATTTATTTAATATTTATTTATTTTATGTAGCATTGACATACCCCATGTCGCTTTATCATCCCTTACTGTCCCCAATGGGGCTCACAATCTAATTTTCCTATCAGTATGTCCTTTGGGGTGTGGGAGGAAACAGTACAGTACATGGGGGAAACTCACAGAAACTAATCGATAACCTACAAGCTTCATGAAGATGTTCTCCTTGGTTGGATTTGGACCTAGAACCCAAGAGCTGCAGGCAGTACTATCCACTGAGCCGCCATGCTGCCTATTTTGTCTCATATACAGTAGGTGTGTTCTAAGCAGAGACACACCTCTACAATATCTACATACCCTATCAGAGCAAATAGACAAGGGTTGCATTCATAAGGCTCTTTAAAGGACATCTGTAATCACTTACTGGTAGGTCTCCATTCCTTTACTGTGCATGTATGTCACAGTGATGGGGGCACAGCACAGCGGAGCCTCTGGGAGCAATGAGGTGCAAGAGCACCACCTTTGTTGCACCTTGGGGGTAATTTGCATACTATCAAATGCCATTTTTCTACAGATTGCCGACACATATGGTGATACCAGAAATATCATCAGATTCTGCAGAAAAACACCTATCTATAGCGGCTGACCACATTTCCCCTACTGGTAAGTGATCACATATGCCCTGTAAGATTGTGCAACTTGTGCTACATTACCGTACAGAATGCATGATTTCAACCATACTGAAAATCTTCAGGTCTATTGGGTCCTTTGTGTAGAAAAGTAGAGTAAATTATATATAAAAGAACATTTTAACTAGAAAAAAAAAAAGGTACCCACAACAATAAAGGGTAGATATTTCAAACAGGCCACTCAGCGAGTGAACAATGCCAAGAAACATCCACTCTATAATATTTATTTGGCCCATGGATTTAGCAGCATTTGCAAAATTTTCTGCATTTTACCAAGTGCTTATAAAAGTAATAAGTTGACTCCCAAATTCAATAAATATTACTTAACGGCATAATTAATGTGGAATTTTTTTTACAAGCACGCAGAAAAAAAGAAGTCACTACATTATATATATTAAACAAAGTGATTTCCTGCTGCTTTACTTCCTGAAATCACTTGCAGGCCATTTAATCATTAATGAACCATATTAACTATACAAAGAAAAGTGATGCTAAAAAGCCCGGCGTGATTGGAAAAAGTGCTGTATACAGGCCCTGGTGACCAACGTATAATTGACCACAATACTAACTCATGACTGGTGTCTTCTCAAATCAGGTCCATTCTCAGATCAAATCAAATCTCATTTGTCTTCTTTTATATCAATGTATGAAAAATCTACAATTTCTTGCCCTCCTTTTCATGTTTATATTCAGATATTTATTATACTTGGAATACCTTAGATGTAAATTATCAAGTGCATTTTTTTTATTAGTGCTTATTAGTTAGTTATTTTGACTATTAGTGTCAATACTGAAGGGATAGGTCATCAGGTTTAAAGTAGAGCCGCTGATCAGCAGTAAAGATAGGATATAAATCTGCATGTATGCAATTGGCAATTTTGCCTGGATAAATATACAGTTGATGGGGGTCGGAACCCAACTTTTTCCAATGTGCTTTCCACGGAAACCTTTTTGAAAGTAGATTTACTATAATAACCACAAGTTACATTTGCTCAACGAAAGCAACCAAACTGAATAGACAAGTATTCCTGAACATGTTGCATTTATATCCAGTTTCACTAGGAACCAGTGTTACGATTCAGAATACAATTGGATGCCTATATTATATTATTCATACAGAATATTAACCTTAAAATATACAGTGCATTCTGAAAGTCTTCAGACCCGTTCACTTTTTTCATATTTTATGTAGTGATGAGCGGCAGGGGCACTATTCGAATTCGCAATATTCTGCGAATATTTTGTGGAATATTCGTCATGTATTCGTGAATTCGAGATTATATTCTTGATTGTGAAAAATCGGCAATGCATTATTCGCGTAATGTGCGCAAAATACCGGCGTGGGGTAGGCAACTTTTCTATTGGTTGCTAGGGATGTTGCTAAGCTGTGACAAAGCTTTCTCATTGGCCCGCAAGCTAGAAGAAGGGAGGGATGATAACCTGATGTGTAAAAAAAAAAAAAAAAAGAATATTCGCCATTACGAATATATAGCACCATATTCTAAATATTCGCAAATCCTTAAAGGGAACCTGTCATGTGAATATTTGATTATAATCTAACTAAATATATACAATCATTAACTACTAAAAAGTACCTTAGATGTATTCACTTACTGGTGTGACAGATGGTTACCTCATAATATACACACAAAGATGCTGCATGCTAATGAGCTGATTTGAGTCCAGCGTGATGTCAGTGAGTCCAGCGTATATTTAATTTAGAGCTATAGCCACTCCCCTGCCCACCTGCTGCTGATTCATATGGAAAAAAAATGTCAATCAGCAGCAGGTGGGCGGGGAGACTCAGGAGCTCATGAATATTCAGGACTCATCATTATGAGCTGGAGCTTTTCAATACAAGATGTTGGCAGATTGACTGGGTCAATTAAAAAAAGTGACCCGGCATTTTGCTAAGAGAATCAGTCACTTATTTATGTTGCCCTTAGTTAGAACACCATAAAACTGGTGACAGGTTCCCTTTAAAGTGCCGATATTCACGATAAAAATTCAGTTTTTGAATATTCGCGCTCAACACAAATTTTATGTTCCGGCCTTGTACTAAAATTTACCCCATCAATCTGCACTCAGTACCCCATAATGAGAAATTAAAAAGAGAATTTTAGCAATTTTTTGCTCAAGTTTAATAAAAGGGAGAAACTAAAATTTCACATGAACATAAGTATCGTATTTTTCGACCTATATGACACACTTTTTCCCCCCCAAAAGTGGGTGGAAAATGGCAGTGCTTTTTATGGGGCAAATGCTGCCGTTTACACTGATACACCACGGACCGCATGCTGCACAGCGCGGTCGGAGGTGTATCAGCTAGGAGGGAGTAGGGGGTGGGGGCCAGCATCTTGTTTTGTAATGGCAGCGGGGCCCGATGCAGTCACTGTATTCTATTGCACCGGGCCCCACTCACTGTACTAATCGTATCTAACTCCAAGCAATGTTTAACTATAGAATATCTTCAATCCTGTAGCCTGTACTTACGTCCATAGCAGGCAGGAGGCAGGAGGCTGGGCGGGCGCGTGATGTAGTGAGTTACGCTGCCAGTGCCCGCCCGCCCGCCAAGTCTCCTGCCTCCTGCCTGCTATGGACATAAGTACAGGCTGCTGGATTGAAGATATTATATAGTTAAACATTGCCTGCAGTTAGATATGATTAGTACAGTGAGCGGGGCCCGGTGCAATAGAATACAATGACTGCACTAGGCCCCGTTGCCATTACAAAACTACTGTAGATGCCAGCCCCCACCTCCTGTATTGGAGGTCATTCACAATACACAGGGACACTGTTATGGGGGGGATCTGTGGATGACACATAGCATAAGATGCTATTTATCTGTCTTCCACAGATCCCTCCCATAGCAGTGTCATGCCATCCACAGATGTCCTCATAACAGTGCCATCCACAGACGTGCCCATAACAGTGTCAGCCCCAGATCTCCCATAACAGTGTCAGCCACATATCCCCCATAACAGTGTCAGCCCCAGATCCTCCATAATAGTGTCAGCCACAGATCCCTCATAACAGTGTCAGCCACAGACCCCGATAACAGTGTCATCCACAGATCCCCCATAATAGTGTCATTCACAGACTACCATTAGTTCAAAGCCCACTAAAAGCACACCTTTTGGTTCAAAATATTTTTTTTCTTATTTTCCTCCTCAAAAACCTAGGTGCATCTTATGGACGGTGCGTCTTATAGGGCAAAAAATACGGTATTCAGACCCTTTGCTATGACACTTGCATTTAGCTCTGGGGCCTCTCATTGCTCTTCTTCTTTGAGGCGTTTATACACCTTGACTGTATTCTATCTTTGGTAAATTTAGTTGATTAGATATGATTTGGAAAGTTAAAACACTGTCTCTATAAGGTCTCAAAGCTTACAATGCATATCAGACTAAAAACCAATCCATGAGGAGGAAACAACTAACTATACAGCTTAAAGGCCTCATGCACACGGCCACTGTGCGCCGTTCCGTGCATTGGGGACCGCAATTGTGGTCCCCAATGCACGGGAAACATCCATGCATTCAACTTGAATGGGTCCGTGGTCTGTCTGCACCGCAAAAAATATGACATGTCATATTTATTTGCAGTGCGGAACAACGGAATAAAACAACACGGAAGCACTTCGTAGTGCTTCCAGTGTTCTGTTCCGTGACTCTGTTTTGCATCTCCGGAATTGCAGACCCATTCAAGTAAATGGGTCCGCATCCGTGATGCGTGGTGCACACGGCCAACGGGCGTGGATTACTGGCCCGCAGTTTGTGGGCCGCAATACGGCCACGGCTGCCCAACGGGCGTGTGCACTGAGGAAATTGATCCTGGTCCCGTGCGGCGTGCATCCTAGCGAGTGCTGACCAGGCTAAAGACAGGATTTTATGGAGACACAGATCTCGAGAAGCGTAAAAAAAATTTAAACTCATGGGACAGAGAGACTGTCAGAGTTGAGGAAAGCTGAAGCTAGACAAAAGTACAAAGATATTCTTGATGAACCTCAGGCTGGGCCAAAGATTCACCTTCCAAAAAGACAATGACCCTAAGCACACAGCCAAGACAAAGGGTGGCTTAGGGACAAATCTGTGAATGGCTCAGCCAGAGCCCTGAATTAGACCCAATCGAGCATCACTGAAGAGACCTGAAAATGGTTGTCCAGTTGTCTCCATCCAACCTCACAGAATTTCTTAGGATTTGCAGAGAAGAATAGCAGAAAATCCCCAAATGCAGGAGTTCAAACTTTGTGGCATCATATGCAAGAACACCAGTGGCTGTAATTGCTGCCAAAGGTGCTTCAACTAAGTCCAAAAAGGGTGTGACTACTTGTGTCAGTGCAATAGTTAAAAAATTTTTTTTAACAAATTTGCAAAGATTAAATTCTACCTTATATAAGCTAATATATTATACCATAATAATCATAGAGTTTTATATCCTTAAACACTACATATATTTAGCTCACATAAATGACAAGATATGTTATATACAGGATCCCCTTGGTGTTTGATACTTGTTATTATAGATTAAATAGCATATTAGGCTAAATTAACAGTACAATAAATATTGCCCATACAACTGCAACAGCAGTGGTCACATGACCATGTCCATACAGCTCTTTCCGATTTCCTGTGATGTTATGTCAAAGGTGTATGTCAAAGCAGCAAAAGGGCAGTCATAGGGGATGTCTATGTAATTAGCTGGGTGGGAGGAGCTATAAAGTAGCTGGGCATTGTTTGGCGGCTGTGCAGAGCTGCAGCAGAGTCAGAAGAAGTGCATCATGGGTTTGGTTGGATATAGCAACAGGAAGTGCTACATACAGGATGTAAATGAACAAGAGTGATTTGTGTACAAAGTGAAAATGGTTCCTGGAAGAAGGGAAAAGGGGAAGGAGGGGGTATTTTGTTCAAATAATGAGTGAGGATCCCAGGGGTCAGGTCCACCCCATACCAATATTACTTATCCCAGGAATGGGTGATAAATGTCAATGTCTGGAATATCTCTTTAAAAACACATTGATGAGGCAGAATTTCACTTTTGGCAGCTGTTATAAACTACATAACAGCAGAGGACAAAACCCCTGATAAAAAAAAAAAAAATGTTGAGCAACTTGAAGCAAACGAAGTGGAATTTGATCGTCACAAAGCCGAATTTACTCTCTCTTCGTGTTAACGAATCAATTTTTCCTAAAATGCTGGCTGAAAAAAAAAAATATGATACTTACTTCTCACTAGGGATGAGCAAAGCGAGCTACAGATCCTTGATCTGAAGTCGCTCCGTCCCAAACTTAGTTTTAATGCTGTAGGGGGATCTGTTGTTGTGCAACATTAAAATGTATGTGCTCCTGTGAGGGGAAATGCGTTATAACTTCAGCATTTGATTATTTAACTTGAAAACTGTTTTAAAACAGGCATCCGAAATCGGCTTCAGTACCGACTTGTACCTCGGTAACGAAGCCGACTTTGGAACCAAGTTTTAAAATGGTTTTCAAGTTTAAAAATCACATCCCGAAGTTATTCGACTTCGATGGTAATGAATTTGTCCTCGCCGGTGACCATAAATTCTAATGCTGCACGAAGACGGATCTCCGTACAGCATTAAAACAAAGTTTGGAGCGAAGTGACTTCAGATCTTGGATCCAAAGCTCGCTTCGCTCATCCCTACTTACCTCATCTGCCTGTACTTCCAGATCCCTCACTGTATGACATGAGGACCCAATTTAATTACTTTTCTTAAACTGGTTGCATGACGGATATGAACGTTGAATTCAAGCACATAAATTTGTCAAGCCAAATATAACAAAATCTTAATACCTCTCCCTCAAAAGCTTCTTATAATAGTGATCTACTGACCATATACATGTCAGATCAGCCATCTATTACCTATGAAGAGTTCTGTATTCACCTCCACATAAAAACTGCCACAAATACAGTATAAACAACTGCCATGGCGATCAACACATCATCATTTTCACAAGGGGCTGATGAGTGCTTGGGTAATGGGCCATATCAGCTCTACAATCAACCCCGATTATAATCTCTAAAGAGACTTATTTATATTCATATCCTATCAAGGATAGCCAGCAAACCATCTGTCTTATTCTGTCAGGTGTCTCAAAAAGCCGCATACATCTCAGTGTCAAGAGGGCTGCAGAAGCAAGTGTCACACGACATGTCCCTAGCTGTCCCTTAAACACACATGCATCTTCACTTCATTTAAAATGTTAACTGCAAATTATTGTTCTTTCCACTTAATGTCTTTACACAAATGCCACTGCCAGCATTCCTCAAACAACTCGCAGGATCTTTCTTTGATGGACAATGTCTGTTCATGCTACAGATTACAAGCAACGTTATCACCAGAGATAAGATTTGGATTGTACAAATACTTCAAAGCACATCAGTTGTCATGGAGATATCAAACATTCTAAATTCTAGGACAAATTTGTATATTTAGGGGAACAATTGATTATTCCAAAAACGTTTGATCATTTAGAGGATTGTAAGTAATATGACCAATCAAAGGCTCATCATTAGTTTTCTACTCAAGTCCTGATCTTCACCTCAATGCCCGTAACAGTTTAACAGCATATTAGAAAATAAAGACAATAGTGGGAATTATGCTCAAGAAATTTTCACGTAGTCAGAATGTCCCTATCAACAAGTAGCCTCAAGCTGGAATTTCCCCACTGAGACATTTTGCTGTTAATTGCCTCATTCTAGCGAATGATGATTCCAAGAGAGAAAAATAACTCCTCTCAACTTGCCTTATGGCATTTAAACCACCTGTTGATAGTTTTAGCCGTATGTGAGTAGGTATTCAAAAAGAAAAGCCTTAAGAATCAACACTGTTTGATCAATTAGTAAGAAGAAAGCAATGAAAAAGAACAGACTTTCCCCTCCGATTTAACATTCTTGCCTTGACGCACTACATCTTCACATGGTCTGAATGTCAATGGAAATCAAGCCTTTCATCCTCCACCACCTTGTTCCTGGTTTAAATTTTTGAAAAATGTATGGAAGTAATAAAATCATTTTTTCCACCCAATATTTGAGTCCTGGAACAAATCAGATGATACAGAAGATGGACAAAAATTGAACATATTCTAATGAGGATTTAAGGCCCTACACGGACAGATGAATTGCCCGTAACAGTTGCTTATCTACAATATAGGAAGTTGACAGGGACTTGCTTACTTTCATTTTTACTTGCCAATTATTGGAAGAGCAATGAACAAATGATCGTTCTTGTGTGAATGAGCGCAAGAGCAATAATTTCTGTGATTGTTCATTGAAACCTCTCCTCTTAAGAGTTAAATTATTTGTCAGCACCGCATCCCCTGTTCACATGGGTAGATGTTCTGCCAACAAATTGTAATTTTTATGTCTACATAAAAGGAGGTGATCAACAAGCAAGCATTTACTCATTTGTCACTTGATTGCAGGTCATTTTTCAGTGGGCAACGATTGGGAAAAAAACATTTGTACAAACATCTGTTTGGCCATCATTGGTCCATGTAAAAGTTCCTCTAATCAAATTCAAAAAAGACCTTGTGTTACAAACATTTACCAAACCATCACAAGCCTGGAAGTCAACGATATTCTGGCTCTGAAGACAATTTTCAAGCATAAGGCTGAAAGTAAGGGTACTTTCACACTTGCGGCAGAGGATTCCAGCAGGCAGTTCCATCGCCAGAACTGCCTGCCAGATCCTGCAATCCGGATGCAAACAGATGCATTTGTGAGACGGATCCGGCATTTCTTTTTTTCACAGATTTAATGGTCTGCGCATGTGCGGATGGAAAGAACGGATCCGTTTTGCCGGGACACTTGGGGCCGGATCCGGTATTAATGCATTTCAATAGATAGTGTTCAGGATTTTTGGCTGCATGCTGCAGTATTTTCTCCTGCCACAAAAACATAAGAGGGACTGAACTGATGCATCCTGATGCATACTGAATGGAATGCTCTCCATTCAGAATGCATTAGGATAAGACTGATCATTTTTTTTCCCTGGTATTGAGCCCCTAGGACGGAACTCAATACCGGAAAACAAAAATGCTAGAGTGAAAGTACCCTAAGCAGACCTTCTAGATTGGTTTATGACCGAAATAGCCAGTAATGGAAACTTGATGCAACGTATGCATATAGTATGTCTAGATCGGAGCTGATTACACCACCTAACATTCCCAAGTCATGATGGTCCTCAGAATGAGCTAAAAGACAAGTTTGTTTATGGCAACTTTGTATGACAATTGGTGAAAAGTGAAAACCAAGCCCAATACTAAGAACCTTAAGTTATGGGCATATCATGGAATTCAAAATCAAACTTATGATAACAAATCTAGAAGCTCTCATTTCTATGAGTAAATATTGAACAGGACTTTTCATACTGTTGGGTTATCTGGCCAAAATCTTAGTCTTCAAAATCACTCTGAATATCTATGGACGTATTTCTGGAGCTTAATAATATTACAGGCTATAGCCACTAGAGAGGGGTCTTCCTCTGGATCAACTTGCGGGATAACAGGCCGAACTGGATGGACAAATGTCTTTTTTCGGCCTTATGTACTATGTTACTATGTTACTATGTAATACACACGAAGTAGATATAGATTTAGGAAAGAGGCCCATAGACACTTCTACAGCCATTCTTCCTTCACTCAGATGTATAAAAACATTAGTGACTGTGTACAAAAACCATCCGATAAAATTACTGTGAGAGATACGCAAAAACATTCTGTTACGAAGGCTTTTTCCAACATTGCTACACACAGCAACAGAAGATTAAATATAGGCTCAATTCTTTCTGTTCACTGAAACAATCTTGTAAGCATCTGGGTTTCCGAAGGAATAAAAGAATCTAGTTACATTTTCTTTCTCTCTCTCATTTTTTTTTTTTTTTCATTTCTTTGAGCTCTTTTGATTTGACTGTTCATAGCCGAGCCATCCTTGAGTGATGTCAAAAATAGCTTTTGAAAATAAATGGTGAGCCTACAAGAGCATTCAGATATATTCTTGTTGGACTTTCCAGTGCAGATTTCTGCTGCAACTTGAAACAGCTGCTTGATTTAAATGTATCTCAGGCATCACATTGTGATACCAATAGCCTGTTAAGTCTGTGGAAATGGCAAATCTCCCTGGTGAAGTCTACAAATAGAGTCTTCTCAACCAACAGCGGGATGCTTAACCCTCTTGGTACCAAGGCGGTGGTGTCACTCAAACCAACAGTTGGTCATTGTTTTTCGGTAGGGAAGAGTTATAGCTTTGCATGGTAACTCTAAATAGTTCAGAGAAATGCCTGAAGAGGTTTTAAATACAGATGTAGCAGAGCCTAACTGTTTGGAGACGGCTCTGCACATCACGATAACCAGATAATCCATGTTGACTCAGTAGCTGTATCTGGGTAAGATAACACATTGAGAAATCAAATGACAAACTCAGCCTGCTGCATCTAAACATTCAATGACTATAGATTCATAGAATAACCATTTAAAATATCCTGTGCAACAGGAAGCCATATAGCAGCCTAATTTCTACAAAGTAACAGGTAACGACTCACACACCATGGCTGATAAAATACCGTAATGAGGCCTTGCAAAAACTAACTCAACATACTCATTGTTGGGGCATTATTAGTCAATGGCCAAGAAGTCTCAACATTATTTTGTGAATAAAGCCTATGTCAGAGCACAGGTATCACACCATGACCACTGTCATGATGTGCCATCTCTAAATCTACGGTATGTACATCCATCAGTAGACCGACTACAATACCTTCACTCAAGGAGTCATCAGAGTGCCTCACCAAGAAAGTGAAATGACTAATTAAGCTCTGCTACCACAATACATGGGGCAGTTATCATAACAACCAATGTGATGTTATCATTATCCACTCAAACTACCCTGTGTCGGCATTTGACGGTTTTGCATATTACCACATGCTCAAGTAGCTCATGTAGTGTTACAGATGGAGCAAATGGAAGATTCATGCTGAAGTCTCTCATAATGGGAAATGTTTACAAAATATTTACAAACATTGTAGCCAAAGCTTAAAAAAACTGAAAACAGTATCAGTGACAGGAAAGATGACGATGGAACGTAATACATTTCCATTTTGTGCAGCCAAAACAGAAACAGAATTTGTCAACCACCGTGTAGGTATACAATTAGCAGGGATTGTGTCAGTTCTAAACATTAAGTCATTAGGATGCAAAGTAACGATCCGCAGAACCTCCGCAACACCGCTTCACCAAACTGACTAAAGTACAGTTTAAAAATAATTAAAAGGAAATATATACAATTATAAATGTATGTATAGAAAAAAATATGTAACAATATAAAAGCACACAGCTATATCTATCTACATGTATCTATAGAACCTATAGATACATATAACAGATAGACAGTAATAGATAGATAAATAAATAGACTATATTTGGTTCATTCAAAAATCGTACAATGTAAAAATAATACTTGGAGGGTCTACTATATATTTCCAGGATTTAGGTGCAACAAGTGGCATTGAAATGACACATATTTTATATTGCAAAAAATATTAATATATGCCTTCAAACATACCATATGCTATATATACACATCCATATGCAGTTACAAGAGGCAGATAGGACAATTATTTTTCGCCTAGGCTTTGTTTGCCAGTCTTTAGGGGTAAAGAGGGTTTTTCTTCGACATGAATCCACTCTACTATTATATGAAATAAAAAGCACCTGATGAATACCCAGCCTAAAAATAATCTAATAAGCAGCAAGAATCAAGGCCAAGTGCTCAGAGATTCGCAAAGCGGCATAAAAAAAAAACCCTGAAGAAGCATTGACATAGGGAACACAATTGCTTGTCTCTAGTATTACCAACACACTTGTAATAGAGGGAAAATTTTCGACATAAAAGATCTAAAACTACGCGGAGTGACTGACAGCAAGATCGACACCCAAAATGGAGGGGAAGTAAAAGTTGAAAAAAAAAAAAAGTTACAAAAGAAAATTAGTGAAATAACAGACAACGCATAGCGGGGCGATTAGTCTATGTTGCACCGCCATCGTCCAGCACACAGGAGTGTGAATATTTCATTAGGGAAATCATCTCTAGCTTGTCTGGATGGGGTTAAGTGAAGTCATCTAAGATCTTCTGCCTGTGACATAATTTAACCTCTCTCCTACAAACAGGTACCAGGCGAAACTATTTTCCTTATGAAATATTTACAGACCCAGTTTCATTGCAGACTCTGGGCTGAATGAGAAAGGGAAGATGCCCTTTTCTGTTTTAAACAGCCCGTTAACCATTCAGGTACCGGCCGGGGAAGGGCCAAGGGTCCTCAAAATAGCGTCTCGCTAAAAAAAAAAAAAAAAGCTTAATTATTGTATCATCTATGACATTTTAGTTTACGTGTTGATGTAGCAAAGCCGAATTTCATTATTTACCACTGCAGAACAGCACTGTGATAATACTTTACATTACCGGCAGTCCTATGTAAAACTGGAATATTATAGGGTATTGTGGTGTAATGTTCAGCTCTGCTAAGCCAAAAGCTATGAAATAATGCAAAATATGGGTACCCATTTACTGGCAGACTGTGGGGAATGAGGAAGGGGAGATGCCCCTTCATTTAAAAAAATCTTGTTAACCTTTTAGATGCCAGTGAGGCAAAGGCCAACAGTGTAGAAAATATTGTCTCCGAGAGATCAGCGTAACTATTATGACCTCTTCATTTATTTACAGGTATAGCAGAGCTGTATATCTCATTTAAGGTTTATGCATTATGTTAGCTGCAGTCCTATGTAAAACGACTAACATCAAGAACATACTGCTAATTTTATGTAGTGTAATAGGCAGCGTCGAGTGTACAACAAAAATTAGAAATTCAGCTCTGCTATACCCGTATGTAAACTAAGATGTCATAGATGTCATTATAACTTTACAGCTCTGATTATGTTATGGACATTATGTACTTACAGATGCAGCAGAGCTGAGTTTGCCAATATGAAGAAGGTATTGCGTGACAAACTCAGCTCTCCCACATCTGTCTCTACATACTGGCCATGAAAGGTGGGCAATTTCTTAAGCACTTTTAAATAAGCCTACCCCACCAGTTCTTCCTCGAACTGACCTCTTTGAGCCCATAGTGTAGTGTAAACCTAATAGACGGCGGTGAAAGGGTTAAACCCAAGGATTGGAGTAAACATGCTGGCATGGAAGATTTCACCCATCCAAGTCCCATTATGTTACAAATCCCAAGCTTTAGAAGGATTCTTTCATAGACAGAAGCGTTGTCAAAAAAAAGAAAGAAAAGAAAAAAAAAAAAACTCTTTTGTTCAAGTAAAACAAAAACAAAGAATTAACAGCAGTTTGTGTCGAGCAGAGAAAGAAGTTAATATCCAGAGCTCCTGCTGCCGGAGACGTGAAGGCAAGTTCCTGGCAACAGGCAGCATTTTCATGCTGAAGTAATTACAACACATTTTCGTATTAGCGTTTCCTAATTGCAGGAAATTAGACTCATGCTTTATTACGACAAGCATTTCATATATAAAGAGAAAAAAAAAGAAAAAAAAAAAAAGAGACACAGGCCTAATGTATTCTAGAACGCCATATAATAGAACTGCATAGGAGATCCCATCCATGGTCACCAGAGGTAGACAAGGGAGAGGGCATCAGGTGCTACTGGGTATGTGGACAGCGTGGTAAGGTAGGGTAAAATATAAGGTTAATAGGAGATACATAATAGAAGGATGGATAGATAGATAGATAGATTATAGATAGATAGATAGAGATAGTAGATAGATAGATAGAGATAGTAGATCGATAGATAGATAGATAGATAGATAGAGATAGATAGATAGATAGTAGATCGATAGATAGATAGATAGATAGATAGATAGATAGATAGATAGATAGTAGATAGATAGATAGAGATAGAGATAGTAGATCGATAGATAGATAGATCGATGATAGATAGGAGATAGATAGATAGATAGATAGATAGATAGATAGACATGAAATAGATAGATGGATTTGAGATTGATAATGGATAGATATTAGAGATAGATATGAGATAGACATGAAATAGATAGATAGATATTAGAGATAGACAATTAGATAGGAGGCAGATATATCTCATATCTAGCTATCTATCTCTCATATGTATCTGCCTCTTAACTATTACATATCTATCTATTATCTATCTATCTAAAAACATTAAAAAACGAGGCTGCACTCTGAAATAAAGTGAAAAGGGTGGTAGATATGCTTTATTGATACCATTATCTCCTATCTATCTATGTCATATATAATCATCTATCTATTATATATTTACCAGATAGATCTATGTCACAGAATGGATATACAGATGTAGCAGTAGGTTTGTCCTATGTAAAGCTGCAGAGATACGGTGTAACTATAAAATCCTAACGCCTCGCACCAAATGACAAACTCAAACATCCCAGCTCCACAATGAGCACTGCCCAATGCCCAGGACACCGCACGCGTTCTCTGCTCCGGACATATACCTATAGGTGAATACATGTTACTATAGAACATCTTTAGAGCAGTTGTCACTTTGGACTGCACAGTATTATGTGGATTATCTCACGGACGCTCCAGTTTTGCACGCCATACATTCAGTACTAGCCAGAGAGCATTAATTACTCCACATACTGTACCTATCTATGTCTCCTCCGGACTGACAGGCAGCAGATAAACTGCTTTGTTGTGCAATTTGCAAACACGTGGAGTTTCCATTAAAGTCAGCAGAGGTTCACGAGGGATGTCACACAATCTGCCACTTTCACCCACACGTCCCTCACCTGCGATGCAACATTCCTTGGCAGCAAAGCAAAGGGTTAACGATGGGTCCTGTACACACACACACACACATATACACACGTATATCTACAGGCCTAATCACATTGCTCTTATGACATCTTCCGCACAATCTGTCTACGCTTCATAAAAAGGCAACATGAAAAGAAAAATACATCTTCTGATTGCTCAGCCGATCCTGGCGATACATATGTTGCAGTGAATTGCTCTACTGTATTCAGTAACGTCCTCTCACCCCCCCCTCCACCTCCTTGTGGGAAATGACATTCTCTACATAACGATCCATTATTCTATGGACTATAGAAATTCTCAGTCCGCACATCCATTTTCTAACGTTCAACTTCTCGCTATCAGTGACTCGGTGAAAAGAATCTACAGAGGTATCAATTATTTAAGTTGTGCTAATCACGAGCCTACAGGACTTTAATGTCTCTCAAGGGCTGCAGAACCAGAGAACCGTTTTATCCCCAAAAAATCAATATATCATGATATAATCCAAGGAGTCCGTCGATTTCCCTGACAATAAGTATAGATTAACCCTCATGCTACCTCTTAAAAATATAACTGCACCACCGGCACCCCCAGCGCTCCTATACAGCACATCCTATTGGGAAGGTTATTTAAGTTTGCCTTGTTAACCCCTGTGCATGCTGCACACAAGTAGCTAACTTTGCACTAAGATCATTTGGGCGTCAAAGACAACAACGGCAAATCTTCGCCGTCTTTTCAGCTTTTAAAAAAAATATATATATTCTTAGGGACTTTAATTTTTCTACAGGAGGACTTGATTGGTTGATTAATTGTTGATTAGGAATGCGGCAAGATCAATCATTTTCTCCAGCTCGGCGTGAATGCTTGTCGCTAATTGAATCTGACAGTCCAGATTTTTCCTTCCACTAAATTTAAAATACAAACACATGCAGGTCTCTAGCAAGGTCTCTGGTCAAAATGAGTTCAACAGTCACAACAGTTCCAATTGGGAAGAAGAAAAAAAAGGAAAACGTTACTTGCAGCTATAACGAGGGTCGGACTGGAGAAAATTACTGACACCTAGTAAAGAAAGACTCATTTAAACAAGAAAGTCGTAGAATGCGAACCCCCCGATTGTGTCGTGGCCACAAATGACACAATACACCACTTGGCTTTGAAGGGCACAAACTATTCAACTTAATATTATACTTCTGACTGGGGATTGTTACCAGTGGGAAACAAAACTCCTCTTGCCTCCAAGCAATTAAGAACAATTATATGTCTAATTAAGAGATTTTAATGTGGGGGCTTGTTAGGGGGGGGGGGAGGGGGGTTGTTATTGTAACCAAGGAACACATCAAATAATACTAGACTCAAAAGTATTCAGTCGTAAACCACCTATACAATGAAGCGATTGAATATCTAATAGGATATACAATTACAATATGATACATAAATTCTATAAAAACCCATCTGGATTTCCTATTCGAAATGACTACAATATGGAGATGTCGTCAATTAGGTAGGCCACAGATACAATGGATTTTTAGCAATTATGTACAAAGAAAAAGTCTAAAATAACAAAAGGAAAGGGCGATTTTTAGGATTTTTCACTACGAAGAAATACTCAAATTACAAGGTAGGCTTCTTAACCTATGAGGACTAGCAAGGGTCTGATGATAAGGTGTAAGTAGCATTTACCCAAGACAAACAGCGCAAGATGCGGTTTTAATTTGTGCCCCTGCTTGCCATTTGATAAATGACTCCTAAATCACCTATTTCACAGCAAGCAATGATATCTCAATGTAAATAACCAAAGCTAATAAAATAGGTCTATGGGGTTTATTCCAGGATAATATCCTAGAGCCTCAGAGAGGGAGTAGAAAATAGACTCATGGCTGTCCAGCAGTCCATTAAATTCCTTTAATTTTAGTGTTTCCTGAAAAACAAAAAGTATAAAACACACAGATTTAAAGTCTTTAGCTGAAGCCTGACATAAATCATCGAACAAGATGCACGACACCAATGTAAACAAACATATAACACACACACACACATTCACATATATATATATATATATATACACACACACACACACACATACACACACATATATACACACACATTCACATATATATATATACACATACACACACACACACACACATATATATATATATATATATATACACACATACACACACACACACATACATATATATACACACACATTCACATATATATATATATATATACACATACACACATACATATATATACACACACACACACACATATATATATATATATATATATATACACACACACACATGCACACATACACACATATACACACACATATATATACACATACACATGCACATATACACACACACACACACATACATATATATATATATACACACACATATACACACACACACAACTGGGCACCATGTGCTACATCATAGCTCTACTAAGCATAGCCTTCTTTTACAAAGAAACAACTTGGCTTCGTAAATGCATTTTGACCATTTTAATGTATTTTTATTTATTTATTTATTTATTTTAAAGAGCTCTGAGTGAACTCTTATTTTTGTTTTCCCAACTTGTTTTATAAATGTGGGGATTAAAAAAACATCAAAGCAGTGTCCACATAGAAGCCAAGTTTTAGAGGATCAGTGTGACAAGTCGCAGCATGATAGATGTTGTTCTTGATAAACGACTTGTTCAAAAGACACACTGTAGCTTTCATTTCCTGACCAAAACACACTTTTAATTTGCAACAGCAGAGAAGGCAGGAGTGTGAGTCAGTCCCTAATTCCCAGCTTTTCAGGCCAAAACAAAATACCACAACTGCGCTGCATTCAATGGACCATATTTACCCCTGGGAAACCTCTTTTTTTTTTTACCCCAACTAATACAATACATATTAGAAATGACATTTTGTAGCTGTGAGGTTATTCGCTTATATGGCAATGTAAATATCTATTTTTTATAAGACACATTTTTTATATATATATATATATATATATTTATATATAAACTAAGATAATGCTTAGATTGCAGAGCTTAGTCCTTTCCCCCCATGTACAGTGTACTATTGCTTATTTCAAATTTATAAATGTAATATCCTTCTCATCACCAACAGAAGTCCAATCTGCTCAGAATATATATTACAGCTTTAAGATCACACAGGGAAATCTCCCATCTGGCAATCAAATTCGCTTCAACAGCTCTGAGAAAAAAAAAAAAAAAGGTTCTGCTCTCTACAAAACATTTCCCAGTGCAGATTATGTGCATGCAAAATAAACAGTCTACTTATTGATCTTTTCATGACAACAAGTACCACAAATGCAAAGAAAAAAGTCACGTGATTGACTTCACACAAGTGTGTGTTTTCAGAAAATGGAAAAAAATATGCAGAATTAATTTATATTGTATTATGCGTCTGTGTACGTGTTTAAACTTAGATTCACTTTTTAATACTATTGTGGCCTGCACCTTCAGCTTCTAATCTCCTAAAAATCCAGGAATTTATGCTGCAAATTTAACAAGCTTATTATGGTAGTTTGATATATGTTTTAACACACTATATTAAAAAAAAAATTATTAAACTCCCCCCCCCCCTCCAAATCTCCCTAAATCCTTCTTACTGCATCTCCACTGACCTTTGGTATAGTAAGGTGGTGATAAGGAATGAGAAAGAGAGAAAAGGTTAAAAAAAATGTCAGAAGCTGCTGTGCTCAAAACAATTAAAAGGTATGAAAAAAAATCACATCAAAAAGAAACAACGTACACAAAATAACCTTTTGCAAGCGGATCATTAAGCAAATCGATCGCCGCCTGTCTTGAGTTGTAAACAGGATTTTGCTAATTATATTGAAATGGGTAGAACAAAATGACAGATGAAAAAACATAATAAATGAAAAAAAAATGTAAAAAAAATAAATTCTTAACTACATACAAAAAAAAAACTAAATAAAATAAAAAAGTATCTTAACTCCTTTGCTACTACGTCTGACCCCAGAACTTTGAAAACTTGCCTAGAATGATGATATCAAGGACAACAGTTGAGTGTCAAAAATAATAATGCAAAAAACAAAAAAAATTAAAAATGAAAAATAAAAAAAACGTTGAAGTTTTGGGAATCTCTGAGTATTTACATACATGAGTGCAAACAGTTCAACTTCCCCCACCCCCCAAATGCTATTAAGCTGTCATTATTATATTACACACATGTGAAGTAAATTCCAAAACTGACATACCATATACACTGCTGCTGCTGATCATGTCTTTAGTGCCAGCACAAGATGCCGAATGGGATTTTTCACAAGCAGGAATTCCAAAGGTTGATTTTCATTAAAGCCACTTTTCCTCTCAGCTATCAAATGTCACTGCCTTGAAACGTGGGCCCTTTCGTCAGGTATTCATTTAACCTACATGCATATAATTAAGGGTGGAGAAACATCAACACAAGAGATCTCACATCACAAAAGAACAGGGAGAAGTACAACAGAAAAAAAAAAGCAGAGGAGATACACAACTGTGTTACATTCGCTCTCATTCAAGCCAACAGGAATAACATGACTTTATTAAATTGAGCAGCTCCCCCCCCCCTCCTCCTAACAATCTGCTCACCATGCTGCCTTAACACCACCCTTAATAATGCTGATGTCCTAGTAACACAGCCCATAAAAGCTACAGTCCCAAACTTTCTTTGCAAGAACCCCAAACCCAATTCTGACCCACTTAAGAACTTTAGCTGTACTCTAGTCTTGCCACACCCAACTTTCCTAAGCCATATTTACCATGGAGGTAGCCATTGCCATAGACATATCCCTTCTGTCCCTGAAATGACTCCTTGCTTCCCCCAGGAAGGAGGCAGAAGATACAGGCACAGAGCAAAGATGCCTGGGTTCCTAGACATTCCTGATCCTTGTAAATATGTACAAAACCCCCCTCTGATACAATGTAACCGAACTGACTGCAAAGCCAGGCTGAAGAACAAAACACTGACTGCAGCAGCCTGGCAATAAGGATACAAGGAATCACCACTTACCTGCATGTGTGTACCACTGGCAGCAGATGGGTTACTGGAGCATTGATCTGCTGTATTAGCTGATGTAGGAGGAAATCTCTTGAAGTGAAAGCAGCAGCAGTTCATGGTTTGGATCAGCAGCAGAGAGTTCTGCACATGCTGCAACAGAGGACACTCGCTCTGCTATAGCAATAGGGATGTTATTTGCAGACTCCAAAGGAAACAATCAATGCAGATTTAAAAAGGGGAGGACAAAAAAAAAAATAGAAAAACCTTGAAGTTTTAATTTGTGTTTCTAGCATAAACCCCTCACCACCAGGGTTGCAATCTTGTTTTCCTTGTATGTGGGGGTTGGACTGGTGGAAGCATCAGGCTGGCTTCTGATGGATGTGCAGTGGTCACTCCCCTCGTCCCTGCCCCTCTCTCTCTCTCTCCAGCTTGAGGTATGCATGGTCTGCTAGCACTTCCTCCTCTGTGCAAGGCTCACTGACCAAATGCTTAGACAACAAGCCTCCATGTATTTAGCTCAGGCTTTGCATTGTGTAAAGACAAGGGGGGAAATGAAGCCTTTTCCTTGCGATCATCAGCAACAGCAGGGATACAGGAGGCAGCAAGCCTGCACTGTGTAGTAGGGGGTGTTTACAGAAGGGCTGATTGATGGCTGTGCACTCACACACTGGGATTTTCTACCAGAGGCTTTGCATGGGGTACTTGCCAGTGATTTACTGCAGTACATGTGCGAAGCAGGGACAGGTTTGCTGCTCTTTTGTCTGGGAGAGAGTGGGACAAATGATACTGGATGCTGCACATATTACTAACCTTAACGCTTGCGCTGTTTTTGTAGGTACAGGACTAGGATGGAACTGCAAAACTAGGAGAGCGCAGCTGCTGAAGAAGCTCTTGTGGCACCTGGCAAATGGGTGCATCATACCGAAAATAACAAGGAGTTCTGCAGAAATGAGTATTTAGATGTAAAGGTTATGCAAAGAAACATATATTTTTAAAATTTATTTAATTTTATATATAAATATATGTGTGTTCTGTTATGTCTAACAGTTAAGATAGATAGGAAATAGATAGATAGATATAAGATGGATATGAGATAGATAGATAGATAGATAGATAGATAGATATGCGATAGACCATAGATAGATAGATAGGAAATAGATAGATAGGAAATAAGATGGATATGAGATAGATATGCGATAGATAGATAGATAGAAAGACCATAGATAGATAGATAGATAGGAAATAGATAGATCGAAAGAAAGACCATAGATAGATATAAGATATATATGAGATAGATAGATAGATAGATAACTAGATAGATAGAAAGACCATAGATAGATAGGAAATAGATAGATAGATCGAAAGAAAGACCATAGATAGATAGATAGATAGATGGATATGTGATAGACAATAGATAGATATAAGATGTATATGAGATAGATAGTTATGCGATAGATAGATAGATAACTAGATAGATGATAGATAGAAAGACCATAGATAGATAGGAAATAGATAGATATAAGATGGATATGCGATAGACAATAGATAGCTGAACCATAGATAGATATAGGATGTATATGAGATAGATAGATAGATAACTAGATAGATGATAGATAGAAAGACCATAGATAGATAGATAGATAGGAAATAGATAGATAGATAGGAGATAGATAGATAGGAAATAGATAGATAGATAGATATGCGATAGGCCATAGATAGCTGGGCTATAGATAGATAGAATTTCCTGGAATTAAATTTGGGTTTAATTCCTATGAATAGATAATCAGATTTGATTTGGATATAAATAAATACCGCCCAAATCAATCAAATGCTGAGATTGCCCTGAAAAGTTGTGTTTGTCCTCTGAGGTCTCCTAGGGCTGTATCAGCCCCTTTCAAGCTTTTCAATGCCAAGACAGAATTAGTATTGTCAGAGTGATAACAGGCTGTTTAAAAACACGCTGCACTGTCAGTTTTATTTATTTTTTATTATTATTAAAACATGGTCGAAAACATATCCCATTTTAGTGACAGACGCTTTCTTCAGTGTCTTCTGACCTGTAAAATGTTGATCGCCATTTTGAGAGATTCGTCCAAATCAAAATTGCAAAAGAATCGTATTTGGCTGGATTCCAAATTTTTGAGGAATTCAAGTCAAATCTGATGAATCAATTTTTAAGGAACAGTTACAAAAATAACATTTGGGGTAAATCTGTCTACATTCACATTGTTGTTTCAAAGTTTTGAAAACTTTTTTTCTTTTTTTCCAAATTAAATGCTATGGCTGCCATATTAATTGTACTGTGTAGATACCTAGCTGTTGATGGATACTATTACTAATATATTAGTAAAGTCTTTTTAAAGCAAGGCAATTATTAAAATGGGCTTTCCACTTAAAACTACATGATGGCATATGGTTAGGATCTCATTGTTGTTGTTCTGAGTAGATGAACTCCCAACAATCCCTACAATTGCCAGTAACAGCAGGTAACATGCTATTGCTTGAATTTAATACATAAAATAATAACTAGGCTTTAGAATTCGGTAAGTTCATTGTACCCTGTTTTTTCAGCTTTGCAATTACATTTGAGTTTCCATTGCTTCCACTGAAGACAAAAGAGCATGCTATGGTTCCAACAACCGCAGCATGCCCTGAGGACCTCATGGTTTCTACCACATTGTGTAAATGGGGTTTGCAAAGGTCACTAACACACATGAATTTGGTCTGGTGTTTTTATTACCAGTAAAAAACACCAGAATAATTGACGACTTTTTTTCTTTTTTGCCACCTTTGGTTTTTGCCACAGTTTTTGTGCATATATTTTATTTATTTTTTGAAAACAGTGTGTGTGTGCTCACACTACGTTGTCTTCGTGGAGTTTGTCACCTATAGAAAGGTGATGTGAAAAATACCTGAAAAAAATATCAAGAACTACAGCATTCTGCATTTTTGAAAATATAAAAAAATGCCAGTAGCCCCTAAAAAATATGTTTACCTTCCTTGCATTCATATTTCCCATAGAATTTCCGCAAACATCTTTTTTCTCTGCAAAGAATGCTGCAAAAAACAAGAAAGGGCAGAAAAGAAATGCCAGCAGAAATCTATGTGTGAAGGCAGCCTAGGGGTAGGTTAACAGTGAGTTTTTTGGAGCAGGTTTTGAGGCAGATTTCCCTGCAGGTTTATCAGCCCAAGCCAGAAGTGGATTTGAGAGGACTCAGACATACAAAGGAAGGACTTATACTTCCCCTGCCTGTTAGATCCACTTCTGACTTTGGCTGTAAAAAAACAAAACAAAAAACCTGCTGGAAAATCTGCCTCAAAACCTCATTGTAAATCCCAAATATACAAAAGGTGGCATGATTAACTTTAGCTACCCTTATGATTTGGAAGCTGAGGGCTCCCTTGTTTCAGTGCTTAAGGCTCTACGGCTATGTTAGCCCTCCGTTCTTAAGTGATGCTGGATTGCTAGAACAGGGGAAACCGATCCCTTATTCCACCCAGCCACAAGACCACAGCTTGATGGCGAACCCTGCCGTTCCATCCAGAGTCTGTGGAAAGAATGGAAACAGCTCAGCTGCTTGTGGTGGTGTGTCTGTGGAATGGATGATAAATGCTTCTGACTGTGCCCTACGGTAATAGATTTTAAGAAGTTTTTAAGAAATAGACCTTGATGGGCCTATATTTAAACCTCAATCATGAGTGATCAGAGCATATTCAGCCCTCAACGATCAGCAGAATGAATGGGTCACGACACTTGCTGCAGGTCTGCAGTCTCTTTTTTTTACAATTACTTTTTGACTATTTTATGGTTATTGCTGTAAATTCCGTATTCAAGTGAAGGAGGCAAAACCGCAGCACCTGGTGCAGACCGAGATGGATACATGACTGTTTCAAGTACAGTCCATCAATCTCATGTTGACCTTATTCTTAGGGTACAGCCACACAGTCAGGTTTCTTGATGCAGTTTTGAAAGAAAAAAATAAGAGTGAATTCAAAAAACGAGAAAAAGTTGTACTTGTTCTTTACACTTTCTCTCCTTTTATGGCCCACTCCTTTGGCTTCCAAAGCTGCGTCCAGAAACCTGTGGTCGGACCCTAAGGGTATTCCATCAATATGCATTCATGTTTAATCCAAGCATAGTAAACTGCTTAATTTTTCATTGCTGCATCTGTTCCATTTTGTTTCCTTCCCATTGGTCAGCGGGTGCACTTTGGTGCTCAATATTTTCAACATACAATGGTCTTTTCTGACCCATCGTAACTTGAAACTAAACTCACCATACAATGTCTCAGACTCAGATCCAACCAATCAAGGTCACTTCTCTGGTAAAATAGCCGTATTAGTTACTAGTTAGCAGCTATTCCGGATTATAATATGTAAGGACTTGTTTTATCTGCCTTAAATCTTAATTTTCTTTTATCTTGCATGACATTTTGGGGCTTTGGAACCGATTGCTCAACTTACAATGGTCACCCTGGAACCAATTAATATTGTAACTTGAGGGACGGCTGTACTAGATATTGTTGAGCGAAGTTCGATTCAGCTGCTTTGCCGAATTTTACCAAAAAATGTGCTTTGTCATCACATAGCGCATTTCTTTGTAAGTAGCTGGCATAATCACAGGAAATAGCGATTGTGCTGGCCCCCATCATTAAACCCCTCAAATGCTGCGTTCATCACTGATCACAGCATCTGAGATGAATATTAAGGCCTTTCAAAGGGGTGATCAGTCAAAGTAAAAATACAAATTGTACTTGCCTCCTCCATTTAAGCTTGAAGATCCAGCACAAAATCTCGCGCGGTGCGTCATGACATCATGGGGACATCATACGTCACCTTGCATGAGATTTTGCACGGGATCCTCAGTCAAGATGGCATGGCAGTCTCTTCACGCTCAAATGGATGAGGTGAGCATTTTTATTTTTTACCGCCATTTCAGGGAAAATTGATTCATTACCACAAAGCACAAGGAAATTCGGATCGAAGTCCACGTCTGATACGTCGATTCGCTCAACACTAATTGCAGAACATGGTGATGTAATGGCCTTTGATGACATTTTACAACATATACCAGCTCTCGGTGAGTACTGATCCTTGCCGAGATCCCTCTCGTGTAGGGAATCTTACTGGCATTGCTACCTGGTAAAAAGTATGCAAATTACTTGGCCCCAAATGAGGGAATTTTCTCTCTAGTGCCACCAAGGGCTAATTTGCAAATTGAATAACAGCAAGGACTGGTGCAGGCCAGATAAATCCAAATTCTAGCCCAAATATAGGACTAAACATAGAGAATTGTGAGACTAGCCTGGGGTTGTTAGAAATGTAGATGGAAAAGATTAGGCTACTGCACAAGTTAAAACCTTCACTTTTAGTCCCAATAATCATGACAGCACACAGTCTATGGATTCTTACTTCAACCAGCTACTTTCATAGGACATACTGGTTAGACTGGAATAGTGTGTCCTTAAAGAGGACTTGTCACCTCTCTTGACTTGTCTGTTTTAGGCTACTTGCATTCCCCCTGCAATCACTATTCTGGAGAATCGTTTTTCTCTGACTCTATGTTCTGCAGTTATTTCTGCTAGAAGTTTATGGATAAAGGTACAGATGGTTGGTACCAGTTGGGGTATGTCCATGCACAGTCATCCACTGGCAGTATTGGACACACCCCAACTGGTAACATCTAACTGCATCTTTATCCCTAAACTTCTAGGAAGAATAGAAAAAGAATGACAAAACATAGAGTCACAAGAATAAATGATCCAGAATTTTTATTTCACACGGAATACAATTATTTACTAAAACATACATGTCAGGAGTGGTGACAGGTCCCCTTTAAATTATGTAATGTAAATAAAGAGAAGAGTAAAGTATATAGAAGCTTCCAATCATCATTTACATGTATATATCGTACATGTTTTGTGTTTTTTTATAACCATTTTGCTCCGATCACAGATCCTCCTCACGGCAGGTGAGTCTTGGCTGAGCAGCACGGCTTACTGATCACAAGGCACCCTGGGCACCTCCATAACCTAGCCCCATCTAGTGATACAGCAAAGTGCAACTCCATCCTCAGCCAACCTTCATGCCCAGCACGGCTAAGTGTGAGCCCCTAAAGGGAACAGAATACAATTCACCCATGAAGAACAAAGCCTGATATAAAGTGCATGTTAATCATCACATAGGTTATTGCTAGTCCAATATAATATAAAAAGCGTTCTACATGTTTATCACAATATACATGTAGAACATAGAGATAGTCACTACTTATTTTGCCGGCTGCCCACACTTGAGGTTGTCTGACTTCAGCGAATGTCATATATCATGTAGAGAAAGTTAATACCAGACACTTACCAATGTATTGGGATTGTCCAAATCGCCTCCTTTGCTGGCTTTATTCATTTTGCCATCTCATTATACACTGCTCGTTTCCAGTAGTACAGTCCACCCTGCAATCCAGCAGAGGTGGTCGTGCTTGCACACTATAGGAAAAAGCGTCGGCCTTTGTGCACTCCTGCTGTCCCGGCCACCCAAGGCGCTTTTTCCTACAGTGGCCAAGCACGACCACTTCTGCTGGATTGCAGTGTGGATGTAACTACGGAAACAAGCCGTGTATAATGAGATGTAAAAATGAATCCAGCCTGCACCTGAAGCAATATGGACAATCACAATACATTAGTAAGCTGCCTTGTATTACCTTTCTCTACATTCGCTGAAGTGAGACAAGCCCTTTAAGGATGTAGTTTGCCGCAAGGGAGTGGTAAATGCTCTGAAAGTCCTCACTGGGGCACCCCTTTACCTGTATCCTTATTAGTCTATGCTTTCATGAAATCCTAAGTTCGTGGTCGGAACACCTTGCCTCTGTCCACAGATACTGTATATGTTTTCTACAGTTCAAATAAACATCATATCTTTGTAACCAGCTTTTTTAGTCTTATTCGATTTTTTTATTTATTTAGTGAGTTCAAGGAGTCAAAAACTGCCCACAGGAAAACTATCCCCCGTGTTAACCAAGCCATGTCACAATAGTAATTTGCCTTACAGTACATTCACGTAACAGTGAAAAATGGCACGTGCCGGCTTTTTTTTAACAGCCGTCACACATCAGTTTGCAGAATCCTTACTTTTTTTTTTTTTTTGTTAACAGGCCGAGAATAACGTCAAAAAGTAGGACATGTCCTGTTGTGCCCGGTTTCCCAGACCAACAGCCCTCATACAATCATACAATTCAAAGGGGCTGTTTTTAATGGCAATATTTCAAAAAGGCATTGAAGGCATTGTATAAAAATGGCTCTTCGTGAATGTAGCCTTACACGTGGATTTTCAGCATTGTTCACTCTCATTGCGTATTTTTGTATCTGCAGCATCTCCTGAATTCTGCACAGTTATGCTGTGGTATGTATGTCTTGGGTTTTAAAGACCTAGGCCACATGCATTGTGCTATAAATTGTCGTGTACAAGATTACCCTTAAGGGTAAGGCCACACGGTCAGGTTTCTCCATGCAGTTTTGGAAGCCAAAATCAAGTGTGGATTATAAAAGGTGAGAAAGTATACAGAACATATGCCGCTTCTCTTTTTTTTTTTATTCACTCCTGGTTGTGGCTTCCAAAACTGCACGCAGTAACCTGACCGTGTGGCCTTGTTCACATTTCCATGTCAGTATTATGTACGTTAAAAAAGCGTCCTTATTTAATCAGTGAAGATGTCCGTGAAGGATCCGTGGTGTGTCTGTTTTTACCCTCCATGTGTCATCCATAATCCACGGATGTTGCTCAGCTGAAAATTTATTTAAAGAGTGTGAAAAACGGACGATCCCATTGGTGTTGTATCCATGAATTTCACTGACCCATAGACATCAATGGGTGTGTTTAAACCGCATCACCGACCAAACTAGTACATGTCTTTGTGATTTTTTACTGACCCATGGGCAGTAAAAAAATACTGATGTGTGAACAGGTACGTGGGAAATGTGGACAGCACGCGTCCATGAAAAATGGAAGTGTGAACGTGGCCTAGGAGAAGACTTTTTATCTCTCTTCTTTTTACAGAACAAGAAACTTGGATGCCAAGAGTCAATCTTAAGAAGAGTCACTGCAGTTGCATTTAACTTTTTACTTCACAGAAGAACCAATGGATTAATATTTTCCTTCTTTGGGATTATTCTTTAAGCTTTGTCAATAATATTACAGTTTTACTCTCGATAAAAGTATTACATTGCCTGGCCGTGTTATTACTAATTAGCCAGCAGAGGTAAGAATTTCCCAGCCTTTGCTTCTCTCTGTTTGAATCGGCTTCCGTCTGAACGGAGTAAATTATATTACTTGGTGACGGTTTCTGTGCTTTTATGTGACAGAACCGGTAACCAGGTTCCTAAAAAAAGACTCAAGAAAAGGATCTCTGCAGGTGGGGGTTCAGGTCAATGCATCTTTTAAACAAGTAGCATCAAATATTTAAATCATGATATATTTTTGTACGGAAATGACAAATCTCTGGCTTTTATTTAAATCATAGAAGGTTTGATAACATCGTCGGCTTAAACTTATACCAAAGGAGATAAAGACCGGCGCTTTCATAACGGTGTCACCACCTCCAGCTGTTTAGTTCTTAAAACAACACAAATGCAAATTGAGGAATACATGAAAAATACTACAAATGACAAATAGAACTTCACATAAAGCAGACTAAAGATTTTTATTTTTTTATAAGACAAAATTAGAGAATGACATTGAAAGAAAAATTGTAATAAGAAGATAGTAAAGCCTAATAAACATGCGAGTCCTCACAGGTCAGTATTTGCTAGGCCACTGTAGGGTGCTCAGTCAGATGTTGCATTACATATTGCTGTCCTCTCGACCCAAACTTCATAGACCAGAATAAATCCGTAGTAGAGCATCAGACATATCGGTATTACAGCCCAATACAACTCTCTATCTATACAGAGCGATAGCTTGACCAAGTGCAAGCAGTTGACTTAGATTTCCAGGCCTGACATTCTCGGCAATGAACCTTCCACTTCACAAAGGGGTTGAGTTCTGGTTCTAGTAGAGAGTGCACTAAAATTGCCATGGAAACTTGTGGCCCTTTATTTGGGTAAAAGTAACAAAAGTTAAAGGGTTTGTCCAGCCTTTACTAAGTGATTGCCAATCCTCAGAATAGGCTATCACCAGCTGATTGGCAGGGGCTTGACACCCCATCACTCCGCCAATCTGCTGTTTAGGTGTAAGTCCATTGCCAGAAGTTAGTGCAGGAACTAAACAGCACTGTCAACCCTGTAGTGGAGGGATTGAAAGCTGGACAACTACTTTACGTAGATTAGGACACATGGTCTTCAACACTGATCAGGAAGGCAGGTTCATCTGATGTGATTTTACCACTTCAGATATTTATGGCATGTTCACAAATTCCAGTTAAGTTGTCACAACCAGGATTAGGCTAAAGTAGAGTTGGCCAATATAACATTGTTCTGTAGGGTTCACACTTCAGTTATTTCATCAGTTATTTCCATCAGTTATTGCAAACCAAAACCAGGTACGGGTTAAAAACACAGAATAGCTGCAAATCTTTACATTTTACCTTATCTATGAGTAGGCTTCGCTACTGTTTTTGATTCACAATAACTGATGAAAATAACTGATCAAATAACTAAAGTGTGAACTCAGCCTAACTCGCATAGACTTCACTGACAAGAGTAGCATTCATACACAGCCACGGTTCCATTTGATATACTTCTGTATGGTTGGTTGCCTTGGTTTGCAAGACAGCAGTAAAGGGACTTCTATTTTCCCGATAGAGGGCCCAATGGGTGGGGCATCATCCTAACATTGTTCTCTTCTTATCTACCAGGTATGGAACCTTGTATGGTCCTCTCTTCCTGTAGCCCAAACATCTGAAGAGTTGTTCAATGATGTTTACTTGGGACATCTGAGTTCCTGTTGCCTTCTTGTCCACTTGAACAAATCTCACTCACGTGATCAATAGCTTTGTACCCTTGTTGGCACATCTTAACACAAAATAGTGTATGAACTGTATGTGATATATTTATTAACCATTTGCACAGCAATTTAGTGCTGTTTGTACCTTGCACATCAGTTTGTAAAAATTCTGTATATATAAAAAATATATATACAGCGCAAGCAGTCACAGAGAAGTACAGATCATATCAAACATATTAAAAAGAAAAGAAGAGAATGAACTTCAGGGTTGGTGTGACAAATTGAATATAGAATCTGTTTCAGTCATTAAATGTGACTAGCTTCTATCGGAGTGCAGACAAATATAATTTCCCTTAAAAACACTTACATCTTGGTCCTCGGCAGGGGTTTAGCTATAGTCAGCACTCGCACCAGGAGACCCAGGTAAAGATTTTGTACTTAAGCCAAGGAACTTCAAATTAAACCTGCTCCTGGCCCATATAATCGACTAGTGCTGGACATCTGTCAAGTAGTGTTGATCGTGAATATTCTAATCGTGAATATTGGAACTTCGAGAATTTGCGAATATCTTCGTAATCGTGAATATTCTAGATTTTTTTTTTATCAGTACCCATGATCCCTCACTGCTTCTTGTGGGCCAATGAGAAGTCTACGATATTTTTGACTTTAGGAGTAGTGTTGATGGCGAATTTTCGAATTGCAAATTTTCCAATTAACGATTTTCGCAATCAAGAAAATAATGAGATCACAAATTCTAGAATTTGCGAATATATGACGAATATTCGCCCAAATCTTTGTGAAATATCGCAAATTCGAATATTGCCCCTGACGCTCATCACTGCTGTCAGGTAGAAGTAGTATTAAGTGTGACAAGCAATTTTTAATACAATAAACATTAGGAAATGTGGCCATGACATATAATTTGTGTAAAACAGTTGGTCTGGACCCACTTTGTCACTGAACCGATTTGACTTGGGGACTAGTGTTGGTCGAGCACCAAAGTGCTCGAGTAGAACATCTCGGGATGCTCGGGTGCTCTACCGAGCACCCGAGCACAATGGAAGTCAATGGGGGAACCCGAGCATTAAACCAGGCACCCCCTGCTCTGAAGAGGGGAGGGTGTTTGGTTCATAGGAAAAGGTCAGAAATTGATAGAAACACCACTGAAATGGTTCGGTAACAGCATGTGGAGGATGTCTGGATGCATCTTGGACTCCCAGGTCGCTGCTGGGAACGATGTTGTCCGAGTAGTACGCCACTTTTACAGACTGACAATAATACGCACCAAACCGAAGATAAAATCGATTTTAGAGGAAAAATTGTTAGGAAACATTTGTTCCTGTATATTTACTTGTATATAAACTGCAAGTGCTTATAAATCACAGAAAAAAATGCACCAAATGGATATGCCACTGACTATACTAGCTAGTCATACAAGCAGATATTAAAAGCTGAGACTTTTGCCAATATATTCCTGTCAGGAACACATCGGAGCCAATCATGCACCACGTCATGGTCTCTCAGCATGGCAAGGGTCCTACCACTACGCTAACTATGGTATGAACACGGTCTGAAGGTGATGAAATCCAGCTCACAGCCAAGCTTCCACACAACCGCATAGCAGGACAACTAATGCAATGTGAATAAAGCAAGACTGTAAGCCACACCCATATCAGACCGTGTGATGGAGGTTACCAGGTGCAAAAGAATGTTTAAATGCCAGGTAAAGGCACATTCAATACATATAAAATAAAATCACAGAAATATAGTGGCAAATATGGGGGAACTGCTCAAACCCCAAACACTGTAGCGTGTTTCTCATTTGGGGAGCAGTTCCACCGCATGTGGACCGCAGCAAACGACCATCCCCAGCAAAAAATGCATACAATGGAGGATGCCGGCGTGGTCCACATGCACCACAAAGGCATCCTACATAAAACAGAGCATTGTGAGGATGAAAATATATAAATATCACAGAAAAAAATGCACCAAACAGATATGCCACTGACTATACTAGCTAGTCATACAAGCAGATATTAAAAGCTGAGACTTTTGCCAATATATTCCTGTCAGGAACACATCGGAGCCCATCATGCACCACGTCACGGTCTCTCAGCATGGCAAGGGTCCTACCATTATGCTAACTATGGTATGAACACTGTCTGAAGGTGATGAAATCCAGCTCACAGCCAAGCTTCCACACAACCGCATAGCAGGACAATTAATGCAGTGTGAATAAAGCAAGACTGTAAGCCAAGTGCAAGTGCTGCCAAAAATTACAAGTAAGAGGCACTCCAATAGAACCTGTATATCACATAAAGGAGGGCCTCATTCACATTGTGGTTCAATGTTTTAGGTAGTGGGACTCCTACATCCATAAAGCCTATTCACTAAGGGAAAGGGCTGCCAAAAATTACAAGGAACTGGCACGCCAATACACCCTTTATTACACATAAAGGAGGGCATCATATACACCCTTGAAAAATTTTGATTGATGGCCTGCTGGTGACCCTCAAAAACATTAGGAGTAAGGGCCAGCTGGTGACCCTCTTAAACATTAGGGGAGAGGGCCTGCTGCTGATCTGACCATCTAAAACATTAGGGGTGAGTGCCTGCTGCTGAGCTGACCATCTAAAACATTAGAGGTGAGGGCCTGCTGCCGAGCTGACCATATAATAATTTAGGGGTGAGGGTCTGCTGCTGAGCTGACCTTCTAAAACATTATGGTTGAGAGCCTGCTGGTGACCCTCTAAAACATTATGGGTGAGGGCCCACTGCTGAGCTGACCCTCTAAAATATTAGGAGCGAGGGCAGCCAAATAAACATGTTGATATGATAGAGGAGGAGGACGAGAAAATGGAGATTAAACCATATACCCTTTTAAGTGGTGGAAGGGGTGCATGGGAATACAGTGTATTCAATACACCATAAAAGCCACATTTAGAGTGCCTTTATGTTCAGCCGCTTTCCTCTGGTGGAGTAGAGAAGTCAATGAAATCCAGGCCTTGTTCATTTTTATAAGAGTCAACCGATCAGTTATTGTGCAGCACTGAATACCCGCTCTGACAAAACGCTGGCGGCAGGGCAGGCCAGCACCTCCAAAGCGTAGAGCGCCAGTTCGTGCCACGTGTCCATCTTGGACACTCAATAGTTGTAAGGCACAGAGGGATCACTGAGGACACTGTCTGCTACGTACTCCTTCACCATCTTCAAAAATATTTCCCTCCTTGTGACACTAGGCCACACATCAGGTTGAGGGTGCTGGCGGGGTGTCATAAAACTGTCCCAGGCCTTAGACAGTGTTGCCCTGCATCTGTTGGAACTGCTGTTCCCCTTGTCTCCCCAGCTCGATTGGCCAAGGAACTACGTACTGCAGCCAGCGTTGTCAGATGGAAATGTTTGGAGCAATTTTTTAACAACGACCTTCTGGTATTGCACCATTTTGCTCGTCCTCTCCACCACAGGAATTATTATTATTATTATTATTATTTATTATTTAAGCGCCATTCATTCCATAGCGCTGTACATATGATAAGGGGTGCACATACATCTTACAGACAATTGCACTAATCATAAACAAAATGAGTTACAAACTGGTACAGAAGGAGAGAGGGCCCTGCCTGTGAGGGCTTACAATCTACATGGTATGGGAGAAGGACACAGTAGGTGCGGGTGAAGCAGGTCGTGGCGGTATAGAGGCAGCAGGGTCACTGGTTGTAGGCTTGTCTGAAGAGGTGGGTTTTCAGGTTTCTTTTGAAGGATTCCACTGTAGGTGAGAGTCTGATATGTTGGGGTAGCGAGTTCCAGAGTATGGGGGATGCACGGGAGAAATCCTGGAGTCGATTGTGGGAAGAGGCAATAAGAGGAGAGGAGAGAAGGAGGTCTTGTGAGGATCGGAGAGTGCGTGTGGGGGTGTATCGGGAAATTAGCTCAGAGATGTAGGGAGGGGACAGGTTATGGACGGCCTTATATGTATTTGTAAGTACTTTGAAGTGAATTCGTTGGGCAATGGGGAGCCAGTGAAGGGATTGGCAAAGGGGAGAGGCAGAGGAATAATAGGGTGAGAGGTGGATTAGTCGGGCAGCAGAGTTGAGGATAGATTGGAGGGGTGCGAGAGTGCTAGATGGAAGGCCACAGAGGAGAATGTTGCAGTAGTCTAGGCGGGAGATAATAAGGGCATGTACAAGTATTTTTGCAGATTCAAAGTTAAGGAAAGCGCGGATGCGGGAGATGTTTTTGAGTTGGAGACGGCAGGTGGTGGAAAGGGCTTGGATGTGCGGTCGGAAGGAAAGGGCAGAATCCAAGATCACTCCAAGGCAGCGGGCTTTGTTGACTGGGGATAGTGTGCAGCCATTGATCGTGATAGATAGGTCTGTAGGGGGGGTTGAACAAGATGGGGGAAAGATTATGAATTCTGTCTTATCCATGTTAAGTTTAAGAAAGCGAGAGGCGAAGAAGGATGATATAGAAGATAGACATTGTGGGATTCTAGATAGTAAGGTGGTGATGTCTGGACCAGAGAGGTAGATTTGTGTGTCATCAGCGTAGGAGTGATACTGAAAGCCATAGGACTCTATGAGCTGTCCCAGGCCAAAAGTGTAGATAGAGAAGAGCAGGGGTCCTAGGACAGAGCCTTGCGGGACACCAACAGAGAGGGAATGAGACGAGGAGGTGGTGCGGGAGTGGGAGACGCTGAATGTCCGGTCTGTGAGGTATGATGTGATCCAGGAGAGGGCCAGGTCAGTGATGCCAAGAGATGAGAGCGTTTGCAACAGAAGGGAGTGGTCAACAGTGTCGAAGGCAGAGGACAGGTCAAGGAGAAGGAGGACAGAGTATTGTTTCTTGGTTTTGGCTGTGAGTAGGTCATTGGTGACTTTGGTAAGGGCAGTCTCGGTCGAGTGGTGGAGTCGGAAGCCAGATTGTAGGCGGTCAAAGAGGGAGCAGGAGGAGAGGTGGGAGGACAGTTCTGAATGGACATGTTGTTCAAGTAGCTTTGAGGCATACGGAAGAAGTGATATGGGGCGATAACTGGACAAGGAAGATGGGTCAAGTGAAGGTTTTTTGAGGATGGGTGTAATGGTAGCATGTTTAAAAGCAGAGGGGAAGACACCAGAGTTTAGTGATAGGTTGAAGAGATGAGTTAGGGCTGGGATAAACACTGCAGTGAGGTTAGGGATGAGGTGGGATGGGATTGGGTCAAGTGCACAGGTGGTCAGATGAGATTTGGAGAGTAGAGTGGAGAGTTTACCTTCTGTAATGGTAGAGAAGTGGGTTTTGGGAGAAGAGGACCGAGCAGTTGTGTAGAGGGTCTGTGGGGACTGTGTAGTAAAGCTTTCTCTGATGTGGACTATCTTTTGTTTGAAATATTTGGCAAAGTCCTCAGCTGAGAAGAGAGGAGAGGGTGGGGGCGCTGGGGGACAGAGAAGGGAATTAAAAGTGCTAAAAAGTTGTTTAGGGCTGTGGGACAGGAAAGATATGAGAGATGAGAAGTAAGCCTGTTTTGCATCAGCGAGTGAGGATTTGAATATGAGGAGGGATTGCTTGTATGCGGTGAAATGATCTTTAGAATGGGATTTCTTCCATTGCCGCTCAGCAGCCCTGGAAGCTTGTCTGAGTTTTTTGGTCAGGTTGGTGTGCCAGGGTTGTCTGTTGATTTTCCGGATTTTGTTGTGTGTGAGGGGGGCAACAGTGTCCAGAGCTGTACTTAATGTGGTGTTATATAGGGTGGTAGCAGCTTCTGGGTCTTGGAGGCAACAGATGGTAGAGAGTGGGAGAAGAGAGTCAGAAAGCAAGCAAAATTCAAGCTGTTTGAGGTTCCTGCGGGGGTGTGCTAGTGTGTGGACTGGGGGAGCTGCAGAAGAGACCAATGAAGAGAAGGTGAGTAGATTGTGGTCGGATAGGGGGAGAGGCAGATTAGAAAGGTTAGATAGGGAGCAGAGGCGGGAAAAGATCAGATCCAGAGTGTGACCATCTCTGTGGGTGGGAGCTGAAGACCACTGTGATAAGCCGAAGGAGGAAGAGAGCGACAGGAGTTTAGAGGCGGCCGAGTGGCATGTGTCAATAGGGATGTTGAAGTCACCCATGATGATAGTGGGGATGTCGGCAGAAAGAAAGTGTAGTAGCCAGGTGTTAAAGTGGTCAAGAAATATGGTGGCTGGGCCTGGGGGGCGGTAAATGACTGCTACTTGAAGGTTGGAGGGAGAGTAGATGCGAACAGAGTGTACTTCAAATGAGGTGAGCGTAATGGAGGGTGGCAGTGGAGTTGGGCTGTAGGAGCAGGTGTCTGATAGGAGAAGACCAACTCCTCCACCATGTTTGCAGCCAGGGCGGGGGGTGTGAGTGAATTGAAATCCACTATAAGAGAGTGCAGCAGGGGAGGTGGTGTCTGAGGGTGTCAGCCATGTCTCTGTGAGACCCAGAAAGGAAAGGTTTTGAGAGATGAACAGTTCATGGATGTATGACAGTTTGTTACAGACGGAGCGCGCGTTCCATAATGCTCCTGCAAGAGGAACTAAAGGCACAGGGGTCAGAGGAATGGTTATTAGGTTTAAGGGGTTGTAGAAATTTGTAGACGGAGATTTGTAGTGGGACATGGAGGTGATAATGGGGATTTGCTGAGGGGGTCCTGGATTTGGAGAGATATCACCAGCAGTAAGGAGAAGCAGAGAAAGTGTTAATAGATGAGAATAGGAGAGGGCATGAGGTGTCTGTGTGTGTTTGGGAAGGAAGTGTTTTATGTTGGCAAACAGGTTTGTGCAAGCGGTCAGATGAGAAGGTAAGATGGACGAAGAGATGAATAGTTCCTTGCTGGGTGAATGGATGAGGGGGTATTTCAGGAGGTTATGGACAAGGAGGAGGAGTACGAGGAAAAATTTAAACATTGTTTGCATTGACTATGTCTGTAATTACCTGTGGTCCCCGTCTGGTTCAATTCTGGTATAATTCAGTCTGTGCACTTAAAAAGTTGCACTTGAGAGATGTTGCATGTGGAAAGACCAAGGAATGAGAGATGAGAAGATCTCTTTGTAGCGGGGGTTAAGAAGGGTAAACAACTTGTAATCGGTGCTGGCCAAAATGCATACAACGCGAGGGTCACGGGAAAGGCAGCCTAACATAAAGTCAGCCATGTGTGCCAGAGTCCCAACAGACAAGACTTTGCTGTCCTCATCAGAAGGATGACTCTCAATCTCCTCATCCTCTTCCTCCTCTTCTACCCATCCACGCTGAACAGATAAAATAAAACTTCCATGGGTACTACCCTCTGTAGCGGAGGCAACCGTGTCCTGCTCCTCATCATCCAATTTGCGCAGAGAAGATGAACTGAGGGTAGTCTGGCTATCACCCTGTATAATGTCTTCCCTCATTTCCACCTCTTCCACATGCAAAGCGTCTGCCTTAATTTTGAGCAGCGAGCGTTTGAGTAGACACAGAAGTGGGATAGTTACAATGATAATAGTGTTATCGCTGCTCACCATTTCTGTTGATCCCTTAAAGTTGCGTAAAACCTCACAGAGGTCAGTCATCAATGCCCACTTGTCGCTTGTAAGAGCAGAAGCTGACTGGAAAGGTGACGACCATGTTGCAGCTGGTATTCCACTACTGCCCTCTGCTGCTCACAAAGCCTGGCCATCATGGAAACGTGGAGTTCCAGCACGTGCTCATGTCGCACAACAGTCGGTGAACTGGCAATTGCAAGCGCTGCTGCAGCGTTGCCAGACCAGCGGAAGTTGTCGATGACTTGCGGAAATGGGCACACACGTGGCGCACTTTCACCAGTAGCTCAGGCAAATTGGGGTCGGTTTTGAGAAACCGTTGAACCACTAGGTTGAATACGTGGGCTAGGCATGGTATGTGTGTGAGCTTGCCGAGCTCCAAAGCTGCCACCAAGTTACAGCCATTATCAAACACAACCATACCTGGTTCTAGGTTGGGTGGCGATAGCCACAGCTCAGTCTGGTCCCTTATCTCCTGCCACAGCTCTGCAGTGGTGTGCTGTTTGTCACCTAAGCAGATCAGTTTAAGTACAGCCTGTTGCCGCTTCCCCACTGCAGTGCTGCACTGCTTCCAGCTACTTACTGATGTCTGACTGATGCTGCAAGACGATAATTCAGAGGTGGAAGTGGAGGAGGAGGCGGAAGAGGAGAAGGGGGTAAAAATGCCTCTCAGATGGGAGGGTTCATTTGTACAGAGGATTGGTAATCCTAGGCTGAATGATCAGGAGGATATGATAGTCCTCCTCTTTACAGTACCCCTATGGTTGGGAGAAGCAAAACTATAGCTCCTGTTTATTTGATTCCCCCAACCATAGGGGTACTGTAAAGCGGAGGACTATCATATCATCCTGACCATTCAGCCTAGGATTACCAATCCTCTGTACAAATGCACCCTCCCATCTGAGAGGCATTTTGACCCAGTTATCGCCACAGGTTATTACCTGCGGCATCTATATCGTTCTGTACGAATTCCCCGACATGGACAGAAACGTGCCACGTCAGGATGGTAACAGAAGCGCACTAGCTGGCTATTCATATTTTTAGATTTAGGGATCGGGCCTGAGTAGGGACAGGTATCCGGACAGGGTCGCCCCTTTTGGGGAGGGTGCTCTGTGTAGATAGGTAGATTGAAACTAGCCCCCTTCACCTTCAATAGGGTGTATTAGGGCACAGAGCTCCACCATATTTAACTCACCCTGTCCAATACCGTGATCCTCCACTGGACCTACACCTGAAGTCTGTCGGATTCGCCCTCCTCAGACTTCCCTGGTCCCGGTATATCTATTGGTCTGGTAAGACTTCTCACACCTTTCACTGGGTGTAGCAGGATTTCTCTTTGTCTGCCAGTATTGTTGAGGTACCAGGCTTAGACCCCTTACGTTTTTAGAGTTTTGCATTACAGGTGGTGTGTTTTATTTCATCATTAATTAAAAGTTATATTTTAGATATACAATCTTCCTTTGGGGGTCCACTTTTGCTTGAATATTAGAGTGTTTGATTGAGCCTACACACTTGAGAGCTCTCATTTTGCTAATTAGTTCTGAGGATTCTGTTAACCAGACTCTTGGCTACTGAGACTGGACTTTGTGGAAGACATGAAGCTAGGTATCGTGTTTCTTGTGCTCTGGCAGCAGGCACAGTTTCACCACGCCACGGGGCCACGGCCTTTGCGTGCACCATCAGCAGCATGGCCACTTCCCCGTCCCTTACTGCTCGCCTTGCGCATATTAAATGGTATATATGCTTGTAAGTATTTCACACGAACAGTAGCGCAGGTTTTGTAAGTGTATGCGCAAATAAAGTACACAGAATGTCATAGATATTTTTAGGATGCGCACACATTAAACAGGAGGTATAGCGCAAGTAATGTCGCTGTCATCACTGCCTACTAAACAATTACACTGAATGAATGTCACTGATATTTAGGATACGCAAACGTTATACAGAAGATGTAGAGATATAGTGCAGATAATGTAATTGTCCGTAGTGGACACCATCTATTAAAAAAGTACACTGGATGTCACATATATTTTTAGGCTGCGCACACGTTAGACAGGAGATGTAGCGCAGATAATGTTGCTGTCTGCAGCAGCCAAACAATTGCAAGCTATTTAGCGCAGGTTGCGCTAAAAATATATATTGCTGCCAGATACAACTGTAGTCCTTAAAAGGACTTTTGGGTCTCTAACAAGTTTTAGCAATTTAGTGCAGGTTACACAAAAAATATATATTGCTGCCACACACAATAGTCCTTAAAAGGACTATTGGGTCAATAACAAGTATAAAAACTAAAATATTGCTATTTCAATCTTTACACTATCTCTCCCTTCTGCTCTCCAGTTCTCCCTGACTAATACTGAGCCGAACACGTGTTACGGCCATCCAATCACTGTAATGCCAGCAGCCAACATGGCTACGGCATTACAGTAATGGCAGTACTTACCTGCACATTTATTGGCTGCGTAGCAGGCAACAAACGTGCGGGGAGGAGACTCGAGCATCGTGCTCGAACACACACAGTATTTGGCTGAACACAGCAATGTGCCGAGTATCGCGATGCTCGAGCCGAACTGGTGTGTGGCCGAGCATGCTCGCCCAACACTATTGGGGACTACTCTCAAGGTCATTGTCATTGTGATCCCCTGAAGTAGGTTCCTTTCAGAAGGCGGGTCAAGAGACACCTGTACATTGAACCAAGGGGACAGGCAGAAGCGTTGTCAGAGGATAAGCCTAGGTGAGTTCTTTCAATAACATAAAGCAGCTAGTAGGTCAGGTCAAGTGGCACAGGGTCAATACAGTTATCAGGCAGTGGTCAGGACAGGTGGTATGGGGTCCATAAGTTTATCATGCAGAGGTCAGACACACGAGTTCAGAATACACAATTGTGGCACACTTTTGAAACAACTAGACTAGCGAGGAACCTTATTGCTAAGACACCTTTCCATAGGGAAAGGAGCCATATATTCCCCAGAGGAATGCTGTCATAGGCTGCAGACGGATTAGACCGTGTGTGTGCTGACCCTTTAAGTGCTGGGAAGAGCATGGATGACCTGTGGGAGCATGCAAAATCCAGATCAGGAGACAGAGAGCAGGGACAGCAGTGAATGATGCAACGGGAGTGTTGAGTACTTTGGTGGCCATGACCGCCGAAAGAGGGGAGATGCTGGTAGACATGGACATACCTTGTTATATCTAACTGTATAACTTTTATATCATTACTTCTACAAGGTACAAAAAATAACAATATCACATGGGTTGGGTAGATACTCGAATCGACGATAAAATATACTCATCAAACGTATCTAATAAAAGGCAAAACTCCATGACCGTAATGATAATCCCTAAAGTATAGAAGGATGTGTGTATTAATCAATCCATAATTAAGCTTTTACTCCAGCTGTATAATTACTGCTACATCTTTAAGCCTGCCTAACAGGTACACTTTAATTAATGGGGAGCTCGGTTTTGGTTGATATCAGCAGCTGTTGTACTTTGTTCAGTTTGATTTGAAATAAAGCGATAATGTTCTTGCCATGTATCTAAAACATATCCCCGTAATCATATCATAAAATTGATGTTTTAAAGAAATCATTCACTTTAAAGTAATTGCAAATACCATTTAGGAAACCTTTCATGTTTCCAACGTAGTAAATCACTGATCGTCTTATTCACATTACGCACACTGTAAGTGGTTATAAATTTATATAAAATGGTTAATTACAACCCAAAATGACATTTACAATATATATTGCTGGGGTCCTGCAATGTAATTGACTTTACTAAAGTCTTGCAAATGTAAGCTGATGTAGACACAGTGTTGTAAATGTAATGTCGACTAAAAATCACATCTTAATCTACTACTTGTGCAGTGAGCTTAAAAGGGTTTTCTAGTTTGTACCAACATCCTTTAAAATAAGCCTTGATGAAGGTAGTTGTAATTTTGGACTGTATTTATTTTACCTGTATTGCTCCTATCTCCTGTTCTGGGCTGTGGTCACATGACCATGTCCATGCTGCTCTGTCTTATTTCCTGTGATGTTATGTCCATGGGAGGGGCAGTGATCGGGGAGTGTCTATGCAACTAGCTGGGTGGGAGGAGCTATAAACTAGCTGGGTGTTGTTAAAGGCGGTGCTGGAGCTGTGGTAGAGAAAGGAGAAGTGCATCATGGGTTTGGTTGGATACAGGAACAGGAAGTGCTAAATACAGGATGCTATAACAGTTCTGACTATTCGCCTGTCAGAAGGCCCAGATAACAAAATAGTGGTAAAGAATATACTATAATCACAGACTACCACCATTAAAACTTAGCCTTTATTTCAAAATGTATATTGAAAAAGTAAACCAATGTGCCATTTAGTGTGATGTCGGCAGTTTCGTAGCCCCTGAAACCAGGAAGGGAAAATCTGATCCCTAGCCTGTCCCTATGCTACATACCCTGCCTTGAACGGAATAGCCACCCCGATAGGAGCGATCCCATGTCAGGAACCTCCTGTACTTTCTAGGATGGCCCTGGCCTGGGGATAGACACTATCAACAAAAAATAAATAACGGACCACAAGGTCCACTATTGCAAGTATCCCATGTAAGTAATTACAAGATTTGATGTATTTCTCACAATGTTACATAATATAGTAGGTACAAAATTTAAATAATATAAATATCCCAGGTCAATAAATCTCCTGTGGTGTAATTTGAATATATTATTTCCAAATATAATCGTCCCTTTTCCAGATACAATTGTCCCAATTGTTCCAACACGTTTCGCTATGTAGATAAAACTGAGTTGGGAGAGAAAGCTGTCAACTGAACAATTGTTTGTTGTGCTCCCAGTCCCCATAGTCTACTCGAATAACTCAAAATATCCAGCTGTTCTGCTCACTGTTGGTGCATCAAGTGCCCTCTCAGTTGTGGTAGTTTTCTCCTGCATCTGGTACAGGATAGCCTAGAGGTATTTATCTGGTCTGTGGGCCTTCTGTATACTCCTGTGCTCCTTCCTACAGCTCTTTTTTGTCTCCATGAATGCTTATAATTCTCCTGACTCTGGTGCCACTCTCCTGCATGCTACTGCACTGTTCTCTACACAGACTTTTCTCTTTGTGGAGTCATCTCCCTAAATCTGCTTTCCTTACCACCCTCATGTACCCATCACCATTCTTCTTCAAGAAAGAAGTGGCCCTCTTTCTGTACCCTCCAATGCAGGTTAAAAACCCTTGAGCAGAGGTGGACTCACATACACAGTCAATCCTCAGTGATTTTTTTATTTTTTTTTCCTCGTCACAGAAACACCAATTATATGTGACCTGTGCAACACTGAAATTAAATGAGCTCTTCGGGTGATATATTTTGCTAATAAGATCTGTATCTTTATGCCTTATTATATGTTCACATTCCATTTAGTGTCAAAATGACGATTTGGACGCCTGACCCTGTCAATCAAGTGGAGAAGGGAAGTGCCTTTTAAAGGAGCTAGAGTGCACTGAGTGCTAGAGCCTACCCTCAGTGCACTTAAGAGCAAATTTGCATATCAAAAAAAATATTCCTACTGAATGCCTCAACGGATGGGTAGGGCAAGGGGGGGGGGTACAAAAGTAAACAGCTGGGGCAGCAGAGATATCAACAGTATCCACTATAACAGTGACATCTACAGTACCCCGCCCCCTTAGCAGTGACTTCCACAGCCCCCACCCCTTAACACTGCCCCCCACAGTGCCCCATCTCCTTAAAATAGGACCTCCACAGCAGCCCACCCCCTTAACTTTGACCTTCATAGCAACCTGCCCCTTTAACAGGGATTTCCACAGTACCCCACCACCTTAACAGTGACCTCCACAGTGACTGCTCCTTTATCAGTGACTGCCACAGTACCCTGCTCCCTTAACAGTGACCTCCACTGTACCCCATTCCCTTAACAGTGACCTCACAGTACCCCCCGGCCTTTTAATAGTAGGCTCCACAGTCCCCTCCTCCCTTAACAGTGACCTTCACAGTTCCCGCTCCTTTAACAGTGACCTCCACAGAGGCAGCATCTTTATTAGTGACCTCGACTGTCTCCTTAACAGTGATCTCCACAATATCCCGCCCCCTTAACAGTGACCTTCACAGAGCTCCGTTCCATTAAAATGTGACCTCCACAAGACCACCCCTCCTTAGAAGTGACCTCTACAGCATGCCGCCCCTTAATACTGACCTCCAAAGCGGACCGTCCCGTTAACTGTGATCTCCACTGTTCCCTGCCCCCTTAACAGAGAACTTCACAGCGCCCGCTCCTTTTACAGTAATCTCCACAACATCCCGCCTCCCTAACAGTGACCTCCACAGTGGCCTGCCCCTTTAGCAGTGACCTCAAGAGCGGCCGCCCCTTTATTAGTGACCTCCAAAGTGCTCCGTCTCCTTAACAGTGATTTCCACAACACCCCACCCCCTTAACATTGGCCTCTACAGCAATCTGCCCCTTAACACTGACCTCCATAGAGGACCATCCCCTTAACTGCGACCTCCACAGCAGCCTGCCCCTAGGGTGGCCAGAGGTTTGGTTTTAGGCCAGACAGTCCGGCTTTCAGACTCCTTGTCCTCCGTTCGGCACAGGGCCTGGACGGACACGGGGATGTCCTTTTGCAACAGCTCACTCTCAGACAGCAGCACTGTGCTTTCTGACCATGAGCTGCCGGGAGAAAGTCACCCTCCCTCCCACCCCTGTAGCTGACAGAAGTTGATTTTTACCTTAATTTTTTTAATCCCCGTCGGCTGCGGAGTGAAAGGGGGCGTGTCCTAACAGGGTTGGGGGTGGCTTAGCGGGATCTGGGGGTGGGGTTTTCAGGTACGTTATTAAGTCAGGAGTGCTGTGACCTCCACTTAACTCCCTTAACAGTGTCATTCACAGTGCCCTGCCCATTTAAAGCTGACCTACAGCAGTGAATAAATAATGGCTGGGTTGTTATGGAAACCTGGGTAAAACTGTGTGTATGAGGAGACTAAGGACCTGTGAGCTACTATTGGCTGATAAGGGACATGTGACCGTGTGTATGGTAGTTGGGATATGAAGAGAAAGACCTGCAGGCTTCTATTGGCTAATGTAGGTCATGTGATGTGCCATACTTGCATATTTTTTTAAATATGTGTATATATATCTCAGGAACGGTACGTCCTAGAGAGATCAGACCTGGTCTAAAACCTTTCCGGACACCTGATGTACATGTGTGCCAAATATCGTGATTGTAAATGCGACAGCTTGGATTCCTTTAGCGGACATACATACACACATACACTCAGCTTTATATATTAGATATTCTTTAGGGCACTTGTTCAAGGTATGACCTAGACACGAGATCCACATGCAGATTACTGCTCATTGCACAGTACCTGCACTTGACAATGGCAACTACTGGTGCAGCCTAGAGACTTGCGGTAATCCTCATGTGGATCCGCAGCCGAGCTGCCCCTTGTACAGGCCTCCTGACTGATGCTGCTCATTTCTAATGGGTTGTTTTGTACAGTTTCATAATATTGATAAAACAAAGTCACCTTGTGATCTTGTTATATTTGCATCTTACGCAGATATTTCCTGTTTAACACATGCAGTGTATTGTCACCTAGGCTCACACCTTTTTGATACATGCAGTATGTTCTCAGGTTTGTATCTTACTAATGCTCAAGCTAGCAGAGGATCTAGGGTGTCTTGAAAACTGTCTTAAGAACTAAGCATCACCTGACTTCAATGCCATAACAAAGTGAGGGGCGCCACACCAGTATCGTTCACTGCAACCTCACACCTGAACAATAAACTTGAACATGTAAATTGGGTGAAACTAAAAAGTTGCAGATTTAATTTTGGACAGATTATTTATAGTACATTCTAGTATACAAAAATAACACCTTATTAAGAAGGGTTTTCATGATTATGTCACAATTGAACATGCAGAACTGTACAGTAGTACAGAGCCTGGGTGGAGGATTTAGTATTCAATTTGCGCTAGTTTTGTGTTGAAAAGCATTGCAAAATTATGACATATGCCATTGGGACTTTTCACACCTCGTGCCACTTTTATTTAGTATTATTTATTATACTCACTTATATAGTGCTGACATTCCACAGTGCTTTACAGACATTATCATCCTTCGCTGTCCCTAATGGATGTCACATTCTAAGTTTCCTATCCGTATGTCTTTGGTGTGTGGGAGGAAACTGGAATACCCTGAGGAGACCCACACAAACACTGGGAGAACATACAAATTCCATGAAGATGTTTTTTAAGATGAAAACTCAGTACCCCAGCGCTGCAAGGCCCCAGTGCTAACCACCTAGCCACCATGTTGCCCCTTTTGAAAAGTGACACAAAGTGAGTAGGGATTGGCTGAAGGGGCATGGCTAGAAATGGTCCAAAAAAAAGTTTAAAGCCATAAACTCATATCCTGACTGATCTACTGGTGACAATCTTTAGTTCTGTTTCTGATATTGCCTTGGTCTTGGTATTTTCTTATTTCAACCGTGCCCTTTTCCTGATCTCTGTTTCTGATATGAACGCTGTCCTCTTGTTAAAACTTGTTATTGGGATCTCCTGGTTCATAGTCTGGACTGTCCCTGGTCACTATTCCTAGGGTCTGAAGGCTCTTTCCAAGGTCTTCTCCTAGTTGCTTCTTCTGGTGTCTCCAACTTTCAACCAAAGCCTGCTCCTTGTCACAGTTCCTGCTATCTGCTAATACTGCCCAGGTCTACTCTTAGTCACTGTTCCTGGTAACTCCTCATTCAGTCCAAGGGTGCTTCTGGTCACTGCTGCTGGCGCCTCCTAGTATTGTCTCAGGTTGGCTCCTGGTCATTGAGCCTCCTGTTTCCAGTACTAGGTTGTGCTCTTAATCTTCATGTTCCTGGTCATTTACTAGTCTCTCTGTTTCTGGTTTCACTCTCCACATGAGTCCTGTGACTACATTCCTGCCCTGTGACTATGGTCCTGTTCCAAACTTTGTTTATGTCCTCATTTTATACTGCTACATCCAGGTGACAATTCTTGGAACCACTACCCGGAGATCATTATGTAACAAAGTCACATCCACTTGCAGCTGAGAAACAAAACAAAAAAAAAATAGCAAAGAATGCTTCATAGGGTAAAATGTTTTCAAAATGTAGACTGTGGCTTTCATAGGGGAACACTAGTATATGTGCTCACCTTCCCTAAGTTGTGCAGAGGCACTACCGCTTAATGCGCATGTGCAAATAGTTGGAGTACTGCAGAGTCTGGAAGCTACCAGGTCCAGTAGAAGTGAAAGACGTAGACAGAAGAAGATTATGGTCTGGAATTCACCATCAGCTTTAGGAAGTTTTGTTTAATCAGTAGTGAACACCTATAAGGCTAGGTTCAGATCACCATTTTGTTTTACATTCCTCTGATCCTTCAGAAGAACAGAAAACAAAATAAAAAATAAAAATGTATTCTTTATTTTGATCATCCATCATGCTCAGTTATGCTCATTTTGTAACCAGTTTAGCCATTTCTATCTGAGATTTGTTATTTTAGAAGGGAAAAAAAGTCCCCAACAAAATACTTAGCCACTGCGCTAAACATGATACAAAAGCCACAAAAAAGCTAGTGCATTGTGGACAACAATGTTATTAATAAAAATATTGGGAGAAATTTATCAAATCAGATAAGTCAATTTACTGGCCTAAAATGTCACAAGTCATGTTGATTGTGGCGTTTTCTGTGACATTGGTTACATTTTGCAACATTTGGTGACCCATCACCACTTTTCAAAGTGGTTATATATCTAAGGGACAAAAGTGAGATTAGACCTGGATTATGGCACATTTACTTTGAGTGACTTTTGCAAATTTTGCACAAAAAACGCATCTCCCCATCAAGCAAACCCCTGGTGTACTTTAACACATACAGGTATAATCCATATTGCAGACATACCAAATATATTAATAAGGAGCACCATTTCATAAATCTGGCACGGATACATAAAGCAGGCAAAGACATACTTAAAAATGACACAAAATCAACCGCAAATAATAAATACATCCCATAATCTTTATTAATGACATGATTCATAATGAAAAAAAAACATATAAATACTGTGTTAATGCCATGAAGCACAAAGATTGGAGAAAAGCCCATCCATTCAAAGGCAGAGCAGTAAATGCTACTAAACAACTTGTAACAGCAAATTGGTAATAACATAGCTAATCATAGTACAATGTAAAAAATATATTTGTAGCCAGTAAAAGAAAGACAAAAAAAGGATTGAGATTCTTCAGTGGTTGATACCCTTTAATGGCTAACTAAAAAGATGATGACACAATTGCAAGCTTTCACCCAAATAGCGTTGAAAGTTAGCAATTGTGTCATCATCTTTTCAGTTATCCATTAAAGGGTATCAACCACTGAGGAATCTCAATCCTTTTTTATCTTGTACAATGTGCATACTGGTACACCCCAAGCAACACGTGCAAAACCACTCATATATAGTAAAGTGCAGTGTGCACAATGATACAAATAAAATACAGTAGCTAATTACAATACAGTGTATATGCTAATACATACACGGGGACAACTATCCAAAATTCGTTTTACATAATAAAGCAAAAATAACTTACCCATTGTTTAAGTGGGAGGGGTCCCACATCTGTGAACCCGTGGGCATGTCACATTAAAGGGGTTTTCCAACACTGTTTAACTGTTTAACTGATGACCTATGGAGAGTGAAAGCAGAAACATAGAGACTAAAAAAGACCAGTAACAGAAGCCAGGAACATGAAGATTAGTAGCACAGCCTAGGACTGGAACCAGGAGGAACAATGACCAGGGGCCAACCTGAGACAAAACTAGGAGATGCCAGGAGCAGTGACAAGTACTCTTGGAATAAACCAGGAGATACCAGAAATAGTAAATAAGAGTAGGTCTAGGCAGTATCAAGAGATAGCAGGAACTGTGACCAGTAGCAGGCTTTGGTGGAAGCAGATCCCATGAACAGTGACCAGGGACAGTCCAGACTATGAACCAGAAGATGCCAGGGATAAGGTTCAGCAAGAGGACAGTGTTGAAACCAGGTCCAGAAGTAGGTCAGGGTTAGAATAAGGAAATACCAAGACCAAGGCATTATCACAAACAGACATAAAGGCCATTACTAGTAGAGCAGTCAGGATATGATTTTTAAACTTAAACAAATTTGTTGGTCCATTGAACCATTAAATTGTCAAAAACTGCATTAGAATGCTTGAAATGCACATCCTGTACCCTGATACGTTGTGGCAGCCATCATTACAGTTTATGTGGCTATTATAAGCCAGTGAGATTTGTTTGTCGCCAGCAGTTTCCAACCCATTGTGTGATGGATCCAGCCAATAAGATTATGGGTTGCATCAAAAGGGGCAATAGATGCCCGTGATAAGAACATAGTCCTACCACTTTACAGTCCAGACCACACATGGAGTACTGTGTACAGTTCTGGGCTCCTGTGAACAAGGCAGACATAGCAGAGCTGGAGAGGGTTTAGAGGAGGGCAACTAAAGTAATAACTGGAATAGGGCAACTACAGTACCCTGAAAGATTATCAAAATTAGGGTTATTAACTTTAGAAAACAGACGACTGAGGGGAGATCTAATAACTATGTAGAAATATATCAGGGGTCAGTACAGAGATCTATGCCATCATCTATTTATCCCCAGTTCTGTGACTGTGACGAGGGGACATCCTCTGCGTCTGGAGGAAAGAAGGTTTGTACACAAACATAGAAGAGGATTCTTTACGGTAAGAGCAGTGAGACTATGGAGCTCTCTGCCTGAGGAGGTGGTGATGGTGAGTTCACTAAAAGAGTTCAAGAGGGGCCTGGATGTATTTCTGGAGTGTAATAATATTACAGGCTATAGCTACTAGAGAGGGGTCGTTGATCCAGGGAGTTATTCTGATTGCCTGATTGGAGTCGGGAAGGAATTTTTTATTCCCCTAAAGTGAGGAAAATTGACTTCTACCTCACAGTTTTTTTTTTTTTTGCCTTCCTCTGGATCAACTTGCTGGATAACAGGCCGAACTGGATGGACAAATGTCTTTTTTCAGCCTTATGTACTATGTTACTATGTTACATTACTCTATCTGTTTGTGATAGAAACCACTACACAGATGTGAACAATCCAAACAATGGAAATGTTAATGTTGGTTACTGTGTCCAGGGATACAATGCACTTGGAAAGTGTTCTGACCCTTTCACTTTTCTCACATTTTGTATGTTGTGACCGTGTGCTAAATTAAAAACAAATCGCCCCCCCCCCCCCCAATCATTCTGCACTAAACACCCCATAACAATGTGAAAATCTTAGCAAATTTGTTGAAATGGAAATCCGCAAAACACGGACAGCGGCAATGTGTGTCCTGCATTTTGCAGACCTCACATTGCCGGCACTAATAGAATATGCCTATTCTTGTCCGCAATTGCGGCCAAGAATAGGACATGTTCTATTTTTTTCGGATACGGAATTGCGGACCCGGAAGTGCGGGTCCGCAATTCCCTGTCCGTGCAGCACATCGTGCTGCCCCATAGAAATGAATGGGTCCGCAATTTTGTTTCGCAAAATGCGGAACGAAATTGCGGATGTGTGAATGGACCCTTACTCAGTACTTAGTTGAAACCCCTTTGGCAGCATTTACAGCCTGTAGTCTTCTTGGGTATGATACCATAAGGTTTGCACACCTGGATTTGGGGATTTTCAGCTATTATTCTCAGAAGAGCCTCGCAATGTCAAAGTTGATGTAGACTGTCAGTGGACAGAAATTTTCAGGTCTCCCTAGAGATGTTCATTTGGATTCTAGTCAGGACCCTGGCTGGGCAACTCAGGAACATTCACAGAGTTTTCCCTAAGCCACTCTTGTGTTCTTATGGCTGTATGCTTAGGGTCATTGTCTTGTTAGAAAATGGACCTTCGGCCCAGTCTGAGGTTCAGAACATTTAAAATAATGTTTTTATCAAGAAAATCTATGTACTTTGCTCCATTCAGCTTTCCCTCAACCCTTAACAGTCTCCCTGTCCCAGCCACGGAGAAACATCCACACAGCATAATGCTGCCCTTACCATGTTTCACTGTAGGGATAATATTAGTCAGGTGATGATCAGTGCCTAGTTTCCTCTTGACATGACTCTAAGGGCTCATGCATACGACCGTATGTATTTTGCGGTCTGCAAAACAGGGATCCAGAAAAAATACAGATGACGTTGTGTGCATTCTGTATTTTGCAGAACGGAACAGCTGGCCCCTAATAGAACAGTACTATCCTTGTCCGTTATATGGACAATAATAGAACATGTTCTATTTTTTACCAGAACGGACATGCAGACATACGGAAACAGAATACAGATGGAATAACAGTTTTTTTGCGGACCCATTGAAATGCATTGTTCCGCATATGGTCCGCAGGAAAAACGGAATGGACACGGAAACAAAATACGTTCATGTGCATGAGCCCTAAGAATGTATACCAAAAAGTTCAAACTTGGTTTTATTAGACCAGGAAATCTTGTTTCTCAGTCTGAAAGTCCTTCAGGTCCTTTTTTTTTTATTTTTTATTGCAAAGTGCAGACAGGCTTCCATGTGTCTTTTACTGAGGAGAGGCTTCTTTTGGCCATAAATCCCAGATTGGTAGAGTGCTGCAGTGATTTGACCATTTGCACACAGGCTCTTTAAAGCTTAGCCAGAGTGACCTTTAGGTTCTTGGTCATCTCTCTTACCAAGGCCGTTTTGCCCTAATTACTTAGTTTGGTGGTCTCTCCAGCTCTAGGAAGATTCCTGGTTGTTCCAAACTTCTACCAAATATGGAGACCACTGGGCTCTTGGGAACTTTCACTACAGCAGAATTTTCGGTGCCTTTCTCCAGATCTATGCCCTCACACAATCCTGTCCCTGAGTTCTACAGGCAGTTTTTTCCTCCTAATAGTGTGGTTATACAGACAGGCGTGTTTCTTTCCAGATCAAGTCCAATCAACTGAATTTACCACAAGCGTTATACTATCAAGGTGTAGGAACATCTCAAAGATGATCAAGAGTAATTGGAGGCCCCCTAGAGCAAAGGGTGTGAATACTAATGTCCATGCAAAATTTTATTTTTTATTTTTTATTACATTTTCAATAATTTCTAAAATTCTATTGTCTGTCATTAATGGGATATTCAGTGCAGACTGATTTGGAAAACTAATAATTTATTTATTTATTTTAGCACAAAGCCGCAACATAAAAAAGTGAAAGGGTCTGAAGTCTTTCTGAATGCATTGCACATGTAGATATGTACTGTAGTTGTGTGTTTCTTATATTTTTGTAACAAAATCTAGCTTTATGATTAATGTAGTATGTAAGTCTATCTATCTATCTATCAATCACTTTTTTATTGCTTATTATTTTGGCAATAAGCCTTTAGATGACATTACACTTCTATGGGACTTGCATGACGAGTAATTTCAACACAGGGATTTATTTGCAATTGTTTTCAAAACTGTGCTCTAACCAAAGGTTATTTGGACAGTCAAAGGTTGCCCTACAAACATAGACAATAACGGCTTTAAGCAATACCTGTATAGTACAGAATTGATTTTCCTTAAGGCCCTGTTGCTTGAATGGTAAAATTAGTACTGTACTTGCATTTATATTGAGCTAAATACTCAAATGCTTCCTTACATAGTAGTATGGGCATATTGTACTGTATATGTGCTATAGCATTGTGTATTCATTCAGAATCCCTAAACATTTTGATTCTGAGGGTTAGAATTAGAAATGAACAAATTTTTCAAAAATTCGATTTGCCGGTTCGCCAAATTTTTGGGGAAAAATTTGGTTTGATCCGAATAAATTCACGGCGAATTACATTAAAAAAGGCTATTTGATGGCTGCAGAGAGAGTTTATAGTGGTGTAGAACACTGTGCCTTGCAGTAACACGCATAGGGGGTCTGTTTTGGTAGTGAAATAATACTGTGAGTTCCGTATGACATGCAGATGACAGGCGTCGCTCTTAGAATCACTGCACAGGGCAGTCACGGTGCCAAAACTGACCAAATAACTCAAGTATTAACTCAGCCTTACAGGTCGATGTTAGCACCAAGAAGAAGCGCACTCCTTTTACACTGTCATCAGCTGATTCCACATATATGCCTAGAGAACCTGTTCTATTAAACTCTTATACAAGAAGATCTCCCCTGACAGGGTAGAGAGGGTGTCAGCAGTAAGTTTGTGTTGACGTTACTGATTAATTTGCACTTCCTCTGATCCCTCAGAACAATAACCCACAAAAAACTGATCCTGTCTGTGGAGCACATGCCTTCACTCGGTCAGCATTTGGTCAGTAATCCATCAGTATTGCTAATGCCCAAAAAAACAGGAGTGGATCTAAAACAGATGACACGTGAATGGAATATTTGCATGTCTTCTGTGTTTTGTACCCACTCCTGTTTTTGGCTACCAAATCATAAGCCAATTCTGATGGGACTATACAGGCCATACAGCTGTTACACAGACAGGATTTGTTGTCTCATTTTCCCTTCCTTCTGACAGATAAGAAGAAAGGTCAAATAAATGATGATGTCAGCCAGGCCAAAAGCCAAAATAGTGGACCAGTCATAAAGTGGGGAGGGTAGGAACAGCATGAGAAGTACACAGAGTGGACCTATGGCATAGTGGTGATGTCGAAGCAGCACGAGGAGACCACAGAGTGACCCAATGACAGGGTCTGGAGTTGGCAGCAGTATGAGGAGGCCACCGATTGTCAAAATGACAGCGTCTGGAGTTGGCAGCATCAGGAGAAAGCCACTGAGTGGCACAATGACAAAGTCTGGAGTTGGCAGCAGTATGAGGAATACGCACAGTGAAGTACGTATATATTTTTCTTTCTGTACTGAAATAGGCCACTAAACGCTTTCAACACATATAACTGCTGAAGAGAACTGAGAATATATTTTTATTTTTGTACTGAAAAAGGCCACTAAACCCTTTCACCACAAATAACTGCAACATTGAAGTGCGTATATATTTTTCTTTCTGTACTGAAATAGGCCACTAAACACTTTCAACACATATTACTGCAGAAGTAAACTGAGAATATATTTTTCTTTCTGTACTGAAATAGGCCAGAAAACGCTTTTGCCACAAATAACTGCAACTGTAAAGTACGTATATATTTTCCTTTCTGTACTGAAATAGGCCACTAAACACTTTCACTACAAATAACTGCACTAGTGAAGTGTGTATATATCTCTCTTTTTGTATTGAAATAGGCCACTAAACGCTTTCGCCACAAATAACTGCACCAGTGAAGTGAGTATATATTTTTCTTTTTGTACAGAAATAGGCCACTAAACAATTTTTCCACAAATAGCTGCAACAGTGAAGTGCGTATATATTTTTCTTTCTGTACTTAAATAGGCCACTAAACGCTTTCACCACAAATAACTGCAACAGTGAAATGCGTATATATTTTTCTTTCTGTACTGAAATAGGCCACTAAACGCTTTCAGCACAAAAAACTGGAACAGTGAAGTGCGTATATATTTTTTCTTTTTGTACTAAAATAGGCCACTAAAGGCTTTTTAACATAGCACTTGCCCCCCAATAACAAGAACAAATTACTGGAATGACAGAGCTGTATAATGACTATTTGGATCCCCAAATAATCTTTCCCTGCACTTGTAAATCGCATTTCTAGCACTGTCCCTCAGCGCATTTTTATGTCTCTCCCTGCACTAAGATGCTGTGAAATAATTCCTCCCTATAATTTCCCTGCACTTTGTAAATCTTTTTTTTTTTTTTTCACAATGAGGTTTTTCCGATTGCTGTCCCTAGCGCCTTCTCATGTCTGTCCCTGCACTCAGAACTGCTGGAAAATGTCTGAACCTAAGACTGGCCACCGTATTTATAGGGCTTTTGACATCACAGGGCTGACTGCTGATTGGCTGCATGCATGGCATTATGGGTCATCCCGCCTCCCCACAGTTCCTTGCCCCATGTCCTCACATGTGTAGCCGTCATTTTAGCTTCCATTTTAGGAAAAATTGCCATTCGTTACCACAAAGTGCGAGAAAATTCACATTTGTTGCGAAATCTAATTTTTCCTGAAATATCGGATCGAATTCCACTTCTTCAGCTTTGAGTCGCTCATGTCTAGTTAGAATGAATCAATCAGTAAATAAAAAAGTGAAAAAAACACATAGTTACATAGTTAATGTAGTTGAAAAAAGACAAAAAAGTTCATCAAGTTTAACCAAGGCATAGTTGGGTATGCAAATCCCAGTAAAGAAGTGAGACTCAGATTTCAACATATTTTCATAAGCATTAATGTAATTTACTTTAAGACTTCATCTAAACCCTTTTTAAAACTGTCCACTGTTCCTGCTGTGAACGTATCTTGAGGAAGTCTATTCCACAAATTTACAGTTCTTACAGTAAAGATGCTTTGACGCTTCAGGAGACTGAACTTTTTCTTCTCCAGTCGGAGGCAGTGCCCCCTTATCTTTTCAGGGCATTTTACATGAAACAGCTTTCCACCATATTTTTGTACGGCCCATTTATATATTTGTATAGGTTAATCATGTCTCCCCAAAGATGTCTCGTCTCAAGACTAGGGATGAGCGAACCCATGAAAGTTCGGGTTCGCCGGGTTCGGCCAAACTTATGGTGAAAGTCCCGAACCCCATTTAAGTCAATGGGGACCCAAACTTCACTTTATTATTTTCTGTTATAACATGGTTATATCGCCAAATAATGTAATACTTAAGACAGAATGCAAAAGGGACACCTTTAGAGGCATTTCATTTTGCATTCCGTCACAATAGAAGTCTATGGGAGCCTAACGGATCTGTTATGCTTCCATAGACTTCTATTATGACTGAATGCAAAACAGAATGCCTCTAAAGGTTTCCCTTTTGTATTCCATCTTAAGAATGACAATATTTTCAGATATAACCATGTTATAATGGAAAATAATAAAAAGTAATTCATAAATCGCCCAAACCTGGACTTTAGTGAAAAAGGGTACCCAAACTTGCAAAGTTCAGTATGAACTCAATCTTTGCAGTTCGGGTTCGCTCATCCCTACTCAAGAATAAATAAATGTAATTCTTTAGTCTTCATAACTAAGACCGTCCATGCCCCTTATCAGTTTAGTTGCTCTCCTTTGTACTTTCTCCAGTTCCAGAGCATCCTTTCTATGGACTGGGGCCCAGAACTGAACTGCATATTCCATATGAGGCCGCACCAACACTTTGTAAAGTGGTAATATTACATCCCTGCCCCGTGAGTCCATGCATCGCTTAATGCATGACAATATCCTGGTAGCCTTAGAAGCAGCTGATTGACATTGAATGCTGTTATTTAATCTACGATCTACAAAGACACCCAAATCCTTCTCTATAAGTGACTCTCCCAGTGTTACATTCCCTAGGCCTATATGACACACAAAGATTATTACTAACAAGATGCATAACTTTACATTTATCCACATTGAACCTCATTTGCCAAGTTGATGCCCAATCACTCTGAGTGTTCAAGTCAGCTTGTAGTTTATGGACATCGTCCATAGACTGTACAGTTCTACATAGCTTAGTGTCATCTGCAGAAATAGAAATGGTGCTATTAATCCCATCCTCAATAATCATTATTAATAAATAAATTAAATAATAGAGGACCCAGCACTGAACCTTGGGGTACACCACTTATAACTCGGGACCATTCTGAATAGAAATCATTGACCACAACTCTCTGAACTTGGTCCTTCAGTCAGTTTTCAATACAATTACAAACTATACTTTCTAAACCTATAGACCTTATTTACCTATTAAATGTCTATGAGGGACAGTGTCAAACGCCTTTGCGAAACCATAAACACTACATCCACAGCCACCCATCTGCCGAGGCTTCTACTCACCTCCTCATAAAAACAAATCAGGTTAGTCTGTGAACTTCTGTCCTTTGTAAACCCATGTTGGTTATCACTATGATATGATTTACAGTCACAGACTCCTGCATATAGTCCCTTAAGGGTCCTTCAAACATTTTCATCCAACAGAAGTTAAACTAACTGGTCTAAAATTACCTGTGGAGGACCTAAATCCTTTTTTGAATATGTGCACCACATTTGCCTTGCTCCAGTCACTTGACACTGTACCTGTACCAAGAGAATATTTAAAATGATAAACAAGGGCACATCAATGATTGAACTGAGCTCTTTAACCCTTTCTACCCCAGGCCAGTTTTCATCTTCCTGCCCAGGCCATTTTTGGCAAATCTGACATGTTTCATTTTATGTGGTAATAACTTTGAAACACTTTTATTTATCCATTTATCCAAGCCATTCTGAGATTGTTTTCTCGTGACACTGTATTTTATGAAAGTCATAAATTTGAGTCAATATAGTTCACCTTTATTTATGAAAAAAAAAAAAATTTACCAAACATTTAGAAAAATGGGCAATTTAAAAAAATTATATTTCTCTGCTTTTAAAACTGAAAGTGATACCTCATAAAATATTTATTACTTAAAGGGAACCTGTCACTGGTATTTTGTGTATAGAGCTGAGGACATGGGTTGCTAGATGGCCGCTAGCACATCGGCAATACCTAGTCCCCATAGCTCTGTGTGATTTTATTGTGTAAAAAAACTGATTTGATACATATGCAAATTAACCTGAGACGAGTCCCGTCCCTGAGATGAATCAGGGACAGGACTCATCTCAGGTTAATTTGCATATGTATCAAATGTTTTTTTTTTTTACACAATAAAAGCACACAGAGCTATGGGGTCTGGATATTGCCGATGTGCTAGCGGCCATCTAGCAACCCATGTCCTCAGCTCTATACACAAAATCCCAGTGACAGGTTCCCTTTAAGTAATAAATAATTTATGAGGTATCACTTTCTGTTTTAAAAGCAGAGAAATAGAAATTTTTAAAATTGCAAATTTTTCTAAATGTTTGGTAAATTTGGGATTTTTTCATAAATAAAGGTGAACTATATTGACTTAAATTTATGACTTTCATAAAATACAGTGTCACAAGAAAACAATCTCAGAATGGCTTGGATAAATAAGTGTTTCAAAATGTTTGGTAAATTTGGGATTTTTTCATAAATAAAGGTGAAATATATTGACTCAAATTTATGACTTTCATAAAATACAGTGTCACGAGAAAACAATCTCAGAATGGCTTGGATAAATAAAAGTGTTTCAAAGTTATTACCACATAAAGTGACACATGTCAGATTTGCCAAAAATGGCCTAGGCAGGAAGGTGAAAACTGGCCTGGAGTAGAAAGGGTTAAAGAGCTCAGTTCAATCATTTATGTGCTCGTGTTTATAATTTTTAAATATTCTCTAGGTACTGGTACAGTGCCAAGTGACTGGCACAAGGCAAATGTGGTGCACATATTCAAAAAATGATTTATGTCATTTAATTTTTTTAGGAAGTTAGAAGGCTTAGAATTTTAGGAGCAATTCTTAACATGTTTAAGAAAATTGCCAAAACCCCCTTTTTAAGGACCATTTCAGGTCTGAAGTCACTTTGTGGGGCTTAGATAGTAAAAATAAATGACCCCATTGTTAAAACTACACCCCTCAAGCTACTCAAAACTGATTTGACAAACTTTGTTAACCATTTAGGTGTTTCACAAGAATTAAAGGAAAATGGAGATGACATTTTTATTTATTTTTGGCAAATTTTCCAATTTAATCCATTTTTTTCTTTAACACATCGAGGGTTAACAGTCAAACAAAACTCAATATTTATTAGCCTGATTCAGCGGTTTACAGAGACACCCCAAATGTGGTCAAAAACTGATGTAATGGTACACTGCAGGGTGCAGAAGAAAAGGAACGCCATATGGTTTTTGGAAGGAAGATTTTGCTGGACTGGTTTTTAGATTCCATGTCCCATGTTAAGCCCCCCTGATGCCCCCTTATAGTAGAAACTCCCAAAAAGTTACCCCATTTTAGAAACTAGGGGATAAGGTGCCAGTTTTATTGGTACTATTTTGGGGTACATATGATTTTTAATTGCTCTATATTAAGTTTTTTGTGAGGCAAGGTAAACAAAAAATGCCTGTTTTGGCATCGTTTTATTACAACCTTCATCTGACAGGGTAGATCATTTGCTATTTTTATAGAACAGGTTGTTACAGACACATAATTGTCTATATGTCTACTTTATTTTTTTGTTTGTTTCAGTTTTACATAATAAAGAATTTTTGAATAAAATGTATGTTTTTGTGTCTCCATTTTCAGAAAGCTATATTTTTTTATTTTTCTGCCGATCATCTTGTGCAGGGGCTTGTTTTTTGCAGATAGAGTTGACGTTTTTATTAGTACCATTTTTGGTACATTTTTTTATCATTAATTATTACACTTTATGGGCAAGGTGACCAAAAAATTTGTAATTTTGGCAAAGTTTTTCATTTATTTATTTTTCTAGCGTTCACCTGAGGGGTTAGTTCATGTGATACTTTTATAGAGCAGATTGTTACGGATGTGGCAATACCTAATATGTATACTTTTTCTTATTTATTTAAGTTTTACACAATAATAAAATTTTTGAAACCAAAAAATGATGTTTTAGTGTATCCATAGTCTGAGAGCCGTAAAGTTTTTATTTTTAACCTATTGTCTTAGGTAAGGTCTCCTTTTTTGCGGAATGAGGTGATGGTTTGATTTGTACTATTTTGGGGGGCATATGCATTTTTGATCGCTTGGTGTTGCAATTTTTGTGATGTAAGGTGACAAAAAAATTGCAATTTTGGGCACAGTTTTTTTTTAAGATGTTCACCTGAGGATTTCAGTCATGTGGTATTTTTATAGAGCAGGTTGTTACGGACGCTGGAATAGCTAATATGTCAAATTTTATTTATTTATTTAACTTTAGCACAATAATAGCAGTTTTGAAGCAAAAAAAAATCATATTTTAGTGTCTCCATTGTCTGATAGTTATAGCTTTTTTATTTTTTGACTGATTGTCTTAGGTAGGGTCTCATTTTGTGCGGGATGAGGTGACAGTTGATTGGTCCTTTTTTGGGGGGCATACACTTTTGATCGCTTGGTGTTGAAATTTTTGCAATGTAAGGTGACAAAATCAGCTTTTTTTTACACAGTTTTTATTTTTTATTTTTTTAAGGTGTTTATCGGACGGGGTGGATCATGTGATATATTTATATAGCCGGTTGTTACAGAGACAGCGATGCCTAATATGTGTGTTTTTTCTTTTCTTTTTTCAATTTATTATTATAAAATCAAGGGAAAAGGAGCGTTTTTCTTTTTTCACTTGAAACTATTTTATTTATTAAAAACACAGTTTTTTACTTTTTGTAACTTTATTTCTGACTTTAACTTTTGGAGGTCTGATTCCTCTGCAAAGAATTACAATACATCTGTATTGTAATTCATTGCCTGATAATGTATTACACAGAGTAATACACTAACAGGTTGCCTAGGAGATCCAGCCTGAGGCTGGATCTCCTGGGCACCCATAGTAGGCAGGTCCCGATGCAGTGAAAGGCATTGGGCAGTCTATTCCCAGCATCGGGCTGCCTTCTCACCCATCGGGTCCTCGCCACAGCAGCGCGGGGACCCGATGGGCTCCCTCACCCGCAGCAAACCCCTACTATGTCATGGTCAGTGCTGACCGCGGCTTAGAGGGGGTTAATGCTCCTGCAACAGTGTTTTCACTGATGCCAGCGCATACAGCAGGGGTCCGGCTAAAGGGAACAGCCAGTCCCCTGCAGCTGAACGGGCGGGCGCAGCTCCTGCATCCGCCCGATCAGCGGGCCGTAATAGTACAGCGCTTGGTGGCAAGTCACGTCCCGCTGCGCTATACTATTATGGCGCTGGTCGGGAAGGGGTTAAGCATTCTTGGGTATAATCCATCTTAACCCGGAGCCTTGTTCACTTTTACCTTATTTAACTTAGCATGGATTATATCTACAGTTTGCCAGTTGAGTATATTACTGGATGTACTAACAGCCCCAGCACCACAGATATCTGCTCCTTTCTCTTCTTTTCTATAGACAGAGCTAAAAAAAACATTTAGTAACCCTGCCTTTTCCTTATCTTCAGTGACCATCTATATGTCCTACAGCATTGTGTATTAATTCAGAATCCCTAAATGGTTTGATTCTGATGGTTAGAATGAATAAATCAGTAAATAAAAAAGTAAAACAAAGAAATAAACTAAAAAAATAAAAACACATAATACCAAAACATAAATAAGAACATAAATATGAAACAAACTTTCAAATAATGAGAATAATAGTAAATCAATCAATAAAAAGTAAAATTAAAATAAAGAAAATTCAAATAAAATAAAGATATTAATAGATTGTAAAAAAAAATAATAGAAATGTGTCATAAATTAAAACCTTTAAAAATTATATCTTTTTATTATTTTAGACAAGTCAAGTCTTCATGGATAAGGGAGGAAAAAAAGATAATTCTATTTTCTGTAGCATGCCAAGAATGAACTTAGCATTATAGCAATTACATTGTACAATATGAAGACAGCCTTGAAGATTATTCATTCATAAGCAACATAACAATATGGGCATTTAAAAAAAATGATGCAAGTTTGTAAGAAGCAACAGATCTTTGTTAAATCCTTTCTGTATCCTGCTCATTAAACATGATTTGATGATTCAAATTCATTAATAAAAACACCTTGTGAGTCTAACCTTCTTCACCCACTGATTGTGGCAGAAGGTATGAAAATGACATTAGACCAGTGGTTCTCAACTCCAGTCCTCAGGGCCCAACTGCCGGTCAGGATTTGAGAATATCCCACAGAATGAATACCTGTGGTAAGTCCTTATGCATTGACACCAATTATATCACCTGCTCAATACTAAGGCAATCCTGAAAACATGACCGTCAGGTGGGTCCTGAGGACTGGAGTTGAGAACCACTTCATTAGACAATTGGCTAAAATCTCTGTTTTCCACCTATTCTAATACAGCCTATATACATTTTCTGGGGAGTAGTATTTTTTTTATTTTTTTTTTATCAAGTATAGGTTTATATTTATATCTGAGTGTTTTGTAGCTGTATTGTAAGAAATCAATCTCTACTAGTCAAATATAGTCTTATTATTTAATATTCAGAGGCTACTATTATTTATACCTAACAATTGCTTCTTCCAATGTCATGTCAGTATAGAAAGTTCTCATAAAAAATGTAAGGAAACCAACAATGTGAATTTCAATAGGTAGTATTCAATTATACATTGTCTGCGGCCATAAAATGCCTAGTATATCGGGAGAGAATGTTCCTACAGATAAAACTTTAAGAACGTGTGCAGAAGACTACCCTCGAAGGGCCATTATTTATCCACCGGGGTTATTGGTATAAAGCGATTTACCATACAGGAAAATCCAAATGCCCATTGCCCACAAAGTATATGAAGACGCTACAGTTTATTTATCAATGCATTTTATTGTATGCAAAATATCAAACCGCACAAGCAGCTGCATTAAAATAACCCTTAAACCCTCTCCATGCTGTGCTGGTTCCCACGTGCTATTAAAATGTATAATAAAAAATAAAAAAATCACTGTAATGTTAGCCATAGAAACTGATCAGATGATTGCTTTGATTGTCTAACCGGCACATGGCAGATGGCAAGAACCAAATCTAATTGGCTACTATGAACTAGGACCAATTTTTTTTGCCTGCTTATTTTTTTAACTACTTAATAGAAATCCTGAGCATCCATTGATTTAAGGCTGTGCTAAAAATTGACCTATCATTAAGATATAATAAGTTAATGTAATAAGTAGTGTATATGACTGTATGAAACTATAATACGCTATCAGAAGAAAATGTATCACACCTTTAAGTGTTCTATAGTTACCTGTTAGCACATGTACTGTATATCTGTAAAAAAAAAAAAATAAAAATCTCTTATATTCGATAATTTAAACAATAAATGTTAGATTAGTGCTGAGCGCACGGCTGCCGCAGTATCTCTCCCTTGGTGACTCCTGCTGCTCCTGCTGTGAGAGGGGAGAGGGAGGAGGAGGATCCTATCACCGTTTTTCTGTTTTAGCCTGTGTTTGTGACTGCTTAAAGGGTGAATGCATGGTTTAACTCTACACATTTTTTTTTGGGGGGGGGGGGGGGCAACACAGATGTCTTCAGCTTCCAAGCGCACAGGTCAGCCAGTTTCCTAGGTACCAATCTGCTGACAGATGCCCTTTAACGTCTCGTCGGCAAGCTCATGTAAGCTGTAGACAGGACAGTTGTTTGTCAGCCTCTCTATTCTATAAAGTTTCCTTTTTAAAGTGAATTCTATAAAACAAAATCTAGCTTTTAGTTCAACACATTTGTGTCTATATTTCCAGCTTGTTGAAAAGAAAGTATCTTCTTTTTTTTTTTAAAAGGTCTTCATAGAGAAAATGTTCTTTTTATGGAGAAAACATATTTTTCAAGGACACATTTAATGTAAAATGTGAATCAGTATTCTTCCCTGTACTTGTCTAAATCAGAATTTCAGTAAACAAATGTTAAAAGCAATGAAAACAGCACAGCCCTATAATTCACTACAAATAAGGCTTTGTTCACATGTGGGCTGATTTGCTTTGCGATGGTAAGAAAAAAATGATATAGATATGAAGAAACCCATTATAAGTCAAATGGGGTCTGTCGGGATCAGTTGGGATCTGTTTGAAAATGGATCTTTTAAAGTTCTCATTGCTTCAGGTTTCTGTTGTTTTTCGACCACTAGTGGCTACGGTCTCACACTGTGAAGAATCAGTGCTGCAGTTCCACTTCTTACCACTGGAGGCTGCTGTTTCCCCCTTAAAATTGCCCTTAACCACTTCAGCCCCGCAAGCTAAAACCCCCTTAATGACCAGAGCACTTTTTACACTTCTGCACTACACTACTTTCACCGTTTATCGCTCGGTCATGCAACTTACCAAAATGAATTTTACCTCCTTTTCTTCTCACTAATAGAGCTTTCATTTGGTGGTATTTCATTGCTGCTGACATTTTTACTTTTTTTGTTATTAATCGAAATTTAACGATTTATTTGCAAAACAATGACATTTTTCACTTTCAGCTGTAAAATTTTGCAAAACAAACGACATCCATATATAAATTTTTCGCTAAATTTATAGTTCTACATGTCTTTGATAAAAAAAAAATGTTTGGGCAAAAAAAAAAAATGGTTTGGGTAAAAGTTATAGAGTTTACAAACTATGGTACAAAAATGTGAATTTCCGCTTTTTGAAGCAGCTCTAACTTTCTGAGCACCTGTCATGATTCCTGAGGTTCTACAATGCCCAAACAGTAGAAAAACCCCACAAATGATCCCATTTCGGAAAGTAGACACCCTAAGGTATTCGCTGATGGGCATAGTGAGTTCATAGAACTTTTTATTTTTTTGTCACAAGTTAGCGGAAAATGATGATTATTTTTTTATTTTATTTTTTCTTACAAAGTCTCATATTCCACTAACTTGCGACAAAAAATAAAAAATTCTAGGAACTCGCCATGCCCCTCACAGAATACCTTGGGGTGTCTTCTTTCCAAAATGGGGTCACTTGTGGCGTAGTTATACTGCCCTGGCAATTTAGGGGCCCATATGTGTGAGAAGTACTTTGCAATCAAAATCTGTAAAAAATGACCGGTGAAATCCGAAAGGTGCACTTTGGAATAAGTGCCCCTTTGCCCACCTAGGCTGCAAAAAAGTGTCACACATCTGGTATCGCCGTACTCAGGAGAAGTTGGGGAATGTGTTTTGGGGTGTCATTTTACATATACCCATGCTGGGTGAGAGAAATATCTTGGCAAAAGACAACTTTTCCCATTTTTTTATACAAAGTTGGCATTTGACCAAGATATTTTTCTCACCCAGCATGGGTATATGTAAAATGACACCACAAAACACATTCCCCAACTTCTCCTGAGTACGGCGATACCAGATGTGTGACACTTTTTTGCAGCCTAGGTGGGCAAAGGGGCCCAAATTCCTTTTAGGAGGGCATTTTTAGACATTTGGGTCCCAGACTTCTTCTCACGCTTTAGGGCCCCTAAAAAGCCAGGGCAGTATAAATACCCCACATGTGACCCCACTTTGGAAAGAAGACACCCCAAGGTATTCAATGAGGGGCCTGGCGAGTTTATAGAAAAAAAAATTTGGGCATAAGTTAGCGGAAATTGATTTTTTTTTGTTTTTTCTCACAAAGTCTCAATTTCCGCTAACTTAGGACAAAAATGTAAATCTTTCATGGACTCAATATGCCCCTCAGCAAATACCTTGGGGTGTCTTCTTTCCAAAATGGGGTCAGTTGTGGGGTGTTTGTACTGCCCTGGCATTTGAGGGTCTCCGCAATCATTACATGTATGGCCAGCATTAGGAGTTTCTGCTATTCTTCTTATATTGAGCATACGGGTAATGAGATTTTTTTCTTCCGTTCAGCCTCTGGGCTGAAAGAAAAAAAATGAACTGCACAGATTTCTTCATTTGCATCGATCAATGTGGATGAAAAAATCTCTACCAAAAAAAAAAAAAAAAGGAGGGGAAAGGCGTCTGCCAGGACATAGGAGCTCCGCCCAACATCCATACCCACTTAGCTCGTATGCCCTGGCAAACCAGATTTCTCCATTCACATCAATCGATGTGGATGAATAAGTCATTGGCGGGATTTTTTTTTTTTTACATACAAACGTATCTGTTACTGCAGAGTAGAAATCTCGTCTTGCAGCGCCGCATACACCGACTTGCGTGTAATCTGACAGCAGCGCAATGCTTCTGTCAGAATGCACATCAGTGCTGCAGCTAGTCGATCGGTTGGTCCACCTGGAAGGTAAAAAAAAAAAAAAAAGAAAAAACCAGGCCGCAACGCAATAATTTTATTAACTTTGGAACAGAATATATAAACTTTAACTTTTTTCACTGAACATTAACCTTTTTGCTTACTGGTGCTTTTTTTTTTTTTTACCTTTATAGAACAAACCTCTCCTTCCCCATGGGTCAATGTGCAAAGCGCAAATCGCCCAAAGATGTGGCGAAGTGCGTTATGCACTTTGTCCCAGGTGAAAGGAGAGGTTTGCAGCAGCTGTGTGAGTGAATGGGCCCTAATAGCCCTGTGTGCCTGTCCTGGTGAGATGATCCCTATGCTAATAGTGTACCTGTGAGTGGTACTTCCGGAAACACTCTCCAAAGCATAGGGCAGGGTGGTCAGGACAGTCAGGACAGAAATAGCGGGTGTCATGCCTTATTCCACTCCTGCTACAGACACAACATCTTTTTCGGGGTGACGGTTGGGTTGAGGTACCAGGAACGACATTGGGGAAATGTCGCTCGTGTAGACGGCTAACTACACTGGTGGCTGAGTGGCCATGCCACACATTACCTGTAGTAATACTGAACAACCCCTTTAAGGACACTATTTGTATTGTCGTGTCTGCGTGAATGGAGGAGAGCATGTAAACGTCACGCTTGTCTCTCCATTTCACCGCGAGCAGTTCTTCGTTACACAGTGCGGCCCTCTGCCCCCTTGCAAGACGTGTGCTAACGAGCCGTTGGGGGAAGCCCGCGTGACTAGTTCGCGCGGTACCACAGGCGCCAATCCGTTCTAGAAACAAATGCCTAAAGAGGGCCACACTTGTGTAAAAATTGTCCACATAAAGATGGTACCCCTTGCCGAATAAGGGTGACACCAAGTCCCAAACTGTCTTCCCACTGCTCCCCAGGTAGTCAGGGCACCCGACCGGCTCCAGGGTCTGATCTTTTCCCTCATAGATCCGAAATTTGTGGGTATAGCCTGTGGCCCTTTCACAGAGCTTATGCAATTTGACCCCATACCGGGCGCGCTTGCTTGGGATGTATTGTTTGAAGCCAAGGCGCCCGGTAAAATGTATCAGGGACTTGTCTACGCAGATGTTTTGCTCTGGGGTATACAAATCTGCAAATTTCAGGTTGAAATGGTCTATGAGGGGCCGAATTTTGTGGAGCCGGTCAAAAGCAGGGTTGCCTCTGGGACGGGAGGTGCTGTTATCACTAAAGTGCAGGAAACGCAGGATGGCCTCAAAACGTGCCCTGGACATAGCAGCAGAGAACATGGGCATGTGATGAATTGGGTTCGTGGACCAATATGACCGCAATTCATGCTTTTTAGTTAGACCCATGTTGAGGAGGAGGCCCAGAAAAGTTTTAATTTCGAAAACTTGGACTGGTTTCCACCGGAAAGGCTGGGCATAATAGCTTCCCGGGTTGGCTGTTATAAATTGTGTGGCATATCTGTTTGTTTCGGCCACAACTATGTCTAAGAGCTCCGCAGTCAAGAACAGCTCAAAAAATCCCAGGGCCGAACCGATCTGAGCTGTCTCAACCCGAACTCCAGACTGGGCGGTGAAAGGGAAAACTACAGGTGCGGCTGAAGTTGGGGACTGCCAATCAGGGTTTGCCAGCGCCTCTGGGATTCTAGGGGCTCTACGGGCACGTCTTTGCGGTGGCTGCGACGGGGTCACTACTGCTCGTGCCACCGTACCAGCTTCAACTGCCCTTCTGGTGCTCGCTACTTCACCATGTTCTACGGCAGTGCTGGTACTAAGTCCAGGGAGGGCTGGGCTGCTGGTGTATGCCTCACCACGTAATCCGACAGCACCAGCCCCACTCTGCTGCTCTTGAAGCGGATCCTGCGCAACCTGTGGTCTAGCGACACGGGGCCGGGTACGCCTGGTGCTATCAGGGACCTCAGCCTCCTCGTCCGAACTTTGGGTCAGAGAGCCACTGCTTTCTACAGGTTCGTATTCTGACCCGCTAGATTCATCAGATGAGGGTTCCCATTCCTCATCCGACTGGGTCAGAAGCCTGTAGGCCTCTTCAGAAGAATACCCCCTGTTTGACATGTGGGCAACTAAATTTAGGGGTATTCCCTGAGACTACCCAAGAAAAAAAAGCAAGCCTGTCTTACAAAGGGGAGGCTAGCGAAGTACCGGAGGCCGCTGCGGTTGATAAAAAATATCAAAACAGATTTTTTTATCGCCGCAGTGCGTGTAAAGTGAATGTGCAGCGATCAAAAAAAAAAATTTTTTTTGTCACTGCGGTGGGGCGGGCGTGGGCGACCGATCAGGCCTGATCGGGCAAACACTGCGTTTTGGGTGGAGGGCGAACTAAAGTGACACTAATACTATTATAGATCTGACCGTGATCAGTTTTGATCACTTCCAGATACTATAAAAGTACAAATGCTGATTAGCGATACGCTAATCAGCGAATAACGGACTGCGGTGCGGTGGGCTGGGCGCTAACTGATCCCTAAACTACCTAACCAAGGGGCCTAAACTATACCTAAAACCTAACGATCAATACCAGTGAAAAAAAAAAGTGACAGTTTGCACTGATCACTTTTTTCCTTTCACTAGTGATTGACAGGGGCGATCAAAGGGGTGATCAAAGAGTTAATTGGGGTTCAGGGGGGTGATCTGGGGCTAAGTGTGTAGTGTTTGGTGTACTCACTGTGTAGCCTGCTCCTCTGCTGGATCCAACCGACGAAAAGAACCAGCAGAGGAGCAGGCAGCCATATAACAGATCATATTTACTAATATGATCTGCTATCTGGCGCTCTGATTGGATTTTTTAAAAATCATCAGCTTGCCAGCCGCGATCATTGGCTGGCAAGCTGATGACGAATTACTCCTTGACGAAATGCCGGCCCGAACTGCGCATGCGCGGGCCGGCATAACGCGTCATCTCGCGTCTCGCGAGATGACGCGTATATGCGTCAGTCTGCGCAGCGATGCCGACTCCGGACCGCACATCTGCGTTAGGCGGTCCAGAGGCGGTTAAAGGGGTTCTCTCACTTCAGCAAATTACATTTATCATGTAGACAAAGGTAATACAAGGCATTTACTAATGTATTGTGATTGTCCATATTGCTTCCTTTGCTGGCTGGATTTCTATTTTTCCATTTCATTGTAGACCCTTCTTCTGCTGATAATGAGATGACTGCTGACCTTGCCGCCAGTGTACACAACACAAACTGAAAATGTCAGGAAGTGGCAAGTATTGGGGAGTCTCAGTGGCTACTGTGAAAAATAAAATATTTTTGGATTTTTTGGGGATATAAAAAACATATACTGTAATCTTTTTGTGCCACTGCAACGTCCTCATAGATTATTAGCTCTTTTGAACAGGGCCCTCTTTTTTTAATTGTTGATTAGTTGGTTAGTATATACAGGTGAAACTCGAAGAATTTGAATATCGTGCAAAGTTCATTTATTTCAGTAATGCAACTTAAAAAGTGAAACTAATATATGAGAGACTCATTACAGGCAAAGCGAGATATGTCAAGCCTTTATTTGTTATAATTTGGATTATTTTGGCTTACAACTTGTGAAACCCCAAAGTCACAATTTTGAGGTTCCCTTTGCTCAGGGGGTATGGATTATTTAGCTGATTAGAGTTTGACACTTTGAGCCTAGAATATTGAGCCTTTTCACAAAATTCTAATTTTAAGCCGCATTAATGCAATTCCTCTTTATTTGCATTACTGAAATAAATGGACTTTTGCACGATCTTCAAATTCTTCGAGTTTCACCCGTAATGTCTGGTATTGCTTGCACATGTATCCTCTGATTGTAAAGTGCTGCGGAATATGTTGGCCGCAGTGGGGCACATAACCTGCTGTTCATGATGGAAACCTCCATGCAGGGACCAGAGTGACTCCCATGACTCTACACGACTCCCAATCTTGCTAGAAGTTTACGTGTGAACCATAGCGCGACAAAGAGAGGGAAGGACCGAAGCAGCCAGAACCGAGCGGTAGGAAGCTGGTAATTATGCCTGACTCCACAGATCTGGCAGGAAGGGGGGATTTTAGAAAATTTTAAAAAGAAGGAAAGCCCTTCTATATGTAAAGCTAACATAAAATTGACAGTAAAGTTCTGAAGTGTATTCTGTATGACATGCCTGTCCTTTCAGCAGTATTTAGGGCCTCTTCAGTGATACACCACAATTGTATGCTAATGATTATACATACCGCTTACATGTTCTTGAACCTATACACTAAATACTAAATACTGGTCATAAACAAGTGTAAGATGTGGGGCCTTGCCGGTGAGAGCTCAGTGTCGACAGGAATACGTTATGTTGAAAACACAAGGCCATTTGGGAATTACCTAGTGTATGCTATAGCTGTATGATATACTGTACCTCTTTGAAAAGATACAGTAGGTGTTCAATGAGTGCCTAAAGCAATGTATTGGGGACACTGAGATCAAGAAAGTGGAAAATTCCCAAAGCCAGGGAACACTGCTAGATATCTGCTTGAAAGTTAGAATCAGAGGTGATTATATGACAAGAGAGAAGACAAAGGTCATTCTCCGAGTGAGAAAGGGTATATTTACAGTACAATAAAATGTACAGATATAACAAAGCGATATACTGTATAGGATGTCACAACTGACATAGATGGTTGTATATCTATCTATCTATCTATCTATCTATCTATCTATCTATCTATCCTCTGTCTAATTATGGCCCCTTGCCCATCAATCACCATTGAGTCACTAGCATTACTAGTGTTGAGTGAAGCATTTCTAAACGAATCAGAATTTCCTTGTGCTTCTTGGTAACGAATCAGTTTTCCTAAAATAGCGGCTGTACGTGTTACAAAGTGAAAGTAAGTGTAGAGGAGACAAGCCTGGGAACGTGAGCTCACCCATAATGCCATACATCCAGCCAATCCTCAGGTAGCCATCCCCTTGTGATGTCGCCATCTTCCTGTGAACTTAGCAAAGGGAGAGACGTGACAAGACGTCCATGGACTAAGGACAGTGTTGCTGCAAATTCTTAACAGAGAATGTAGAAAAATATTGGAGAGGGAAAGTACAGGGAGAGCGTAGGAGACCTACAGTTACAATTTATTGCCATGTACATAACTGTGCAGTGCACCAAGAGTCATAGCTACCGGTAATCCATTCTGTTAGCTGTGCCGTCAGTATTACAGGCAGATCTAATTTATCACTGTGTACACAAGTGTGCAGTGCACCAATATTCATAGTTAATCCGCTCAGTTAGCTGTAGAGTTACTGTGTGTCAGTATTACAGGCCACTGTTACTTTTATTCACATTGACTTAGGTATACCTGATTTATAGTGATTTGAGATAAATTAATTTGTAACAAATCACATTTCTTGTTGAACTGCTGAATATGAATTTTTCAAAACTTTGCTCATCTCTAATCATTACATTCACTCATACTACCAGTCACTCTAACGTAAGCAGTACCAGTGCTAAACTTTCATTTACTGTTACCAACCACAATCATATACATACATCCATCCAATCAGCCATAACATTAAAACTTAATATTGTGTAGGTGCAGCTCAGACTGTTCTGATGTGGTGACACATGGACTCCAAAAGACCTCTGAAAGTGTCCTGTGGTCCCACAGTACTGTAAGCTGAGAGATGCAACCTCCATGGATCAGACTTGTTTTTCCAGTACATCCCACAGATACTCCATCGGATTAAGATGGTCTGATAAGATCAATACCATGAACTTTTTGCTATGTTCCTCAAACCAATCATGAACAATTGTTGCAGTGTGACCTGAGCAATATCCTTCAGGACAAGGCCACTGTAATTAGTGTATACTGATGGCATGAATGGGTGTACTTGGTTTAGGTAGATAGTATGTGTAACATCCACATGAATGACAAAACGCAGCAGAACGTTGACCAGAGCCAACTGGCTTGCTTTCTGTATCCTGGTGCTATCTCTTCCCCAGGTAAGCCCACCAGGCTGTCCACATGATGTAAATAAAATGTGATTTCTTAGGCCATCTTCTTCCATTGCTCCATGGTCCAGTTCTGATATGCATGTGCCCATTTTCAAAACCCTTCTGTATGTTACCTTATGGCTGCCATACTTTTTCATAATTACATTGTGCCAAAAAAGGGAACATGGTAGGAATACATATGTACACTTGTGCTTTTCTGTTCTTTTATACTTTTTCTTTTATAAAACTTTTTAGGGAGATACAAAGATTTCCCAACAAACACATCATCAATTTAGTGCACACTATGTATTCTGTTGCCTTCAATGTGCGAGTTTTTAAGAAATATCTTGAACTCCAATATACTGTAATTTCTACAGGCAAAAGATGAACAATATATGAACAAGTCCTAATAGAGTCATTTTAAAATGCCATGGAATCACAATTGGTGCCTGGGAATAACATTAATATTACATTCTTAAGAAATGAGAAGGAAACTTGAAATGAGCACATCAATCTTGAAAAATAAAACACTACATATATAATGCAGTCTAAAAAAAAAACTACAAAAGCTTCAAAACAAAGGGGAGAAAATAATGAAGCCGCTTGTCTAGATATCAGATAGTTAACCTGTTGAAAATGAAATCTCATCTCCAGGTATTCTCCGTGGTTTACACTGCTAATAAAGAAAGTGCAAACAGCCACTGTTTGCTTCTGGTCACTTCTGGAGAAATTTCAGCTTCTCATCTGGGACTATAATCGCAACCGTAATAGAGTACGAAAATCTGAAGAAAAGTAATATTCTGTAGAAGGGGCTGCTGCAGAACACAGAACAAGTTTCCATTATAATGTCCCTCTTGCTGTCTCTATTTTGCTGCCTTTTTCTTTTTTTAACGGAATCATAACAATTAGTTAAACCAGATAGAAGAATGCCTCCATATTTTGGCCACATTCCAGGCTGGTCATTATCTTCTGACTATGCTTCCTGGTTGACTGAAATTCCATTGCTTAAAAAGTAAACTCTTTATATCCATGCTCTTTCTGGTCAGCAATAATATGAATTCTTACATTCTATATGTTACATCTTTATTTTATATCTTTAAACTGTGCAGTCTGCAGCCCCCTGTGCAACCAGGAGTCTGACTGCATAGTCTGCGCCAACCTTATAAAAGCAGTCTTGCTGTGTACTCAGGATTTCCTGTAAGATAGGGGAAATGCCACATGTGCAGCAGAACAGCAGCAGCACCAGCCGCTGTTCCCAGCAGTGCCTCTCCGCGATAGAGCTCACACACTGCAGACTTGAGAAAGGGGCCATGCACCCCGAAACGCATCATCAGTAAAAGATCAATACTTCATCTGTGCCTCGGGTCGTGTCTCACGCCTACTGACTATCCATCCAGAGACGTTGCAGATACCATAATGCTGCTCATTCTTGTGCAATTCTTCTCCACCCCTGGGGTTCTAGATAGTATCAGCTGCACCAACCCTCCACCGCTATAAAGCCTACCCTGGAATTGTGCCCAGTCACGCACAACAAATATAAGTTAGTAGGGTACATACCCTACCAGGGTCCTTGCACTTGTACATACTTACTCTATAAGCACCTTTTTATCTCTCTAGTTCTCTACTCTTTCCATTAAAAGCATTCTGGTTGTGTAATCTGGATCGCCCCTATAACAGCAGTCTGGGTGTGTATTCTGATCTCTCCCTATAACAGCAGTTTGGGTGTGTAGTCTTACCTCTCCATATAACAGTAGTCTGGATGAGTAGTCTTACCTCTCCGTATAACAGCAGTCTGTATGTGTAGTCTGACCTCTCCCTATAACAGCAGTTTGAGTGTGTAGTCTTACCTCTCCGTATAACAGCAGTCTGTATGTGTAGTCTTACTTCTCCATATAACAGCAGTCTGGATGTGAAGTCTTACCTCTCCATATAACAGCAGTCTTACTTCTCCATATCCCAAAAAAGAAGATGGAGGCAGCATGCTGCCTCCATCTTCTTTTTTGGGACTTGTTACGCAGGAGCCCTGACGAATATTGGACTCCAGGTAGGCTGTTGCATACCGGATGACCTCAAGATCTGGTGAGTGCGATTCCACAACTATTGTTTGTTACTTCTCCATATAACAGCAGTCTGTATGTGTAGTCTTACCTCTCCGTATAACAGCAGTCTGGATGTGTAGTCTTACCTCTCCGTATAACAGCAGTCTGGATGCATAGACTTACCTCTCCATATAACAGCAGTCTGGATGTGTAGTCTTACCTCTCCGTATAACAGCAGTCTGCATGTGTAGTCTTTCCTCTCCGTATAACAGCAGTCTGGATGAGTAGTCTTACCTCTCCGTATAACAGCAGTCTGGATGTGTAGTCTTACCTCTCCGTATAACAGCAGTCTGGATGTGTAGTCTTACCTCTCCGTATAACAGCAGTCTGGATGCATAGACTTACCTCTCCATATAACAGCAGTCTGGATGTGTAGTCTTACCTCTCCGTATAACAGCAGTCTGCATGTGTAGTCTTTCCTCTCCGTATAACAGCAGTCTGGATGAGTAGTCTTACCTCTCCGTATAACAGCAGTCTGGATGTGTAGTCTTACCTCTCCGTATAACAGCAGTCTGGATGTGTAGTCTTACCTCTCCGTATAACAGCAGTCTGGATGTGTAGTCTTACCTCTCCATATAACAGCAGTCTGGATGTGTAGTCTTACCTCTCCGTATAACAGCAGTCTGCATGTGTAGTCTTTCCTCTCCGTATAACAGCAGTCTGGATGAGTAGTCTTACCTCTCCGTATAACAGCAGTCTGTATGTGTAGTCTTACCTCTCCGTATAACAGCAGTCTGGATGTGTAGTCTTACCTCTCCATATAACAGCAGTCTGGATGTGTAGTCTTACCTCTCCGTATAACAGCAGTCTGTATGTGTAGTCTTACCTCTCCGTATAACAGCAGTCTGGATGAGTAGTCTTACCTCTCCGTATAACAGCAGTCTGGATGTGTAGTCTTACCTCTCCGTATAACAGCAGTCTGGATGTGTAGTCTTACCTCTCCGTATAACAGCAGTCTGGATGCATAGACTTACCTCTCCATATAACAGCAGTCTGGATGTGTAGTCTTACCTCTCCGTATAACAGCAGTCTGCATGTGTAGTCTTTCCTCTCCGTATAACAGCAGTCTGGATGAGTAGTCTTACCTCTCCGTATAACAGCAGTCTGTATGTGTAGTCTTACCTCTCCGTATAACAGCAGTCTGGATGAGTAGTCTTACCTCTCCATATAACAGCAGTCTGTATGTGTAGTCTTACCTCTCCGTATAACAGCAGTCTGGGTGTGCAGTCTTACCTCTCCGTATAACAGCAGTCTGGATGCGTAGTATTACCTCTCCGTATAACAGCAGTCTGGATGAGTAGTCTTACCTCTCCGTATAACAGCAGTCTCGATGTGTAGTCTTACCTCTCCGTATAACAGCAGTCTGGGTGTGCAGTCTTACCTCTCCGTATAACAGCAGTCTAGATGTGTAGTCTTACCTCTCCGTATAACAGCAGTCTGGATGCGTAGTATTACCTCTCCGTATAACAGCAGTCTGGATGTGTAGTCTTACCTCTCCGTATAACAGCAGTCTGGATGAGTAGTCTTACCTCTCCGTATAACAGCCGTCTGTATGTGTAGTCTTACCTCTCCGTATAACAGCAGTCTGTATGTGTAGTCTTACCTCTCCGTATAACAGCAGTCTGTATGTGTAGTCTTATCTCTCCGTATAACAGCAGTCTGTATGTGTAGTCTTACCTCTCCGTATAACAGCAGTCTGGATGTGTAGTCTTACCTCTCCGTATAACAGCAGTCTGGGTGTGTAGTCTTACCTCTCCGTATAACAGCAGTCTGGATGTGTAGTCTTACCTCTCCGTATAACAGCAGTCTGGATGCGTAGTATTACCTCTCCGTATAACAGCAGTCTGGATGAGTAGTCTTACCTCTCCGTATAACAGCAGTCTGGATGAGTAGTCTTACCTCTCCATATAACAGCAGTCTGTATGTGTAGTCTTACCTCTCCGTATAACAGCAGTCTGGATGTGTAGTCTTACCTCTCCGTATAACAGCAGTCTGGGTGTGTAGTCTTACCTCTCCGTATAACAGCAGTCTGGATGCGTAGTCTTACCTCTCCGTTTAACAGCAGTCTGTATGTGTGGTCTTACCTCTCTGTATAACAGCAGTCTGTATGTGTAGTCTTACCTCTCCGTATAACAGCAGTCTGTATGTGTAGTCTTAACTCTCCGTATAACAGCATTCTGGATGTGTAGTTATAACTCTCCGTATAACAGCAGTCTGAGTGTGCAGTCTTACCTCTCCGTATAACAGCAGTCTGTATGTGTAGTCTTACCTCTCCGTATAACAGCAGTCTGGGTGTGTAGTCTTACCTCTCCGTATAACAGCAGTCTGTATGTGTAGTCTTACCTCTCCGTATAACAGCAGTCTGGGTGTGTAGTCTTACCTCTCCGTATAACAGCAGTCTGTATGTGTAGTCTTACCTCTCCGTATAACAGCAGTCTGGGTGTGTAGTCTTACCTCTCCGTATAACAGCAGTCTGTATGTGTAGTCTTACCTCTCCGTATAACAGCAGTCTGGATGTGCAGTCTTACCTCTCCCTATAACAGCAGTCTGACTGTTTAGTCTGACCTCTCCCTAAACCAGCAGTCTGACTGTTTAGTCTGGTGTGACCCGTATAACAGCATTCTGGCTATAGCCAAAGCATTTATTTATTTTTTTCACTTATATAGCGCTGACATATTCCGCAGCACTTTACAGACATCATCATCACTGTCCTCGATGGGGCTCACAATCTAAGTTCCCTATCAGTATGTCTTTGGTGTGTAGGAGGAAACCGGAGTACCTGGAGGAAACCCACGCAAACACAGGGAGAACATACACACTCCATGCAAATGTTGTCCTTGTCGGATTTGAACCTAGGATGCTGCAAGGCACCAGTACTAACCACTGAGACACTGTGCTACCCTGGTTGTGTAATCTGGTGTGCCCCCCTATAACAGCATTCTGAATGTGTAGTCTGGACCTCTCCCCATAACACCAGTCTGGCTGTGAAGTCTGGTGTGCCTCCCTATTACAGCATTCTGGGTGTAGTCTGGAGTGACCCCTATAACACCAGCCTTGGTGTGTAGCTCCTCTATAACCGTAGTCTATCTGTATAGTCTAGACTTCTCAGAGTGAGCTGCTCTTTGTTAGCGGGGCACCTTTCCTTCTCTCGATGAGGTCCATATACCTAATAGGGTATATTTTGTTTACTTCAAGCATTCCTGTTTCAGCCATAACCATTTTTGCCATTGTGGTCCATGATTTACAAATCACAATCAAATCACCAAGTCACTATCCCTGAAGAGCTAGAAATGTATCAACGCCTATTAAAGAACAATACTATCTCCAGGAACATGACAGATGAGCATGCTTCTTCAAAGAAATCTTCATAGATATGAAATTATACCATAGGCAGAACTGTCCTTCATTAAGACTAGGTCTTGCTGTAGTTTTCTTGGGACATTAAAGAGACAATTCTCCAGTGTTCATCTATCAAGGCAAAATAGGTGTGAACTCAAGTCCAACGCTGTCATCAGTATATTAAAGATATATGGCTTATTGTTTTTCTGTGAATGAAATGCCCTGGTGATCTGCCCCAGTAGTCCTTCTCAGCAGCTGTGTTAATGAAACATTTCATACATAGTCAGAAACTTACTTGAATGTATTAATAGATGACAACAAAAAAGGAGATGTCAAAATATTTATATGACATTCATTTATTTGAATGTCATCTTTATAGCAGTCGAAGCACTGTTTTTTTTTTTTATTACACAGCTCCAAATTCCCTGTGTAGTCATAGAAATAAATGGTAAAAATATGGCTGCCTGTAGCCTCTAATAGGACTAGCTGGTGAGCTTACGGCATACTGTTGATACAATCCCCAAAAAAACTAATAAAACAATATGCTATGAAACTCCTCCTAATGGTAGCTGAGAGCAGGCAGGATTGTAATGTCAATTTATGCATGTACAAGGTATTTCTAGCTTTTTATGAAAAAAATGAACTTCCAACTGCTATAAAGATAGAATAAGAAAATAATAAGCACATGGGGAAAATGTATCAAGCCCTGCATGTAAGAATTCTGACTTTAAAATGTTGTAAAATTTGGACTTTTTTGTTAATTTGTGACTGCTACACAGACAGTATCCATTGTGCATCTCATTTTTCCTTCCTTCTGACAGATCAGATGAAGGGTCAAATAAATGGTGATGTCATCAAGGCCAAAAAGGCTAAAACAGTGGCCCAGTCATGAAGTGGGGAGGGTTGGAGAACAGATTGAGAAGTCCACAGAGTGGCCCAATGTCATAGTGGTGAGGTGGAAGCAGCATGAGGAGACCACAGAGTGGCCCAGTGAGACAGTGGTGAGGTGGCATCAGCAGCAGCATGAGGAGGCCACAGAGTGGCACAATTACAGAGTGTGGAAGTGGTAAAATTTGGACTTTTTTGTTAATTTGTGACTGCTACACAGACAGTATCCATTGTGCATCTCATTTTTCCTTCCTTCTGACAGATCAGATGAAGGGTCAAATAAATGGTGATGTCATCAAGGCCAAAAAGGCAAAACAGTGGCCCAGTCATGAAGTGGGGAGGGTTGGAGAACAGATTGAGAAGTCCACAGAGTGGCCCAATGTCATAGTGGTAAGGTAGCAGCAACATGAGGAGGCCACAGAGTGGCAAGGTGACATACTAGGGAGGTGGCAACAGCAGCAGCATGAGGAGACCACAGAGTGACCCGATGACAGAGTGGGGAGGTGGGTGGCAATAACAGTACCTGCTGATGATGGTGGGTGTAAGAAAAAGCACTTGGCATCAGATGTGTGGCTTCAGGCGGGTGAAAGCATCAGAATATTAGCTGAGACAGGTAGCCAGAAGGAACCGGTCTTTTTTGTCAAGGTTTGGGGGAGGCAGCATGGATGATCTAATCTGATGCATCAGGCATTGGTTGGTGGAAATCCTGGCTGATGCATGCCTGATTCATCTTGAAAAAGGTCAGTCTCTCCACATTTTGGGTGGACAGGCGAGTTCTCCTTGGGGTAACTATGGCCCCCGCCGCAATAAACACCCACTCTGATGCCACACTACTGGCCAGGCAGGACAGCTTTTCCAGAACAAACTCTGCCAGTTGTGTCCACAAATCCAATTTCACTTCCCAGTAGTTCTGCAGATCTTCAATGATGGCTGGAAGGGTTCACTCCAAGTATGCCACCACCTGCTGGTTCAGGTTATAATCTATGTCTAGCTGCTGGTGAGTAGTTTCTTCACAATGCAGGTAAAGAAAGCTGCAAGACTCTAGACTCAGGCTGCTGCTGCTGGAGATGATTCTGCTCCTGCCATCCCCCCCCCCCCCCCCAGCAGCCATTGCAGTGGAAAGGGATCCCCCCTGGTCAGACCTGCAAAAGGATGGACGATGGTGCAGATAGGCAGCGGCCAAATGACTACATAGGATGTCTCTATAGTAGTTCAGTTTGTCCTCCCTCTCAGCGGGTGTAAAAAAGGCCCCCAATGTAGACCGGTAGCGGGGATCTAACATGGTGGAGAGCCAGTAGTCATCCCTCCGCCGAATGGTGACAATTCGGCTGTCACTACACAAGCAAGTGAGCATGCATCGGGCCATTTGCACAAGTGACTCCATCTCCACTGCATACCGCCACGGTGTGTCTGGGTGCTCTGCCTCATCTTCTTCATCTGCCTCTTGCTCCTCCAGCTGCTCCTCCTCTCCTGTCACCTGTGTAGAACAACCAACCATTTCGCTACACATTGCTTGTGCTTAAATGTCCTCTTTCTTCAGTTCAGCCCCCAAAGTGCACCTGAGTTAAATGGAAGTCAATGGGAGAACCAGAGCATTAAACCAGGCACCCCCTGCTCTGAAGAGTGGAGGGTGTCTGGTTCATAGTAAAAGGTCAGAAATGGAAGGAAACACCACTGAAATGGTTCGGGAACAGCATGGGGAGAAAGTCTGGATGCATCTTGGACTCCCAGGGATAGAAATAATGTTGTCCAAGTAATACGCCACTTTTACAGACTGACAATAATACGCACCAGACCAAAGATAAAATCAATTTAGAGGAAAAATTGTTAGGAAACATTCTTTCCTAAATAGTAGGTGGTGGGACTCCTACACTCATAAAGCCTATGTACGAAGGGAAAGGGCTGCCAAAAATTACAAGGAACCGTCACTCCAATACACCCTTTATTACACATAAATGAGGGCATCATACACACCCTTGAAAAATTATGATTGATGGCCTGCTGGTGACCCACAAAAACATTATGGGTGATTGAACCATATACCCTTTTTAGTGGTGGAAGGGGTGCATGGGAATACAGTGTATTCAATACACCATAAAAGCCACATTTAGAGTGCCTTTATGTTCAGCCGTTTTCTCTGGTCGAGTAGAGAAGTCAGGGGCAATACAGTCCTTGTTCATTTTTACAAGAGTCAACCGGTCAGAATTTTCAGTTGACAGGCAGATGCACTTATCAGTTATTATGCCCCCAGCAGCACTAAATACATGCTCTGATAAAACGCTAGCGGCGGGGCAGGCCAGCACCTCCAAGGCGTAGAGCGCCAGTTCGTGCCACGTGTCCAGCTTGGACACCCAATAGTTGTAAGGCACAGAGGGATCATTGAGGATGCTGACAAGGTCTGCTACGTACTCCTTCACCATCTTCCAAAAATTTTCCCTCCTTTTGACACTAGGCCACGCATAAGGTTGAGGGTGCTGGTGGGGTGTCATAAAACTGCCCCAGGCCTTGGAGAGTGTTGCCCTGCCTCTGTTGGAACTGCTGTGTGTTCCCCTCGTCTCCTCTCCTTGATTGGCCAAGGAACTATGTACTGCAGCCAGCGTTGTCAGCTAACATAAAGTCAGACATGTGTGCCAGAGTCCCAACAAACAAAACTTCGCTGTCTTCATCAGGAGGATGACTCTCAATCTCCTCATCCTCTTTCTCCTCTTCTACCCATCCATGCTGAACAGATGGAATAAAACTTCCATAGGTACTACCCTCTGTAGAGGAGGCAACCGTGTCCTGCGCCTCCTCCTCCTCATCATCATCCAATTTGCGCTGAGAAGACGAACTAAGGGTGGTCTGGCTATCACCCTGTATAATGTCTTCCCCCATTTCCACCTCTTCCATATGCAAAGCGTCCTCCTTAATTGTGAGCAGCGAGCATTTGAGTAGAAACAGAAGTGGGAGAATTACGCTGATAATAGCATTATCGCCGCTCACCATCTGTGTTGAGTCCTCAAAGTTGTGTAAAACCTCACAGAGGTCAGACATCAATGCCCACAATTCGCTTGTGAAGAGCGGAGGCTGACTGGAAAGGCGACGACCATGTTGCAGCTAGCATTCCACTACTTACCTCTGTTGCTCACAAAGCCTGCCCTGTGGAACGTGGAGTTCCAGCGCGAGCTCACATCGCACAATAGTTGGTAAACTGGCAATTGCAAGCACTGCTGCAACGTTGCCAGACCGGCAGAAGCTGTCGTTTACTTGCGGAAATGGGCACACATGCGGCGCACTTTCACCAGTAGCTCAGCCAAATTGAGGTAGGTTTTGAGAAACCCCTAAACCACTAAATTGAACATGTGGGCTAGGCATGGCATGTGTGTGAGCTTGCTGAGCTCCGAAGCCGCCACTCAGTCTCAGTCTGGTCCCTTCCCCCTGCCACAGCTCTGCGGTGGTGTGCTGTTTGTCACCTAAGCAGATCAGTTTAAGCACGGCCTGTTGCCGCTTCCCCACTGCAGTGCTACACTGCTTCCAGCTATTGACTGATGTCTGATTGGTGCTGCAAGATAATAATTCAGAGGTGAAAGTGGAGGAGAAGGCGGAGGAGGAGAAGGGGAGGGGGGGTTGCAGTCACTAACGTAGGTGGCGGCAGAAACCCTGTTGGAAGTAGGGTCCTCAATCCTTGGTGTCGGCAGCACCTGTGCCATCCCACAGTATGACTTGCTCCCAGCCTCCACAACGTTCACCCAGTGTGCCATCAGGGAAATGTAGTGTCCCTGGCCAAAAGCACTTGTCTATGTGTCAGTCGTTAAGTAGAACTTCCCAATAACTGTGTTGGTCAGGGCACGGGTTATGTTATGCTGGTATAAGGCTGCACATCGTGAAAAATATTGGCGGCTGGGGACAGAGTACCGCGGGAAAGGCGGCACCATCGGGCTGCAGAAAGCCTCAGTGTCCCCAAGCATAAATGGCAACATTTCCCGAGCCAGCAATTTGTAAATGTGTGCATTTAGTGCTATGGTCTGTGGGTGGGTGGCTGGGTATTTGCGCTTTCGTTCAAAGGCCTGGGGTATAGACATCTGTACGCTGCGCTGGGACACAGAAGTGGATGTGCTAGCTGATGGTACTTGCGAAGGTCTAGTTGCATTGCCGGAGACATCCAGGCCTGCGTCTAGGACAGGGGATTGGCCAGCATATAAGACAGGGGAAAAGTAGGCAGTGGTGTGACCTGCAGACACTGGTTGTGGACCCAGGCATTTTGCTTTCCTATTAGGGTGCTTTGATGCCATGTGGCGGATCATGCTGGTGGTGGTAAGGTTGCTAGTGATCACGCCCCTGCTCATTTTGGTACGGCACAGGTTGCAATTCTTTTATCGTCCGCACTTTCCTCAAAAAAGCGCCAGACTGCAGAACACCTACACCTTAGCAAGGGAGATTGCCTTAAGAGGGTGCTCTGGGTAACAGTTGCGAGCCTGTTTGGTGTGGCCGCCTTCTCCCTTTTGCCACCCCACTGCCTCTTCCAGCCTGTTGCGGTGCTGTGGATTCCTCCCCCCTTGTACTGCTGTCCTCGCTTGACTTGCCACCTTCCCAGGTTGTGCAAGTGACTTCATTGTCCAGCACTACCTCTTCAACTTCCTCACTCATCCTTCTGACTTGACCTAACAACAACCTCAGTTATTGACAACTGTGTCTCATACTCTTCATCAACCTCTTGAGACACTAATTGCCGTTGACTTATTGGCAACTGTGTCTCATCATCACTGTGTCTCATCCCCACTGTCCTCTTCTCATGACTGTGGATGCTTCAGAGTTTGGGAATCAGGGCACAAGATCTCCTCATGTTCCTCTGCAAGCGGGCTTGGCGAGAGGCCCAAATTAAGGAATGGCGATGAAAACAGCTCCTCAAAATATCCAAGTGTGGGATCACTTGTTTGCCAAGACTCTCAATGGTGGATGGAAGGAGTATCAGGGTGAAGATTCTGTTGACCAGACTCTTGGTTACTGAGACTGGACTTTGTGGAAGAAAGGGTGGTGCTTAACTGACTGGAAGCATTATCTGCTGCAATCCAACCGACCAACTGGTCACACTGATCTGACTTCTAGAGTGGTGTCCTGCGCCGCCCTGCAAACTGGGACATGAAGCTAGGTATCATGGATGAGTGTGCTTCTTGTGCTCTGGCAGCAGGCACAGTTTTACCACGCCCAGGGGCACGGCCTCTGCATGCACCATCAGCAACATGGCCCCTTCCCCACCCCTTACTGCTTGCCTTGCGCATATTAAATGGTATATATGCTTGCAAGTATGTCACACGTACTGTAGGGCAGGTTTTGTAAGTGTATGTGCAAATAAAATACACAGAATGTCACAGATATTTTTAGGATGCACACACGTTAAACTGGAGGTATAGCGCAAGTAATGTCACTGTCACCACCGTCTAATGAAAAAATGACACTGAATTAATGTCACTGATATTTAGGATGTGCACACGTTAAACAGGAGTTATAGCGCAAGTAATGTCGCTGTCACCAGCTGCTAATAAAAAATTACATTGAATTAATGTCACTGATATTTAGGATGGGCAAACGTTATACAGGAGATGTAGCGCAGGTAATGTCGCTGCCAATAGCAGCAAAAAAATTTGACTGAATGTCACTGATATTGTCACGGGTGAAGTTGCAGATAGCTGGAACTTATAATAAATGACCGACTGGCTTGATCCCAAACTAGGAGCATATAGGTGAGCCCTATAAAACCCTAAGAGCTCTCCCTGACTGCTAAGCCCATGCAAGGGTCTCAATGGTAGACGATTGCATGACCACGTACCTAAGACTGTGTGACACCTGAAAACCCTATAATAGTGAGGGGACACGACCACCGGCTCCCTGCACTTAATACGGACGGAGTCATGGTCACCTAGAATCAAGCCAGCAAGGAAACACAATAAAGGAAAATACTTATCTGAGCAAACAGCAGCAGCCTCCAGCAGTGAACACTTCATCCAGGAAGTAGTATAAACTGCAAAGTGAGGCAGTATGGGAGGGAATATAAAGGAAGACAATTATTCTAAATAAGTCACACCTGGCAGAAGGAAAGGAGATGACAAAGTGAAACCAAAACAAAGAACGTCATACAAGAGGTAGAGAAGAACATCTGTCAGATCTTCTCACAGAACTGGCGGCGCCACGTCTCCAGTCCCCTGACCAGTCATATTTACAAGCATCTTTTCCAGGTTATGAATCAGTGAAATGACGTTGTTCATCCCGTAGTCTTGGAGACTGACAAATAAAGTGGCCTCCTCAAAGGGCACGAGCAAACGGCAGGTGTCAAGCATGAGCTGCCACTGGCTAACATTGAAGTTACACAGGGAAGTACCTCTGTCCACCTGTATCATAAATAAATCGTTTATGGCCTTTCTCTGTTCGTACAGATGGTACAACATATGGAGAGTGGAATTCCGGTTGGAAACGTCACATATCAGCCTATGTTGGGTGACTCTGGTCTGCCTCTGTAGCTCAAGGAGGGTGTGCTTGGCAGTGTACGAGTGGCTGAAGTGCATGCAAAGCTTGACAGCCAGATCGAACACGTGCGCCATGTATGATGCATGGCTCAGCCCTCCTTGACGCAGCGCCGACACCATGTTCTTCCCAGTGTCAGTCACCATGGTTTCGATTTTGAGTTGTCACGGGGAAAGCCAGGATTCAATTTCTTGATGAAGGACGTGAAGCATTTCCTCCCCTGTGTGACTCCGTTTGCCCAGGCAAACTAGGTTTAGAATAGCATGACACCGCCATGCCCTGCACATGTGGTATGCTGGTGGGGCACTGTGACTTGTCCCTGCAGCGGAGGTTGAGGACATTGTGGAGGATGAGGAGGCAGAGGCGTCACCAGGCCAAGTTGCTGGTTTGGCTGGAAAAGAACCACATTTACCCAGTGGGCCATAAAAGACATATATTGTCCTTGACAGTAGTTACAGCTCCACATATCGGCACTGCCGTGCACTTTGGCAGACACCGACAGGCTCAAGGACTGGCCTACCCTCTGTTCTACACATGTGTGCAGGGATGGTACTGCCTTTTTGACAAAGAAATGACAGCTTGGGACTCTCCACCTCGGCTCGGCACAAGCCATCAGTTCTCTGAAAGGTGCAGAGTCCACCACTTGGAAAGGGAGGGACTGTTGTGCCAGCAACTTTTCCAGGAGTACATTCAGCTTCTGTGCCGTTGGATGAGTGCATGCATACTGTTGACTCTTAGCAATCAGCTGAGGTGGTGGAGTCTTGACTGCCTGAAATCAGGCTCGGACTGGCCCACAGGGGTACAGGTAAATCCCTGGTGGGCCACTGAGCAAGGTGGGCCTCTAGTCTCCCAACTCAGCACAAGTGTCATATAACACAGTAGACTTACTGCACTACATACATATACAGTTGCAAGAAAAAGTATGTGAAACCTTTGGAATGATATGGATTTCTGCACAAATTGGTCATAAAATGTGATCTGATCTTCATCTAAGTCACAACAATAGACAATCACAGTCTGCTTAAACTAATAACACACAAATAATTAAATGTTACCATGTTTTTATTGAACACACCATGTAAACATTCACAGTGCAGGAGGAAAAAGTATGTGAACCCCTAGACTAATGACATCTTCAAGAGCTAATTGGAGTGAGGTGTCAGCCAACTGGAGTCCAATCAATGAGATGAGATTGGAGGCGTTGGTTACAGCTGCCCTGCCCTATAAAAAACACACACCAGTTCTGGGTTTGCTTTTCACAAGGGGCATTGCCTGATGTGAATGATGCCTCACACAAAAGAGCTCTCATAAGACCTAAGATTAAGAATTGTTGACTTGCATAAAGCTGGAAAGGGTTATAAAAGTATCTCCAAATGCTTTGCTGTTCATCAGTCCACGGTAAGACAAATTGTCTATAAATGGAGAAAGTTCAGCACTGCTGCTACTCTCCCTAGGAGTGGCCGTCCTGTAAAGATGACTGCAAGAGCACAGCGCAGACTGCTCAATGAGGTGAAGAAGAATCCTAGAGTATCATCTAAAGACTTACAAAAGTATCTGACATATGCTAACATGCCTGTTAGCAAATCTATGATACGTAAAACACTAAACAAGAATGGATTTCATGGGAGGATACCACAGAGGAAGCCACTCCTGTCCAAAAAAAACATTGCTGCACGTTTACAGTTTGCACAAGAGCACCTGGATGTTCCACAGCAGTACTGGCAAAATATTCTGTGGACAGATGAAACCAAAGTTAAGTTGTTTGGAAGAAACACACAACACTATGTGTGGAGAAAAAGAGGCACAGCACACCAACATCAAAATCTTATCCCAACTGTGAAGTATGGTGGTGGGGGCATCATGGTTTGGGGCTGCTTTGTTGTGTCAGGGCCTGGACGGATTGCTATCATCGAAGGAAAAAAGAATTCCTAAGTTTATCAAGACATTTTGCAGGAGACCTTGATAAATGGCCATGCTTACCTCCCCCGGCGGCATAACAAAAAACTGCACACCTCCAAGTAGGTTATTTTACCCCCAACACTCTTCACTGACTGACTGCTACCGCCACTGCATCCGTGAACCCCTGCACCACTACTTTCCGGGCCAGTAGGCTCCTGCGAAACAGGTGGTCTACCCCGGGCATGTTTTGCTCCCGACCTCCCACTGCTGCCATTCTGCTGACCAAGCTACTGACTTGCTGTCTCCCGGCCAAGCTACTGACTTGCTGTCTCCAACGCTGCCTCACGAGCAACCTGCCACCCTCTTCTCCCGATGATGATGAAGCCCCTTTGTCAACCGGCTCCCAATTGCGATTGGCTACATCATCATCGAGTACTGTCTGCACATCACTGATGTCCTCCTCAACGGTCTCTGAGCCAGGAGCCTGACCGCTCTCAACACCAGCTCCCATGCTACTGTCCTCATCACTACTTGCCCGCCTACCTCCGGATCTGAGCTGGGAAGTAGCTGCTGACTGTCCTCAGGTAGCTTGTCCTCGCTGTATAGTGGAGCTGAGCCCACAGTATATAGTACTTCTCTAGCTGAGGGAACTGAAAAGGACAGAGACAGGTTGAGGATAGGTGAGGGCACGGGGCCTGCTCCCGTGCCATGCCAACTAAGGGTTGTGTCTGACAAACCCACGACTCTTGGCTGGGGGTGTCTGATGTCACTTGCGACAAAGTCGAAGATCGAGTCAAAAACCGTTTGGTTGCTGGTCAAGACACGACCACTAGCTGACACTGGGAGCTCAGGCCTTTCAAAGTGATCCCTGCTGCCATGCCCCCCTTACTCTCCTGTGACCTGTGCCTGTGCCAGAAACATTTAGGCCTGTGCCCCTCCCATGTGCAGGGCCTGTCACTTCTCTGTCTGACATATTGTTTTATCAAATAAGTAAATAAAAAGGAAATTAATACATGCCAAAAAGGGCTATATTTTCTCACTTCACCACACAACGGCTAATAAGCCCCTTTTTTTTACCCCCACTAATACACACCAAAAAAAAGGCTTTAGAACATATAACTGTTGCCATGAACGGCAAATAATTTATTTTTTGCCACTAATACACACCACAAAGGGCTGTCATTTTCTCACCTTACCACACAATGGCTAATAAGCCCCCTTTTTTCCCGTACTAATACACGCGAAAAAAAGGCTTTAGAAAATATATAAAAAAGGCAGTAATTTTCTCACTTCACCACACAATGGCTAATTAGCCATTTTTCTTTTTCCCCTCACCAATACACGCCAAAAAGGGCTTTAATTTTCCCACTAAACCACACAACAGCTAATAAGCCATTTTTCTTTTTCCCCACTAATACACGCCAAAAAAAGGCTTTAGAACATATAACTGCGGCCATGAACGGCAAATAAAGTTTTTCTTTTGCCACTAATACACGCCAAAAAGGGCTTTAATTTTATCACTTCACTACACAACAGCTAATAAGCCCTTTTTCTTTTTCCCCACTAATACACGCCAAAAAAGGCTTTAGAACATATAACTGCGGCCGTGAACGTCAAATAATGTTTTTCTTTTGCCACTAATACACGCCAAAAAGGGCTTTAATTTTCCCACTAAACCACACAACAGCTAATAAGCCACTTTTATTTTCCCCACTAGTACACACCAAAAATAGTCTTTAGAACATATAACTGCGGCTGTGAATGGTAAATAAAGTTTTTTTTTTGCCACTAATGCACGTCAAAAAGAGCTGTAAGTTGCCACTAATAGAACATATAGCTGCATACGTGAACGGCAAAAAAAGTTTTTTTGCCACTTAGACATGCCAAAAATGGCTTTACTTTTCTCACTTCACCATTCAACGGCTAATAATCCCTTTTTATTTTTCCCCACTAGTACACGCCAAAAAAAGCCTTTACAACATATAACTGCAGCCGTGAACGGCCCAAAAAGTTGTTTTTTTTGCCACTAATGCACGTCAAAAAGGGATGTAATTTGCTCACTTCAACACACAACGGCTAATAAGCCCCTTTCACCCCCCCCCCCACTAATACACGACAAAAAAAGGCATTAGAACATATATATAACTGCATCGCAAAAGGGCCAATAAGACCCCAATAACGAGAACTGTTTGCTGAAATTATATAGATCTTGCAAACCTGAAATGAGCAGCAGTATAATGGCAATTTGGATCCGCAGTCAGTGCAGCAAGGTGTAATAGGATTGTTCCTATTACCGAGGCTGTAAACTCCCCTACTGAACCCTGTTCTGCTTCAATACTGTGTAATATTTCCTCCCTAACCTTTCCATACACTTCTAATGCTCTTTCCCTGAACTTCTATTCAGCAAAATATACGTTTTCAAGTCTTTTCTAGCACTGTCCCTAGCGCCTGCTGACATTTATCCCTGCACTAAGTACATGGAAAATGGCTGAATTCAAGATGGCTGAGGCTATTTATAGGGCTGTGACATCAAAGGTAGGGCTGTGACATCACAGGGGCGAACTGGTTGCTTATTGGCTGCATGCATGGCATTGTGGGTGATCCCTCATTCCCAGAGTTCCTTGCTTCATGTCCTAACATGTGCAGCAGCCATTTTCGGAAAAAATGCGATTTGTTACCACAAAGTGTGAGAAAATTCGTAATCAGTGCAAATCAAATAATTCCTGAAATTTGAAACGAATTCCACTTTGTCAGCTTCGTTTCGCTAATCTCTAGTCATGATGTAGACTGGTTATACAAATGTATGACTATGAATGTTCAGATATCTTCTCCAGGCCCACAAACTCTTACTAAGCACTATGGCTGCCATGACTCACTTTTTTTTTTTAAAAGGGGCATTTCCATCTGGGAGATTGATGGCATATTGCTAAAACATGCTATCAATGTCAGATAGGTGCAGGTCCCACCTCTGGGATTTGCACCTATCTCCAGAACTGGCCCCTTGAAGTGAAAAGAGAGCAGCCGAGCAAACACAGCCACCCTCCATTCACCACTATGGAAGTTCAGAAAATAGTCAAGCACTGGCTTGGCAATTTCCGTCAGTCCCATAGCGTTGAATGGAGACGATGCAGTGCTTGCAGGGTGTGCTCTCCATTTATGCTTGCTTGGCTATTTTCGGAATTCCCATAGTGATGAATGGAGAATACAAAGGGAAGCATGTCATGCTCTCCTTCACTTCAGTGCTCCGTTTTTTTAGATAGGAGCGGGTCCCAGACCTATCTCACATTGAATGTATATCCTAGTGATATGCTATCAGTGTCCCAGATGATAAAAGCCTTTAAGTAAGTGCAGTACTTGCAAATTGTTTTGTTCTTTAATGCTATTTAACGTTACTTAATGTCATTTTAAATGTCCATACCTTGTAATGTACACAGCAAATCTTTGTATGGATTGGTGGGGATTAATGAGCTGACCCGGTCATTGCTGGAAGTTAGATGTGGGCTTAGGTCCACCCCTAGCTAGTTGGTCAGTTTAGAGTAGTTTGTTAGCAGAGGAGAAAGCTGCTCCATGTGCTCCACTCCTCACAGGACTGGACCAAAGTTACAGAAAATCACCTTCTTCGGGGAGTAACTACTGAAAGAAAGACCTCACCATTTCTACAGAAAGAGAGAAAGAGATAAAGGAAAGACCCAAGTAGGTCCAGAATCTGCATCAAAGCTACTGACTTTACTGCTATGGGAGGGACATTGCTTAGATACCCTTCACACTGGGACATGACCTGGCCAGTAATATTTTAAACACGGTATCCCTCAGCTAAAAAATCACAGCCACCATTTGAAGAGTAATATTGTCAACCATAGATTCTATAGAGAGAAACTTTGGGAAGATAGAGAGGAAAGAGTACTATAAATTCCATGCTTGCTCAGATCCATACATTGCTATCTGGGGTGATTTGCACTGTGAATTGTGAGAACTATGTATTGATATAATTGGATGTACTACAACTCCCAGTCTGACCAATAAATAGAGATATTTTTTTTTTTACATCTGGCCTGGTTACTGACTCCTGCACCATATGGCAGCTATTGCACCCTACTTCTTTTTTCCTCCCCAGATCTTTCTTATGACATGCTACAAATATTTGATATACAGTATGTCCCGCAACTGGGAAATGAACCTGCCATTGGGAAAGGAATCCCCTGACCCTTTTCTTGCCTGGTGAGGTAATCATTGTTCATATGGAGAGTTGGCCACACATGCACATTGCTCTTCATTCACTTCTATGAGAGCAATTCTCCACCTGAATGCATTAACCAGTAGTCACCTAATAAGGCAAGAAATAGTTCAAGGGACCCTCATTCTGAATATAAAAAAGGGACACATGTCTATGGATATTTCCTAAATGTGTAAGATTGGAACTCCTCTTTTAGACTCTTAGAAGAAAAATAAGTAAAAACTATTTTCTGATATCAACATAGAGATTTGTATGAAACTTTGTGCAGAACTAGATCTAGAATCTGCCTAAATTACAAAATACTGCTTTATAACCTGTTATTGAGACCAAATGTTTATTTTTTTTCGTTCAATACCCTTTCAGAGCATCAAAAGTCATTAAATTCACTAAAAATTAATTCTGTACCCAATCTTTTTTATACAATTTGTTTCCATAAACACACGACTAAACAGACATGGTGACATTTGTCTGTAATATAATGAAATTTCAGTCTCCTTGTTTAACTCTGGGGAATGTTATTGAGATTAACCTACAAAGTGACCTTAGGACATGATAATAAGGTCCTATAACATCTCATTTTCAGCTTTGCATTCTTAAGAGTTTATTTAGTTTGACTGACTGTAATAGATTAATACCAGGCAAAGGATGCCTTAGGTTACTGTTGGTGTTCTTTTAAGAGGTCATGATTTCTGACCATGGGTATGCCAAGCATATGACAACATTTCTGGATCATTGTTTGCAAATATATCCATGGTACATCATAGACCTTCCAGTGTCTTATTTCAGAATAAGCAGTAATATAATAGAAGGGAAAAGGCAACACATACAGTAGTTATTAGAATTATCATAAAACTAATTTCTTTGACGATGAGCCCAGCTTTACCTCATGGAACTGAAGAAGTGGAAAGCTACTACATGGAATTAATTGACTATCCAAGTTACATGAAAAATAACTGAAATAAAGTGGCCTAAATGATAAACAAGACGAGTTACAAACTGGTACAGAAGGAGAGAGGGCCCTGCCCATGAGGGCTTACAATCTACATGGTATGGGAGATGGACACAGTAGGTGCGGGTTAGGCTACTTTCACACTAGCGTTCGGGTTTCCGCTCGTGAGCTCCGTTTGAAGGAGCTCACGAGCGGACCCGAACGCAGCCGTCCAGCCCTGATGCAGTCTGAATGGAGGCGGATCCGCTCAGACTGCATCAGTCTGGCGGCGTTCAGCCTCCGCTCTGCTCGCCTCCGCACGGACAGGCGGACAGCTGAACGCTGCTTGCAGCGTTCGGGTGTCCGCCTGGCCGTGCGGAGGCGTGCGGATCCGTGCGGATCCGTCCAGACTTTCAATGTAAGTCAATGGGGACGGATCCGTTTGAAGATGCCACAATGTGGCTCAATCTTCAAGCGGATCCGTCCCCCATTGACTTTACATTGAAAGTCTGGACGGATCCGTACTAGGCTATTTTCACACTTAGCTGTTCTATGCTAAAAATAATGCAGACGGATCCGTTCTGAACGGAGCCTCCGTCTGCATTATTATGAGCGGATCCGTTCAGAACGGATCCGCCCGAACGCTAGTGTGAAAGTAGCCTTAAGTTGGTCATGGCGGTATAGAGGCAGCAGGGTCACTGGTTGTAGGCTTGTCTGAAGAGGTGGGTTTTCAGGTTTCTTTTGAAGGATTCCACTGTAGGTGAGAGTCTGATATGTTGAGGTAGCGAGTTCCAGAGTGTGGGGGATGCACGGGAGAAATCTTGGAGGCGATTGTGGGAAGAGGCGATGAGAGGAGAGGAGGTCTTGTGAGGATCGGAGAGTGCGTGTGGGGATGTATCGGGAAAGTAGCTCAGAGATGTAGGATGGGGACAGGTTGTAGACAGCCTTGTATGTATTTGTTAGTATTTTAAACTGAATTTGCTGGGCAATGGGGAGCCAGTGAAGGGATTGGCAGAGGGGAGAGGCAGAGGAGTAACAAGGTGAGAGGTGGATTTGTCGGGCAGCAGAGTTGAGGATAGATTGGAGGGGTATGAGATTGCTAGATTGAAGGCCACAGATAAGAATAATGGGCAGAAATGAGCATTGTGGTACCTGCATTCAGAACTGAAGTATATTACCAAAACAAGAGAAGTGTGAACACCCGTGGGCAAAGAGACAGCACACAGACTTTGTTAGTTTTGTTGAGCATATACTGACAGACTGCACAGTTTGCACAGGACTGGGATAATTCCAGATAGGACCTTTCAGCATACAATACGCATGTGTATTAAGAAATCACTAAAAATAATCTTTGTTTAGAAAAGGGATTAGTACAGTTCAATGGAAATGCTAAAGTGAAAGTTCTAGCGATGAGTATAGCATTGCCATAACTGATCGAAAATAAACTCTAATTAGTATCCTCATACATGTCTTTGTTTTCTTAATTATCACTGAAGGTAATAATTGGTGCAAAGTACGTGTATTCTGCATCTTATGTAAGACAGTCAGAAAATGTCCATGTAATTATCGCTGTTTGCATGTTGTCATGTTTGATAACGTATCACAATCATTTGAGTGTGGACATTCCTGTGACAGCTATGAAAGCATAATTTCTTGGAATAGTTTTGACACAAGTGGTAAAGCAATTACTAGGTTACAATTTAGGCCTCTTTCCTCTTTTTTTTTGTTTAGGTTCAGTTTTTTTGCGTTCCTTATACGGACAGTATACGGAACCATTCATTTCTAAGGATCCACAAAAAAAACTGAATGTACTCCGTATGACTTCCGTTTCCGTAATTCAGTTTTTCTGTTCCATTCAAAGATTGAACATGTCCTATTATTGTCCGCATAATGGACAAGGAGAGTACTGTTCCATCAGGGGCCAGCTGTTCTGTTCCGGAAAAAGTGGAACGCACACGGACGTCATCCTTTTTTTTTGCGGATCCGTTTTAGGCGGACCGCAAAATACTGAAAAAGCCATACGGTCGTGTGCAAGATGGATTGTATAAGGGTGAGTTACATACAGTTTAGGCTAATTTCACACTAGAGTTTTTTGCGGATCCGTCATGGATCTTCAAAAACGCTTCTGTTACAATAATACAACTGCATGCATCCGTCATGAATGGATCCGGTTGTATTATGTCTTCTATAGCCATGACGGATCTATCTTGAACACCATTGAAAGTCAATGGGGGACGGATCCGTTTTCTATTGTGCCAGATCCATCCCCATTGACTTACATTGTGTGTCAGGACAGATCGGTCTCGCTCTGCATCCCAGGATCGACAGAAAAACGATGCAGGCAGCATCGTTTTGGTGTCCGCCTCTGAAGCGGAATGGTGACTGAACGGAGGCAAACTGATGCATTTTGAGTGGATCCTTTTCAATTCAGAGTGCATTAGGGCAAAACTGATCCGTTTTGGACCATTTTTGAGAGCCCTGAACGGATCTCACAAACGGAAAGCCAAACCGCCAGTGTGAAAGTAGCCTTAGTAAAAAATGTCACCATTTGGATTGAAATTCCACAGCATGCCCCAACATCTACATGGACTTTTTCCACTACCTGTTAATTGGGTTTTGTAAAAATCATGGGGGTCATTTATTAAGACCAGTGTTTTAGACTCCAGGTCTTAATACCCTTTGCACTGGTGATGGCTTTGTCGTATCCACCGTCTGTCTAAATGTACAACATCTCCCTTCCCAGCCCACACCTCGCCACCTTTTTTAGAACCTGCTATCAGCAGGGAAAAGTTGCAGATTGTGGCGCAATTAATCTTTGCCCCACAATCTGCGCCAGATATACGCCTGATAATAAATGAACCCCTATGTAGCAAGCTACGTTGAAGCTATATTGTTGTCTATAATAACAGACCTGCTACACAACCATGATGGCTCGAGGGACCCACATCAGAGCAGTAAGGCCACATACGTAAAGTTTTCTGCAACAACATTTTTACCAAAATTTCCGCAATGGATCTACAGCGAAATTTGCATGTTTTATGAGAAGTAATGTGAATATAAGCTTTTATTTTGTCAGATTCTGTCAGAGGTGGAATCTGGGGATGGAGCCTCTCTGTACTGAGCTGCTTCACAGAGAGTGACAACTGTAGCATCCAACCAGGAGACTACACAGATTTCACTCAGAGAAAAGGGTAGGGGCAGTGATATAGAGTGGAGTGCATGTTACAATGAAGCTCCACCTCCAGTGCACTTCAGCATCAGAATCTGGCAGAAAAAAAAAATCATATTTTAATACTCCTGATATTAAAAGCTCCACAAGTGATATCTCTTTCCCATTCTTCTCAGCCTCTGTGTACAGCTGTCAGCAGTTTAGCATGGTGAAAACTGATAACAGATTCCTATTAATAGCATGCACCAGTTCTTTGGCCCAAAATAATGTAAAGAAATAAAGTAAATAATCCAGCTTTGAGCTGCTGTAAGGAAAAGAAAATTCTCTAACTTCTTTCAAGATGTGCCAAATCTATCATACAGCATGTGTGATAGCATTAGCACATTTTCTGACTGGTGTAAGTTTCCTAAAAACTATAATGATTAACAAGGAAAATAAAAATCATGTACAACCTCAGCAAAGATGGAAACTAACTTTTATATAAGAATGCTTAACGGGGCTGGCTCAGACAATTAGCAGCAGAAAACTCCACAAAAAGTCCCACTACTCAAAGAATGGCCACGACACTCAAAAGTATCCAAATTATACATACACAACAAAGCCCAGGAAAAAAACATAACGTTCAATAAAATTATGATTTAAATTAAACCCACTTGCCGGATCTAAAACAGTTCAGGGCTCACTTCAATGTAGGTATGTTCACCTCAGGTCCTCCATAAATCCACACCGCTGTATAGGATAGCTGCTCCTTCTATTCTAGCCTGACCGATCCCGTTTCACATTCAGATATATCTTGAACTGCACAGATGGATCAGACGTAACATAGTGTAAAACTGCAAGGCACTTAATTATATAGACTTTATTATAGTCACATGTAAAAACACTAAAAAGCGTTTATCAACTCCACATAAAACAATTTATGCCCCAAACCCAGGATTTTGCCTTTCCAGCTTCTTTTGAGGTACATGGGCATACTAATCCATTTAATTTAAATAGTCATGATTGTTTCCGTCAATTTGAATATAATAAAATGCATATATCCACTTTTGTAACAATATCAAAATTTCAATAATAGTTATCTAAAAAGTTGCAGTTCTAGCTTTATAAACATATATATATATATTGTAGGAAGGTGCAGGGGTCCGTCATTGAAGGAAGGTACGTGTCACCGAGGTTCCTGGCCGAGGTTGGGAGCAGCCAAGGAGCAGGGTGGGTGGCTGTTCGCCACGTCCAGGCCGGGTTTTGGGATGGAGTTTAAAAGCCCAGCCAGCAGCTCAGCTGGCTGTGGAATGAACCTCCAGGTGATAGTGGAGCTCTGTGTTTGCCATACTGCAAGGCTGAGAGCTGCATGAGAGCTGCCAGCTGGAAGCCAGGCGCCCTAAAGCCTGCTGTGGACTGCCAGGTGACATGTTTTGAGTTCTGTGGACTTTTGATGTGTGAATTAACACGAGGATACCTGCGGTGTGAATTAACACCATGGCCCTGCCAAGTATTGTGTTTCTTTTCTGCCTTTTTGTGTGAATAAACACTTACTTTTGCTTTTCAACCGAGGTTTTGCCTCTGTATTGCGTCCGCTTACCCTGCCTACCAGAGAAAATCACTACAATTGGTGGCTTGGAGCGGGCAAGCGCAGTGAGGCTGGCGTGAATGACAAAATATTTTTGGTTTGAACACGGTTGTATGTCATTTATCAAACCGGCTAGATTCAAACCGGTGTCACGTGACGAAATGGAGGCTGTTATGGAGGCTAACCTGCAGCAACGCGAGGCTAATAAGCAGCAGGAGACCAACCACTTGCTGCTACAACACGTAATGGCTTTGCAGACAGCAGGAGCAACCCCAAGCGTACACGATGCCCTGAAAGCAGTACATGCAGCGACCCCTAAAATGACCCCCGCAGTCAAAGTCGAGACCTACCTGGGGATGTATGAGAAAGTGGCCACCAGGAAAAAGCTGCCCCGAGACCAGTGGGCTGAGGTTGTCACTCCTTTTCTGACATCAGAGTCCCAGCGGTTGTTTTTCGATTTGCCGGACGATCAAGCGGCCGACTACCCAAAGGTAAAGGGGGAGATTTTGGCAAGATGGGGTGAATGTGCCAGTCCGGGCCCAGCGGGTGCATCAGTGGGGGTTCAACCCAGCGGAGCCCATGAGACCCCAGTATTATGACCTGCTCAACTTGTTGCAAAAGTGGCTACAACCTGACATGCTAAGCCGAACTGCTATGTTGGACCGGTTGTTAGCAGACAGGTTCTGGAGAGCTCTGCCACCCCCTCTCCAACAATGGATTGGCCAGGTCTCTCCAGGTAATGCGCTGGAGATGGTCGACCTGGTGAAGCGCTATGAGGCTACCCGGAACTTACAGGGGGGTTCTGTTTGGAGGGGGCAGTTAAATCCCGTAACTCTCCACCTCAGACCCAACAACCAGTGCCCACCAAACCCACCTGGGATGTAACCCCTGTGGACCCCGCTCCAATAATCTGCTGGCGGTGTGTCGGGAGCCTGGCCATGTTTGAGCGGACTGTCCACATCAGGGGGAACCCATGGACACAAACTATGGCTTCCATCAATCATTATATGTTAGTAAACTCTGTGCAATTGGTGCTCTGAGTCTCTGAACCACCTGTGCCAGGTTGAGGCAGAAAAGACTCTGTTGGACTCAGGAAGTCTGGTGACCCTGGTAAGGGCTTCCCTGGTATGCTCCGCTGAGTACACCGGCCGTCAGGAGTCATGTGTATACATGGGGACTTAAAAGACTATCCTACTGCTATGGTGTCTCTGGTTTGCGGCAGGTGGATCCACGAGGTGGCTGTCGCAACCAACCTACATTATGAACTTATAGTAGGGAGAGACTTCATGGGTTTCACGGCACTGTGGCCTGTTCCGAGAGTGACTGATACGCATGAGACAGATGTAACCCTAGCAGAGTGGCCCGGCTCAGGGGGGAGACCAGAACCCTGGGAACCTGAGTCCGAAGGGCCAGAGGTAGGGGTGACCGCCACTTCGGTGGAAGAGGAGGAGACAACCCCGCTGAGTGTAATGGTTGGAGACATGGAGGACTTGCCGCCAGCGCCTGAGCTGGCAGACCTCAATGTCTCCGGGGATAATTTTGGTACAGTGCAACACCAGGATCCAACCTTATCCCGAGCCTGGGAAAATGTACTAATGTACTAATAATAGATGGTGAACCACAACAACCAGGGGCAGAGTCGGTGTTCCCCCGTTTTGTGGTTCATCAGGATATGTTGTATCGGGTAAATCAGCTGCGAGGTGAATCCGTTGAACAGTTGGTGGTGCCCCAGGCTTATCGCAAACTTGTATTAGAGTTATCCCACCAGCATGTTCTCAGGGGTAATCTGGGAATGCAGAAAACACAGGACCGGATACTACGACGGTTTTACTGGCCCAGTGTGTTTAAAGAGGTAGACGAGTACTGTAAGTCTTGCCCGACCTGCCAGTCAACTAGCCCCCAGCACCTTTTTCGCAGTCCCCTGGTACCCCTCCCGATCATCGAGGAACCTTTTGTGCGAATCGCTATGGACCTGGAAGTCCGCTAGGGGAACTTGATTACGCTACTCGGAAGGTATCCGGAGGCAGTGCCACTGCGACATACCTCAGCTAAACAAGTGGGGCTACCTAAAGAGGTCCTGACTGACCAGGGGACCTCTTTTATGTCCAAGGTTATGAGGGAACTCTGAAAGTCGCTGCATATTAAACAGTTACGGACATCCGTGTACTATACACAAAGGACGGACTGGTCGAAAGGTTTAACAAAACTCTAAAAACTACGTTAAAAAGGGTGGCGACCAAAGATGGAAAGGATTGCGACCTTCTTCTGCCCTATCTCATGTTCGCAGTGCGAGAGGTGCCCCAGGCTTCTACTGGGTTCTCGCCCTTCGAATTGCTATATGGCAGACATCCTCGTGGCTTGTTGGACGTAGCCAAAGAGGCTTGGGAACAACAACCCTCTCCACATAAAAGCGTCCTTGAATATGTTACCAAGATGCAACAGCGGATAGAGACAGTTTTGCTTCTTGTCAGGGAACATATGGAGGCCGCTCAGCGAGCCCAGAGTCGGATCTATAATCAGCAGGCTCGGGTCCGCAATTTTAACTTTGATCAGGTTTTGGTTCTGGTACCGACCGTGGACAGTAAGTTCCTAGCCAGGTGGCAGGGGCCCTACGAGGTATGTGGAAAAATTGTAGAGGTAATTTACAAGGTACACTAGCCGGGGAGGCGAAAGCCGGAGCAGGTTTACCATGTTAATTTACTAAAACCTTAGAAGGATAGGGAAACCTGTACGGAAGACAGCCCGCGGCCAGGCTTTCTTGGACAAGAGATTCCGGCTCCTATGTCTGATGCTAAAAAACAACCTTGTTTCAGTTTATTCATTGTTTTCAGTAGATTTAATGCTCAAAAAATGTTTTGTCTCACTCCCATTTCTTCTTGTTGCATGTTGAAGCTCTACTTGGAACCTTGTTAAGATCCAGCCATGCTAAATATGATTTTTTGCCATTGGTCTTAAACTTTTGATCAGGACTGTACCTTGGGTATGTCATTGGGTACGGAGTCATTAAACCCCAAGTAAGCAACATAGAGGCGATACGGAATTGGCCCCGACCTGCCACCTCTAGACAAGTAAAGTCGTTCCTGGAAATGGTGGGCTATTACATGAGGTTTGTCCCCCATTTTGCCACTTTGGCGGCTCTGTTGACAGGGATCTTAAAGGGATAAAGTCTGTGATAGTTGTCATGGAACCATGAACCAGACGTACAACAAGAGATAAGTGGAAAATAAGAAGGTTTTATTGAAGAGCAAGCCGTAAGCAAAGTCCGAACGGATGGCTAAACCGAAGCAGGGTCTTGCGGAGACAGAGGTCAGGAACCAGAAGGGTAGTCAGACGAAGCCAGGAACAGGAACCAACGGGGTAGTCAGACGAAGCCGGAATCAGGAACCAACGGGGTAGTCAGACGAAGCCGGAATCAGGAACCAACGGGGTAGTCAGACGAGGCCAGGATCAGGAACCAGAAGCAGCAGCAGTCTTGGAAGCATGTGAACACAGGAGGACCAAGCAAGGAACTGAAGCCACAGACCTCCTATATATATGAGCTGGGCATCCAGCTCCTCCCAGTGGGAAGGAGGAGCCGCAGGGTGGGAGGCTACAAGAAAACCCAGAAACCAAGATGGCCGCCAGCACATGTCAAACGAAGGGAACAGCAAGGAGGTAAGACCATGACAGTACCTCCCCCTCAAGGGCCCCTCCTCCGCGGAGTAAGGAACGGTTTCTGAGGGAAGCGTGCGTGGAAGGCTCGGAGCAAGACAGGAGCATGGACATCTGCGGAGGGAACCCAGGAACGCTCCTCTGGACCATAACCACGCCAATGGACCAAAAACTGCACCCGGCCGCGGACCAGGCGTGAGTCCAGGATATTGCTCACCTCATACTCCTCACGATTGCCCACTTGGACCGGACGAGGCCGAGGAATCGAGGAAGTGAAACGATTACACACCAGTGGCTTCAACAGGGAGACATGAAACACGTTGGAGATCCGCATGCCAGGAGGAAGCGCAAGGGCATAGGCTACCGGGTTTACCCTGCGAAGCACTCGGAAGGGACCAACAAAGCGAGGCGCCAGCTTGGGAGTGGGCACTCGAAGGTTGAGGTTGCGGGTGGACAACCATACGCGGTCTCCGACCTGGTAGGAAGGAGCGGGCGCTCGTCTGCGATCAGCCTGGAGTTTCTGGCGCTGCGCAGAGACCTCAAGGGACCTCTGGATCTGTACCCAAGAAGCACGTAGGACGGAAAGGTGATCCTCCACAGCCGGAATATCCTGGGGAGAGAATACCTCCGGTAACACGGCAGGTTGGAACCCATAATTGGCCATGAAGGGAGACGTCCCAGAGGAAGAGTTCACCGCCGTGTTCCTGGCAAACTCAGCCCAAGGCAGGAGGTCAACCCAATTGTCTTGGTGATCGGAGACATAGCAACGAAGGAATTGCTCCAAGGCCTGATTGGATCGTTCTGCGGCCCCATTGGACTGAGGGTGGTAGGCCGAGGAGAAAGAGAGATGAATCCCCAACTGGGAGCAAAAGGCGCGCCAGAACCTGGACACAAACTGACTCCCCCGATCCGACACAATCTCCTTGGGCAAACCGTGCAACCGGAAGACCTCCCTGGCAAAAATCGAGGCCAACTCTTGTGCAGAGGGTAACTTCTTGAGAGGAACACAGTGGCACATTTTGGAAAACCGATCCACAATCATGAGAATGACCGTATGGCCTCGGGATGCAGGGAGGTCCACAATGAAATCCATCCCCAGGTGTGACCATGGACGCTCCCCGGTGGCTATGGGTTGCAAAAGGCCCAACGGAAGGTGCCGAGGGGACTTACTCTGGGCACAAACGGAGCATGCCGCTACATATGCGGCGATGTCGGAACGTAGAGAAGGCCACCAGAACAGACGTGAAACCGCCCAGGACAGCTGATTCTTTCCAGGGTGCCCCGCGGCCTTGGAGTTATGGTAGGTTCGCAACAACCGAGTGCGCAACTCCTCAGGCACAAAACATCTGCCGTTGGGTCTCCCAGAGGGAGCACCAGATTGAGCCGCCAAAATCTGCTCACCCAGAGGAGAAGTCAGGCTGGTGCGAATAGCGGCCAGGATCTGATTCGGGGGTATGACCGTAGTCGGAATCGACTCCTCCCCGGACAGCTCGGAGTACTGCCGTGATAAGGCATCCGCTCTGATGTTCTTGGAGCCGGGTAGGTAGGAGACCACGTAATTAAAACGTGACAAGAACAGAGCCCATCTGGCCTGACGTGGTGTCAATCTCTTGGCCTCAGAGAGGTAGGTCAGATTCTTGTGGTCCGTCAGGATGAGAACCGGAACCACCGAGCCCTCGAGCAAGTGCCTCCATTCTTTAAGGGCCTGCACGATGGCCAATAACTCCCTGTCACCAATCTGATAGTTGCACTCCGCGGAAGACAGTTTCCGGGAGTAAAACCCACAAGGAAGCAGAGGACCCTCTGGTGTTCTACGCTGAGACAGGAGGGCGCCTACTCCCGTCTCAGACGCGTCCACCTCGAGGACAAAAGGCAACCCAGGGTTGGGATGCGACAGAATCGGAGCCGACACAAAGGCGGACTTTAGAGCCTCAAAAGCTCGGATGGCCTCGAGCGGCCAGACCTGAGGATTACTGCCCTTCCTGGTCAGATCCGTGAGAGGCTTGGCTAGCATGGAAAAGTCCCTGATGAACTTCCGATAATAATTGGCGAAGCCCAAAAAGCGCTGCAGGGCACGAAGCCCACTGGGCTGGGGCCACTGTAAGACAGCCGAAACCTTCTCAGGATCCATGGAGAACCCCTCAGCGGAAATGATGTAACCTAAGAAGGTTACCTGGGATCGGTGAAATTCGCATTTCTCAAGCTTACCGAACAGCTTGTTCTCTCGTAAGCGTTGCAACACTCGTCTGACATCCAGAATGTGGGCCTCCATGGATGCAGAATATACCAAGATGTCATCCAAATAGACCACCACACACTGCTGCAACAGGTCACGGAAAACATCGTTGATGAATTCCTGGAAGACTGCGGGCGCATTGCACAACCCAAAGGGCATAACCAAGGATTCATAATGACCGGTCCTGGTGTTAAACGCGGTCTTCCACTCATCGCCCGCCTTGATCCTTACCAGGTTATATGCCGCCCTCAGGTCGAGTTTGGTAAAGACCGTGGCCCCTTTGAGGCGATCGAACAGCTCGGAAATCAAGGGTATCGGGTAAGCGTTCTTGATCGTGATGCGATTGAGACCCCTGTAATCGATGCAAGGCCTCAACTCGCCGCCCTTCTTTTTCACAAAGAAAAATCCAGCCCCTGCCGGGGACGAGGATTTGCGAATGTGTCCGCGTGAAAGCGCCTCCCTCACGTACTCCTCCATGGCCTCATTCTCCGCTACCGACAGTGGATAGACTTTGCCACGAGGAGGAACGGCACCGGATTGTAACTCTATGGCACAATCGTATGGGCGGTGCGGAGGTAGGGCAACCGCGCGCACCTTATCGAATACATCCCGGTACTCTTCGTATTCAGGAGGCAACAGAGAGTCCGAGGAAGTACACAGCAACTTGACAGGCCCATGGATGCAACTAGCCCCACACTGCGGTGACCACGAGAGGATCTCGACCGATCTCCAATCGAAAGTCGGATTATGCTTCTGGAGCCAGGGGTACCCCAAGACCACCGAGTAGTGTGGAGACGAAATAACCTGGAGACAGACCGACTCTCTGTGAACGGCACCAATGGCTATCCCCACTGGAAGGGTCTCATGAGTCACGTGTGGCGGCAGAAGGGGTCTGCCGTCTATCGCCTCAAGAGCCAGTGGGGAACCTCGAGGCTGCAGAGGAATGGAATTGGCGGCAACGAACACTCTATCAATGAACAAACCACCAGCACCAGAGTCCACCAACGCCTGGGTCGTCACCGAGCCCCCGACCCAGGAGAGGACAACCGTGATCAGTGGTTTGTCAACACGGGAAACCGGGGACGAGGAGACTCCACCCAAGATCTGCCCCCGACAGGACCTCAGGTGCGAGCGTTCTCCCGGACGGTTCGGACATGCCAACCGAAAATGCCCACCGAGACCACAGTACATGCATCGGCCCTCGCGTCTCCGGAGTACCCTCTCCCCCTCAGACAGGCGAGCAAACCCCCGCTGCATGGGTTCACCCCCAGACAAGTCATCCCCAGGAGGCGTGGGAGGAGAGGGAGGCACGGGTGGGACAGCAAACGTAGGCGCCAATCTGTTAGGAGACCTCCGCAGGCTCTCCTTAAAGGAAGGTCTCTCCCTGAGTCTGGTGTCAATCAAAATCAGGAAAGAAATAAGAGACTCGAGCTCCACTGGTAGGTCCTTAGCTGCAACCTCATCCTTCAAGGCATCCGAGAGACCATGAGAGAAAGCAGCGACCAGAGCCTCATTATTCCAGCCCACCTCTGCTGCCAGGGTACGAAACTCAATGGCGTATTCAGCTACGGATCGTGAACCCTGTCTGATGGACATAAGGAGCTTCGCAGCAGAGGCAGCACGAGCCGGCACATCGAATACCTTCCGAAGAGAAGCAACAAAACCGGAAAACTCGGCAACCACCGGATTGTTGTTCTCCCATAAAGGGCTGGCCCAGGCCAAGGCCTTGTCCGAGAGCAGCGAGATCAAGAAGCCCACCCTTGATCTCTCAGTAGGAAAGGCATGTGGCAGCAACTCGAAGTAAATGCCCACCTGGTTAAGGAAACCTCGGCACTGAGTTAGCTCTCCCCCAAAGCGCTGTGGAAGGGGGGCAGAACCGGTCATACCCTGAAACACCACAGGCGCAGCAACAGGTGTCAGGGTAGACTCTGGCGCAACAACCGGAGCGGCAGTAGGAGCGGGCCCAGGAGCGACAACCGACCCATCGGCAACGGAAGCTAAATGAGCCGTGCGTTCAAGCAGGGTTTGCAACGCCACAGCGAACCGACCCAACAGGTGATCCTGCTGATCAAGTCTGGCAACCAGCGTAGGTAGCGAGGGTGGCCCTGTACCGTCAGAATTCATGGCTTGGTCCTAATGTCATGGAACCATGAACCAGACGTACAACAAGAGATAAGTGGAAAATAAGAAGGTTTTATTGAAGAGCAAGCCGTAAGCAAAGTCCGAACGGATGGCTAAACCGAAGCAGGGTCTTGCGGAGACAGAGGTCAGGAACCAGAAGGGTAGTCAGACGAAGCCAGGAACAGGAACCAACGGGGTAGTCAGACGAAGCCGGAATCAGGAACCAACGGGGTAGTCAGACGAAGCCGGAATCAGGAACCAACGGGGTAGTCAGACGAGGCCAGGATCAGGAACCAGAAGCAGCAGCAGTCTTGGAAGCATGTGAACACAGGAGGACCAAGCAAGGAACTGAAGCCACAGACCTCCTATATATATGAGCTGGGCATCCAGCTCCTCCCAGTGGGAAGGAGGAGCCGCAGGGTGGGAGGCTACAAGAAAACCCAGAAACCAAGATGGCCGCCAGCACATGTCAAACGAAGGGAACAGCAAGGAGGTAAGACCATGACAATAGTCCACTGGAATGACCAGGCGGAAGAGGCTTTCTCCGCTTTAAAGTCGGCCCTGTGTGAGTCCCCGGTTTTGGTGATGCCCGACTTCAAGAGGGAATTTGTGGTACAGACCGATGCCTCCGAAATAGGCCTCAGTGCGGAAGTCAACGGGGAGGAGCATCCTGTTGTCTTCTTCAGCCGTAAGCTCACTCCAGTGGAGACCCGGTACAGTATAGTGGAGAGAGAGTGCCTGGCCATCAAGTGGGCACTCGAGTCTATCTGCTATTATCTGTTGGGGGAGAAGTTCCGTCTGGTGACCGATCATCCCCAAGTGGATGAGCCAGGCCAAAGAGAGGAATGCTCGGGTCACCAGGTGGTTCTTGTCTCTGCAAAACTTTAAGTTCACATTAGAACAGGGTTGAACAAAAAAGGGAGGTATGTAGGGAGGCGCAGGGATCCGTCATTGATGGAAGGTACGTGTCACTGAGGTTCCTGGCCTCGGTGAGATAAGAACCGGTAATTTTATGTGTCAGCGGCAGCCAGTGCTCGCTGACACTGTTTTACTTAGTGTGGCTGTAAAGCCAATCCGGGCCGGTTCTTATTGGGAGCAGCCAAAGAGCAGGGTGGGTGGCTGTTCCCCACGTCCAGGCCAGGTTTTGGGCTGGGGTTTAAAAGCCCAGCTCAGCTGGGAGTTGAATGAACCTCCAGGTGATAGTGGAGCTCTGTGTTTTGGGAGCTGAGGAGTTCTCCCATTCTGCAAGGCTGAGAGCTGCATGAGAGCTGCCAGCTGGAAGCCAGGTGCCCTAAAGCCTGCTGTGGACTGCCAGGTGATGTGTTTAGAGTTCTGTGGACTTTTGATGTGTGAATTAACATGAGAATACCTGCGGTGTGAATTAACACCATGGCCCTGCCAAGTATTGTGTTTATTTTCTGCCTTTTTGTGTGAATAAACACTGACTTTTCAACCGTGGTTTTGCCTCTGTATTGCATCCGCTTACCCTGTCTACAAGAGCAAATCCCTACATATATAATGTTGATTATAGAGTTAGATATGCACATTTTTGTTCAGTGTTAGCTGTTTGACTAATAAGCTCATCAGCCCTTGTATAAATGCTGGGCTGCTTGTTCCACCCATTACCTGACCAATAGATTTCTTTTGGTTTCGCTTGCTAGGCCCTGCAAAAGAGTTATATATATTTGTCTGTCTGTGTTCCGGCTTTTGGTTGTTTCCTGGAGCCTGATTTGACCCTTGCCTGTTCACCATACTGATCCTAAAATCTGGACTGTTTCACAAATTCCCACGTATTCTGCCTGCCCTGACCTCTGCCTGTTTCCTGATTGTCTATATTGCATGATCCCTCGATGCTTCGCACAGGCGTTCCTGACTCCAGTGAATCAGCAGCTAACCATACCTGGACTATTCACAGACATAGTGGCTCTCTTGCAGCAAAGGCTATATCCCTGTATATTGGTTAAAGGGTGAAAATCAGTGGACCACAAAGTTAATGATCTCAGGGCTTGCCTAAAGTCAAAGCACAGTGACCACACACTCACTGCCCATACCAGACTGTTTCCTTAAAGGGGTATTCCAGGATTTTAATATTGGTGTCCAACCCTTAGAATTGGTCATCAGTATCTGATTTGTGGGGGTCAGACACACCACACCATCGCGCTGATCAGCTGTGTGAAGTGAATGGAGCAGCATTGCGGTGCTCGGGCTCAGACTTGTTCTCCAAGCAGGATATGTTGGCTAATTCTCAATTTTACACCAGTACGAGGGTTAGTAAGACCGCAGAGTGCACCTGTCTTTGTTTTTGTTATGTTCTTTTGACTGCTTATCACATCCACACAATTGCTATCCTGTGTAGGATGTCCATTGTGGTACTTGTGGTCCGCTGCAGGCATCCTCCATTGTATGCATTTTTGCTGGGGATTGCCATTAGCAACGGGCCACAAGTGCAGGATCTGCCCCCCCCCCCCCCCCCCCGGTATAGATGCACCACTGCATATGGGGTTGGGCACTTCCTGCTTTTTAATAGCACGCCAATTTGTAGTTTGTATTTTGAATTTTTGGAGGTGTAGAAACTCCTAGTTTGAATGTGCCTTAATTTACATCCACAGGCAGCATTCTGGTGCACATGTGAGGCCTGGGCTATATCAGCCAGTCTTGGGTGGGGCTCAGAGCTCTCTGCTTCCTCCCATTGTATGCATGTTCACATGCTGGAGGTTACTGGGAGATTGCTTTGAGTCAGACCTTGCGCATCTGTAATTCGCCCACTGGCTCTTGGTATTGCCCATACGGCCCAGGTAGGTTTAGCGTTAGGTTCTCGAGCTACTTGAGAAACTTTGGCACAGTGCTCGGGCTCAGACATGTCCTCCAAGCAGGATATGTTGGCTAATTCAAAATTTTACACCAGTACGAGGGTTAGTAAGACCGCAGAGTGCACCTGTCTTTGTTATGTTAAGTTAACAGCTCCAACCACAACATATAGACAGAGATATGTAGCTCTAGTGCCAAATTTTGGTGCCTCAGCTACTCTGAAACAACTGATCAGCAGGGATGTGGGGTGTCGGACCCCTGCTGATCAGATATTAATGGTCTATCCTTAATAAATACTGGAATATCCTTTAATTAGCTAATAGATATATTATTCTATTTGCACATCCGATTTATGATAATGTGGTTTGACTGTATCAGGACATTACTCAAGCTACCTTTGCCTATTGTAATTTTTGCCATGAGTACTCCGTTCTTTAATATGAGGTACCCAATTCTTGGAAGGTTGTGACCAGTTTTAGTTTGCCTAAAGAAACAATTACAGAATCTTCAGATCCCCTTTATTTCGAATTTAAAATTGCACATTTGGAAACATTTAGCGTTCTACATTGGCCAAGCCTTTAAAGATAACCAATGCATTGGAACACAAAAAATCGGGAGTATCTTAATTTATGGAATGTTTTTGGATGTTTTCAAAATTTATCTTTTTTAAATATTTTTATTTTACTTTTAATATTTTTGCATAATTTTATATTGAAGAAGACAAGGCCTGAGTTATGAAAGATTACATAACACGAAAAAGACACTGGTTTAGTAAATATAACCCAATGTATAAAAACATTAACTTGAAGTAGAATCCAGGAACTATTGAGTGGTACTTGAAAATTAATGAAGTGTGTTAAGTAGACAACCCAGATCTGGCTTGTCTGACTCACATTCAAACACATTTTTCTTAAATGAAGCATATGTAACCTGAGTAGAGAGGTCCTTTGTCCCCAGCGCTCTCTCATCAGATGTACGCCCTTTACACCAGAGTCCAGGCACCTTATAATTGGAAGCATATTTACAATGATGTTGCCAAATTCAGATGTTTATTTTGGTTGCAAGACCTCTGACCTGGTCCATGAGTAGCTGTTATTAACAAATTTGGTGAGCAAAGCTACTAAAATTGTATCAAAAGAAATGTGTCTGTTTTAATTTTTTTTGTAAATTAACAAAGAACTGCAAGAACAGTTCAGCAATTTATTCAAAAATTCTAACATTTTTTCTTTTAGCACTTAATAATTAGCACAATAATTGACTTGGCAAGATTCATGCATTGCTGTATTGCAAAATCTTAGGACTTACCCCAGGTTCTATTCTATCTGGTGTGTTCACGCTGGTAATAGAGCTGGGCCAACTACAGTATGTTGGTTGTATTTAAAAGTAGGATAACAGGTGACTACATGGGCTTTATTGGAGTCTATCAGGGCTCCGGTATTTTTGACAGTAAGAATAGCCCTGTGGAATCTTCTCATCAAAAATATAGGAAAGGTTGATAGAAACCCCAAAGGATTGACGATTGACACTTGACATATATATATATATATATATATATATATATATTTATGAAATTGAGCAATTGATAGCTCTTTGTTTAAAAAATTTACACAAGTATTATCGGGATTGGAAATCATCGCCAGGATGTCAGAGTGTGGCAGTGTTCCGTCGCTCCAAAGCTGGACCATTCCCAAGCTCACGTCGGAGTTGTTGAAAAGCTGCGACCAGAGGCTCAATTGGTAGCTAACGATTCCAGAATTGTTCTGGCGTTCAGCTTTTACAGGGATGCCATCCGCTCTGTCTGTCCAGACAGGAGAGAGGAGTTGGATCTCCACCTTTATAGAGTCACTGATTTGGGGCATAAGTATCACGGTGCTGCGTTTTACGACTACCACTGTTCTTTTTCTGCGAAAGCAGCGGCAGCACTTAGTCAGTTTCAGTTTACCACTAATTGGGCCAACATAGACACTGAGATCTTCTGCAGAAAAAAATACAATAAAATAAAACTTTGCTGGGCTTAAAGCCCCATCGTGTTCTCTGTATCAGTTGATATTTCATACGGCTGAATAGTGCAACCGCCAGCTCGGAGTTGAGTTTCAAAGTCCCACAGGGTTACCGACACGGTGGATAAGTTAGGTCACCCTATCAAACATTTAGCGAGATCCCAGATTTGCAACAACTTAAATTTCTCAGCTTGTAATTACAGCCAATGTCATCTGCTTCATGTCTGCACCAATTGTTTCAGAGCTCATCCTAGGATAGCGTACACATTAAAGTCAGATACAGCTTACATGAGTGTCATAAACACTGATTATTTACAGTTATGTCTGCAAGGTCATCATGATCCTAAGTTCATCAATTTCTTGATCACCGAGTTCGTGGTAGGGTTTCATACAGGACTGGTCGCCCTGCCAGAGGTTACGTATGAGCGCAAACATTTACAGTCTGCGGAGAGGGCCCCAACTTCAGTGGACAAGTTGTTAGAGGCAGAGTTAGAGAAAGGATTTCTCATAGGGCCTTTTTCTGTGTCTCCATTCAACCGCTGGTAAATTTAGCAGAAAGGAGATGCATATCTACGACCTCTCAGCCCTGCATGCTTCTCACATTGCCAGCCTCAATTCCATCCTTCCGTCAGAGAAAGTCAGCATAAAGTATTCTACGATAGATCAGGCCATAGCAACCATCATGCAGTTAGGGCCTGGGACCTACTTGTCTAAGGCAGACATATCCGATGCTTTCAAACTCCTTCCGATCATGCCTGCGCTTTGGCAATGGCATGGTATAAAATTGAGGCGTTTGTACTATTTTGCCACAAAGCTATCGTTTGGCTCCAAAAGTAGCCCTTGGTTGTTTGATTGTTTGATCAGTTTGTGCAGGCCCTGCATTGGATTTTGGAAGCCAAGTTCCACTGCGAACATGTCATCCACTATCTGGATGTTTTTTTTGCTGATTGAACGTCTGGGACATACACCTCAGTGGCTTGAAACCTTACGAACAGTTTTCTCCCAGCTAGGTGTGCCAAGGTCACCCAGGGAGGTTGAGGGCCCATCCACTGTTATCACGCTCCTGGGCATCGTGCTAGATTCAGGGAACATGTTAGCTAGACTGCCTGAAGACAAACTGGTGAGGATTAAGGAACGTGAGTGGTGGTGACTGTGTTAGTCTAATGAGGTTCACTGGGGACCAGTGGACCAAACAAGACCAGTCAAAAAGATAGACCCCCTATTTAGAAGCGCCAAATCCCAAAGTAGTACAGTTGGATCAGATAAGCCCGCAGAATGATCTAGAGAGTATTTGTCTAGCGATTTAGTGCTACAAGGAGACAAGTATGAAGAAAGTGATCCAAAAATTATGGGTATTGGTATACCAGGCGATGGACCCCCCAATTAAATCTGCAACTATGGGGTTTTCTGGTATCCAAAAATCACATTCGATTGTTGTATATACACTGAGGTATACAAACGTACTAGGTGTATGATAACAAATAGTAATAATAAAATAGGATAACTCACTTCACAGGGGGGTGGCCCGCTGGATAAATTCAGAACACCAGACAGGACCAACAACCCCCCCAAGCAGTGGCGGATCCAGAGCCTGGTCTCGGGAGGGGCACTTTCAGATTATTTTCTGTCCGCCGCCACAAAACAATGGTACTTATAGAACAGACTACACAGTGTACGCTATATGTGTATAACAAACATATTTCACATGAAAACTTACAGTTACTTGGCTTGGCCCTTGGGGATCTCGGACACTACTTCCACACTTTGGCCGGGGGCTCGGCGGAGCTGATGTTGTGCTTTATCCTAATGAGAAAGATTTCATAATAAGGATTTGGAGAAGGGGCAGAGGGATAGCAGAGCAGGGAGAGGCCGGTGCTGCCACTAGGGGGTCATACCATGGGGGAGTAATATAGCCCACCATAATGCCCCCCCAGTAGTAATAATTCTCCTTATAATGTGACAGTGCAAAAAATACCCCCTTGTAATGCCCCCAGTTGAGATAATGTCCCCATAGTGCCCCCATAATGTGCCAGTATAAAATACCCCTATATAGTGCCCTAGTAAATGACCCCATAGTGCTCCACACCCTCCTTCCTCCTAGTGCCCCCATAATGTACCAGTATAAAATGCTCCAGTAGATGCCCTCAGTGTCCCCCATAATTTGCAAGTATAAAATACCCCTTCTTAGTCCCCCCCGTAGATGACCCCATAGTACTCCTCTCCCCCCTTCCCCATAGTACCCACCATAATGTGTCCCAGTATAAAATTGTACTGTACAGAGCGCCCATATAAAATACCCCTTCTTTGTGGCCTCAGTAGATGCCCCTATAGTGCCCCCAATCATGTGCCAGTATTAACAGCCCCCCGTGCCAGTAATAATAGCCCCCTATGCCAGTAATAGCAGCCCCCCTGTGCCAGTAATAGCAGCCCCCAGTAATAACAGCCCCCCTGTGCCAGTAATAACAGCCCTTTTGTGCCAGTAATAACAGCCCCCAGTAATAACAGCCCCTCTGTGCCAGTAATAACAGCCCCCAGTAATAACAGCCTCCCTTTGCCAGTAATAACAGACCCCCTTTGCCAGTAATAACAGCCCCCCCTTTGCCAGTAATAACAGCCTCCAGGTGCCAGTAATAACAGCCCCCCTTTGCCAGTAATAACAGCCCCCCCCTTGCCAATAATAACAGCCCCCCCTTTGCCAGTAATAACAGCCCCCCCTTTGCCAGTAATAACAGCCCCCTTTGCCAGTAATAACAGCCCCCACCAGTAATAACAGCTCCCCCTTTGCCAGTAATAACAGCCCCCCCTTTGCCAGTAATAACAGCCCCCCCTTTGCCAGTAATAACAGCCCCCTTTGCCAGTAATAACAGCCCCCTTTGCCAGTAATAACAGCCCCCTTTGCCAGTAATAACAGCCCCCTTTGCCAGTAATAACAGCCCCCCCTTTGCCAGTAATAAAAGCCCCCGCCAGTAATAACAGCCCCCCCTTTGCCAGTAATAACAGCCCCCTTTGCCAGTAATAACAGCCCCCGCCAGTAAAAGTATTGTATATAATAAAAAACTAAAAAAACACATACGTACCTCCATGTCAGTGATGCGATGCAGGCCTCTTCTGGCCTGTGTCCCACGCTGTATGGCTCAGGCCGGCAGGCACTCTTCTGGCCTGTGTCCCACGCAGGCACTAGGCCGGCAGCCTATCAGAGGAAGGGAAAGGGACACGCCTCTCCCTCCCCTACCGCAGCACAGGCAGGCATCTGTATCGCTGTCCTGAGGACGGCGATACAGATGACTGGAGATGAGCGCTTCCACAATGGAAGCGCTCATCACCCTGTGCCCAGCCGCCGCCGCCAGCTCGGGGGGGGCAATTGCCCCGTTGCCCCCCCCTGGATCCGCCACTGCCCCCAAGCCAGGATCGCCTGTAGGATCTCAAATGCTGATCGTTGCCCAGTGTGGAAGAAAAGGCTTCACTTCAGTATTATTAACAACACTCTGCGGGCTTATCTGATCCAACTGTACTACTCTGGGATTTGGCGCTTCTATTTGAGGGTCTACCTTTTTGACTGGTCTTGTTTGGTCCACTGGTCCCCAGTGAACCTCATTAGACTAACACAGTCACCACCACTCACGTTGTTCTACACGCTGATCTCTTTCAGCGTAGTCACCCCTTTTAGCTGCCTTTCCCCTCTCTCAAATCCAATACCCTTCTTTTTTACCTCCTTTTTCTACTATCCATCCACTGGCGCCTCCAGTTTTATCCTATCTCTTGGAGTCTTCCACCAGATTAGATTAACCATCGCATTTTTTTTCTTTCTCTATACATATTTACTCAGGATTAAGGAAGTCATATATAAGTTCACAGTAGTGAGGGTGGCGACAAAACCGGACTTACAGACGTTATTGGGGATGTTAAACTTTGCTATGCGTATTATTCCACAGGGTAGGTCGTTCATTTCCCATCTGTTGGCTCTTCTTCCCAGGGCACCACAGCAGGATAGTCCAGTACAGCTAGATGGCCAGGCAGTGGCAGATCTACTCATGTGGGGCCGGTTTCTGAGCCACTGGAATGGGATTTGTTTTTTCATCCCCTCTGCTTCTAGTTCGTCTCCCATGATCTTTTCTGATGCTTCCTCTGGCACTGGTTTTGCAGCCATTTTTGGCACCCACTGGATGGCCGGGACATGGCCCGCGAAGTAAGACAGATCCCGGGTCTTGCTTGAATTGTACCCCATAGTCGCTGCCGCATACGTTTGGGGTAGCTCATGGGCCAATTCCACGGTTGTGTTCATTTCACATAATTCGGCTACAGTGGACATTTTAACAAAAGGTAGATCTAAATCCCCACATGTTATGTCTTTCATCAGACGTTTAGTGCAGCTCTCGTTACAATAAAACTTTCACTACTGTTGTTCCCATGTCCGAGGTACACAGAATGTGGCGGCTGACGTGTTGTCATGGACTAACTTCTCCCTCTTTTCACAGGTCATGCCAGAAGCGGACGTCATAGGGGCTTCGATTCCTCCTTACTCAGCGTTAGTTCTGGACTAGCAAACCATCTGGTTACTGCACACAGCCTGGTAGCCAGGTCACTGTCATCTAACACGGCTAGGAGTTACAACAGAGGTTGGGATCTGTTTGGCAGGTTTCAGAAGAGATACTTCCAGGGAAATACTAGCTTTATAGATTATATTTTGGCCTTCATAGGATACTGCCACTCGGAATTGAAGTTGTCCCTTCGGTCCTACCTGGCTGGGGTACAACATTTCTCCACCATAAGTCATCCGGAGTGGGGGTCCCTGTTTTCTGCTCATGTTATCAAGGCCGCCTTTAGAGGTTTGGGTAAATGTAGTACGGAAGGCCAGCCTCACAGACAGGCCATCACTGGTAAGATCTTTCAGGACTTGTCTAACATGTTGGATAGAGCCCCTTTCGGTGTACTCCCCAGTTTAGTGCTTAAAGCCGCCATCTACTTAGCATTCTACGGGTTCATGAGGCCGGGCGAGTTCACGTGCACTTCCACTAATAGCAGGTTTGTCAGCCTAAACCAGTTGAGCCTGAGCCCCGACAGTTACACGCTGTCCTTACCTATCACCAAGACATCTCAGACAGGACCCCCACTCAGGTAATTTTCTTTCCGACGTCTCATTCATGGTGCCCGGTTCAGGTCTTTCAGCAGTTACTGACAGCCTTAGCAGACCGAGACCCAGACAGTCCTCTTTTGCCATTTCCAACAGCATCACTCACCACCTCTCAGTTTGTATGTCATGTCTGTATGCTGGTGTCCAATTTAGGGTTGAACCCGGCAACCATGTCGGGTCACTCTTTCAGGATAAGTGCAGCATCCGCTGCCTCCAGGAACAGAGTGCCGGCCCATATTATCCACAAACTAGGTTGTTGGCACTTTTCGTGTTTTAATAGGTATATACCTCAGCCCAATCAAGAGATGTTGCTTGCATTTCAGGATTTGGTCATGTAGTGTTGGTTTGTAATATAGTATTGTTAATCATTGAGTTGTGTTGTTTTGCCCTCTTTTAGGCATCCCTCCTATGCAGCGGTTTTAGCACAATTCAAGCCTCTTAGATCTAGTTAGTTAGGCAGGTTGATGGTCACGTCTCTAGTTGCCTTCGTCACACAGGTAGCCGTGACCACAAGTATGAAGGCCGATTTATTGGCCTGTATTTGTGGGAGGGGCTGCAGCAGCCTTCATTAACCTCACAGGTGTTCCGTTCCGGGCTTAGCGTCGGTGCTATGTACCCTCCCAACCTGCCCTTCTTTTTCATGTTACATCTTAAAGGGTATGCCCTCTTTTAGTCATCCCTCCTAAGCAGCGATTATGGCACAATTCAAGCCGCTTAGATCTAGTTAGTTAGGCAGGTTGATGGTCATGTCTCTAGTAGCCGTGACCACTAATACCATATAGAGCTATGGGTCCAGAATACTGCAGTCTGTCATTCTATAAGTGATGTACAGACCATGAAGCACTTGACAACTTGTCAAGAAGGAAGGATAATCTATAGAGATACAGTATGTATGTGTGAAGAGTCAGAATTGTGATTAACCAATAATCTGATTTTCCTTTCCATCTCATTTCTATCCTTATAGGCAATAATATTGTTTTCAAAAGCAGTTAAGGGAGAGCTGGCCTAAGTATCACTACATAGATTATCAACAATCATAGATGTATGAGAGAGAGAGAGACACAAGAGGTAACATTCTTTTCAACCTGATTGCTTTGGACTGAGAGGATAATCAGGTCAAATGAACTATAATTAGCACTTATCTTTTCCACTGTGTAAAACTATTGGATTTTTCAGTGAATTGCTGTTGGGTGCAGATAAATTTATTTCAATTATATATGACATTTCACTTGGCAGGTCTCAAACTTTTGGAAATGGTACATTTATGCTTATATTTCACTTGTGAAGTTCTGTTATTGATATTATCCCATCGACTCATTATTATTGTGACTTGTTTTTGATAAATATGAAAAAAAAATGTACAGAACCCTTCAAAAATGTGGCAAAACAAAAGGGGGCATTTACATAGTAACATATTAACATAATTTGCTAGGCTGAAAAAAGACATCTGTCCATCCAGTTCGCCTGATCCATCTAGGTCAGCCTTTACTAATCTATTTAAAACACCTTTGTGGCATAAATAGTTCTAAAATTTTATTGCATGCCATTTGTGTAGTAAAATGTAATGCAAGGCACCAAAGAGACAGACCAGTGTAGATGAAGCAAGGGGTTTATTCGAAAGAAAATAAACAAAGTCCAGGCAAACTTCACTGGTAACAAACAACAGAAATATGAAAACAAGGGGAAGCCAGGTGTAGTCCCAATCCGTGCTTTAAATCGCTGTGCACACTTGCCAGACGACAGGATGCGTCACGGGGGATTCCGGATCCTGGGTCCCACTGGAAAGGATGGAGTCCAGGTAACCTTCAGTCACTAGCACAAGTAGTTATGACCTGTATCTGGAAAGGGAAGCAAAACAGTGGGCAGTGACCTACCGGGGAGACCACCTTTTATGTGCCTGCTAACAAATCTCAGGGCGCCAAGTGTCCACTCCCCATAGGTCATGAAACTGCCCTACACCTGTGTACAAGGCCTTGGCCGGTCATTGGTCAATTAGACCAATGCCGGCCCCCTAATCTACTTTGAATTTGTGGTCAGGTGCTATTACTATCACTGGTCAGCGAAGTGCATAAGAAGCGCGTACTCGCGACCACGCATCCCCTTGCGAACCCGTTCTCGAGCATACACGTGGACGCCCGACAGGCTCAGCGAGAGTACGCAATCGCGTCGACATGGACACCGAAGTGGAATCCGCAAGAGATACCAGAGACAAGCCCGGCCACAGTGTACTGCAACTAGCCCGACTAACCTGTCCCCGAGACCCCGGCGGTCTTCCTCTCCAGCGCACATGCGAACGCATCCTCGCGTCGGTTCGCAAAGGGGTTGGATCTGGTGTATCAGTGGAGACACGCGTAACCTGTCTCGCCGCTCCACAAGGACCCTTTTTGGTCACACCGAAGTGCGAGACAGGTGAGGATCTTACATAAAATTTGCAACTTTTCCCAGCTCAAGCCACTTTTCCAAAGTGGCTAGAAAAGGGGGCATGATGTGGGCAAGGAAGCAGGCAGGCCGACTCATTTATTATTTTCTACGATGGTGAGTTACTATTTTCCATGAGTTAAAGGATAACTGTCACATTTAGACCCTAATTTCAATTTTCATATATGTAGTTACTTATAACATAATATACCAGAATCAGTTACTATAAGACTGACTTACCCCATATTTAATAAGATTCAGCCCTTAGCAACCAGTCTGCATAAAACTGCAATTTCACTATTCAGTTAAGATGTCCGCCACTGCCCTTACCCTGAGGCTAATCCCGCCTAAACAATAGCCCCCCAAAAGTGTTAGTAACCAGAGCCCCCCCTAAAGGGTTAATTTCCTGCAGCACAAAGAGGTCCTCTTACCACATGTTGCTTTCATTTATACACTGAGCAGACGGCAGATCTCCCTTCCCTGCTCTGCGCTGCACCAACTCTGCATTCTCCTGCTCTGCTGAGTGAGGGAGCGTCTGCCAAGCGCAGGGACAGGTAGATGTGCACACAGCCCAGGCACTGTTATCAGCTGCTGGGGAAGACCTGGCTTTAATCATTTACTTACAGTCCCTGGCTGTCAGTAATCTGACCTTGCACGCTGCGTGCTTCTGCGTCCTCCGTCCTTCAACAGATAGACGGACCATGCCTAGCAACTCTATTTTAAGCACAGGTAAAAATAGGCAGTACAGGGAACAAAAATGTGGAATTAAGGGGTAATTGAATACACAGTAAAAAGTTGAAATAGGGCCACCAAGGTGATATTAATCACCACAATCCAATACTCCAATATATACAGTTATACTTTAAGTCTGTTGCATGGTCTGCCGGATGAAGCGCCAAACTTATGTAGAGGCCGACACCTCTACATAACTTGCCGTTTCCTCCGTCACCACAGAGAGACTTGAGACCTGCATTTTCCAAAGTTCCCCAAATGTCCCCCAAAGTTTGTTTATTCACCCAAAATGGTTTTAACTATTTTGAGTGAATAAAATTATGTATTTTTTTTTTCAAATTTTTGGAGGGTGCTGTTCATTTTTTATTAAGTGGATTTTGTGGTCAAGTATCCTGGACTAGCACCTCTATTGCCTATATATAAAACATTCCAAATTCAAAGTTCTCACATATACTTTTTTTCTACATGTATTTATATTTTAATATACTTTTTATGTGTTTGGTGGTGTTTTTACCAGTAACATTTTGTACTGTACATGCATTTGGTGTTTTTAAAGGGGCATTTCCATTGGACATTTACGACTTATACACAATATATACCATAGATATGATAGGTCGAAAATAGCCGAACATGCCTACTCAGTCCCCTAGCAGTAATTGGAGGTTGCTGTACATGAACTCCATACACTGCAGTCCATGACAGGGCCTCATTTTTTATATAGAGTCCCTAACAAACATATATGGCATATTCTGTGGATATGGTACAAATGTCCAGTTGGGACAACCCCTGTAAGTTAAAAACACCATACTACATGCTACATTGTGATACAAGCAGCACTAAGTTGAAAAATGCTATAAAAACTTGAAAATCTCACACTCGTTCTATGTGGCCTTGTGCTGAAATAAACAAAAATAAAGTTCCCCCCATCAATCTACAATTAATACCCCATAATGAAAAAAATGAAAGCCACATTTTAGAAATGTTTACAAATTTATTAAAATGGAAAAACTTAAAAAATTTGTCTGGACATTAGTATTCACACCCATTTCTATGACACTTGAAATTGAGCTCTGGGAGCCTCCCATTTCTCTTGTTTCTACACCATGATTGGAGTCCACCGGTGGTAAATTCAGTTTATTGGACATGATTTCGAAAGACTCTGACCTGTCTATATATGGTCTCACACCTGACAATGCAAACCAGAGCAACAAACACTTTAATTCTTAAATGGAAGATGTTTGGAGCAATCCAATTCTAAAACTAAATAATCAGGGAGGAAGGGCCTTTATAAGAGAAGTGACCAAAAACCTAATGGTCACTGGATGAGCTCCTAAGATCCTGTATGCAAATAGAAGAGACTTCTAGAAGGTTACTCAGCACTCCTAGGCTTAATTGCAGAGTGGCTAAAAAAAAGCCTCTCCTCAGTAAAAGACAATTCTAAGCATAATGCTTGAAGGAAACCAGGCACTGCCTCATCACGTGCCCAATACCATCCCTACAGTGAAGCATAATGGTGGCAACATCATGCTGTGGGTGTTTTTTCAGTGGCTGGGAGAGCGGGACTAAACAGGGATTGAGGGCAAAGCTGAATAGAGCAAAGAACTGAGATATTCTTCATGAAAACCTGATCCTGAGTTTTCTCAGGCCTCAGACTGGCTCAGAGGTCTACCTTCCAACAAGACAATGACCCTAAGCACACAGCCAAGACAACACAAGAGAGGCTTAGGGACAACTCTGTGAATGTCCTTGAGTGGCCCAGTCAGAGTTCTGACTTGAACCAAATCGCAAATCTCTGTAGAGTAACCTAAAAGTGTCTGTTTATTAATAGGGCCCGATCCAAGACATAGCTTGACAGAATCTGCAGAGAAGAATGGCAGAAAATCACCAAATTCAAGTGTGTAAACCTTGTGACATCATACCCAAGAAGACTGGAGGCTGTAATCGTTGCTAAAAGTCCTGAGTAAAGGGACCAAATTTTTATGTCAATGCGGTATTATAGTTTTTCCTTTTCAATTCATCTTCAAAAATTTAGGACAATCTGTTTTCACTTTGTCATTATGGGGTATTGGGTGCAGAATGATGGGGTAAATTTTTAACTTGATTTTTATTTTAGCACACATTACAAAATGGGAAAAAATGGAAAGGGTCTGAAGACTTTCCAGATGCACTGTAACATCTGCCTGAAGTTTGTATGTTCTCCCCATGTTTCCGTGAGTTTCCTCCGGATACTGCGGTTTCCTCCCACACTCCAAAGACACTGATAGGGAACTTAGAGTGTGAGCCCCATTCGGGACAGCTTGATGCTAATGTCTGTAAAGTGCTGCAGAATATAGCAGCGCTATATAAGTGCCTAAAATAAATAAATATACATAATCGCAAGCAATATTTGTACTGATTTTCCGCTGAAGTGTTTTCTTCATACATTAGAGATTAAAAGATCTTCTCTTTTCTTTTGTCTATTCGGCGGTATTTGTGATGATGATACGGGTCTCCAGTATTTTATATTTCTGCAGGTTCATCCATTCCTTAATTCTCACTAGCTCGTTCAATGTGTTCTTTCAACCTTTTCTCTGCCAAGGGCTTATGCCATGTGTCCTGGCAAGTAAGTACTACAATAGCCAAGGTCGTATCTGATACATCCTTGCTACTAAAGCCTTTCGCTCATGTCAGATTGCGGCTAGTGAGACGTAGCGGGCAGCGAGTGTGGTATGCTACTCTGAATACTTGCGAACATGCTCTTGCTATAAGACACTCAAGCCAAGTGCACAAGTAAATATAACTTTCAAGAATGCTTGGAGACGCAGACGTTATGTCAATTGTTTGACATCATGAACGAACATTGTAGATGTATGGTCTTTTATATTTATTTAGTTGAATGCTTTGCACAATGCTTTTGCTAATAAATGCACTGAAGATTAAGCATCAGGTGTGAATACAGCTAATGAAGATTGAAGATGAAGATTGGTGTTGATAGCCAGGAGTGGGAACTTGGCATGTTCAGATTATAAACCGTTGTTTTTTTGCTGAAACTAGATTGCAGATAGAGCCATGATTTGGTCTTGTATTAAAGCACACGTGGGGGAGAGGGTCTTTGTTTTCACAAATGGAGTTCTCCTGACTCTCCTTCAAATGGCAATTGTCAGGGGAGATAATAATCTGCTGTTGTATTTTAACTGCCCAATCCTTTTGTTCTCATTAGAGAAGCAACTACCAGAAATGTCTCCCATCTCCCTATATGCAATACACATGCTCTTGGCAGAGCAGACTTGTGCAGGGGATGGCACAGACATCCATTCAGGGGGGGGGGATTTACAGCCTACAATCATTTTTGGTCCTTTCAGCTCTGATGATTTTACGAAGAAATGTGCATGTTGAACTTTTATTTTTAGGATTGTATAATTTTTGAGACCAGCCCTACCTAAGTAAGCCCTAAAAACACACATTATGGCTAAAGATGAGCGAAATGAAGCTGACAAAGTAAAAAAAATAGCGGCTACACGTGTGAGGACTGAGGACATGGAGCATGGAACTCTGGGAAGGCGGGATCACCCAGATTGACATGCCTGCATGCAGCCAATAAACAGCCAGCCCTGTGATGTCACAGCCCCAAAAATACGGCAGCCCATTTTTGATTCTGCCTTTTTCCAGCGTTCAGAATGCAGAAACAGATGTGTAAAGGCGCTAGGAAAAGCTATTGGAAAAATGATTGTGAAAAAAAAAAGACATAAAAAATGATTTATATGTGCAGGGGAAGGATAGGGAGGAATCATTTCAAAACATCTTAGTGCAGGGAGAGACGTCAGAAGGCGTATAGGGGCGTCACTGTTGCAGTGATTTCTGGTGAAAGCGTATAGAGGCTTATTTCAGTATTGCAAGAAATATATATAAGCACTTCACTCTTTAATTTTTTTATGGTCAAAGCGTATAGTGGCCTAATTCAGTCCAACAAGAAATATATATTCTCAGTGCACTGCTGCGGTTATTTCTGTATTTCATTAAAAAAATGAAAAATATATACGCACTACACTCTTATTTCTGTTATTTCTAGTTATTTCTGTTAAAAGCGTATAGGGGTGTTTTTTTAAGTAAAAAAAGACAAATATATACGCACTGTACTGTTGGAGTTATTTCATGGTGAAAGCGTATAAGGGCATATTTTAGTATAAAAAGAAAAATATATACGCACTACACTGTTGCAGTCATTTCTGCTAAAAGTGTATAGGGGTGTATTTCAGTAAAAAAGAAAAATATATACACACTGCACTGTTGCAGTTATTTCTGCTAAAAGCGTATAGGGGCGTTTTTCTGTAAAAAATACAAATATATACGCACTGCACTGTTGCAGTTATTTCTTGTGAAAGCGTACAGGGGCTTAATAAGCATATAAGCACTTCACTCTTTAACTTTTTTCTAGTCAAAGCGTATAGTGGCTTAATTCAGTCCAACAAGAAATATATAATCTCAGTGCACTGCTGCAGTGATGTCTGTTGTAAGCGTATAGGAGCGTATTTCAGTACTTCAATCTTTCATTTTTTTTCTGGTCAAAGCAGACAAAAAGAAGAATAGATTTGTCGCTTTTAGTTTTTTTTTTTATTTCGGTTTCATTGGTTTATTTCAGCTACAAGTATGTCAGGCAGAGAAGTGCCAGGCCATGCACAGAGGAGTGGCAGAGGCCTGAATGTTTCTGGTGTAGGAAGAGGTCGCAGAAGAGCAAGGGGTCGTGGAAGCAGTAGTCGCAGCGAGAGGCCTGAACTAACAGTGTCATCTAGCAGTCGTGTCTTGACCAGCAACCCTGCAATTATTTATTGGTTAACTCGGTCATCCACGTCATCACAAGTGACATCAGACACCCCCAGCCAACAGTCTGTGGGTTCTTCAGACACAACGCTTAGTTGGCATGGCCCGGGAGCAGGCCCTGTGCCCTCACCTGTCCTCAACCTGCCTCTGGCCTTTTCTGTTCCATCACTGCAAGAAGTACTGTACTACATGCAGTGGGCTCTGCTTTACTTTTCAGGATGAGCTACTAGAGGACAGTCAGCAACTACTGCCCAATCAAGATGTGAAGGAGGTATCCACCACTTCTTCGCTAGGTGGGCAAGTAGTGATGAGGAGAGTGGCACGGGAGCTTGTGTTGCGAGTGGTCAGGCTCCTGACCCAGAGACCGCTGAGGAAGACCTCAGTGATGTGCAGACACTACTTGATGATGATGATGAAGCCGATAGCACTTGAGAGCCGGGTGAAGAAGGGGCTTCATCATCATCAGAAGAGGGTGGCAGCTTGCCTGTCAGGCAGCGGCTGAGCCAGCAAGTCGCTAACGTGGCCGGGAGTCAGCAGGGTTGCAGCAGTGGGAGATCAGGAGCCTAACAGGCACGGGGTAGACCACCCGCTTTGCAGAAGCCTACCTGCCCGAAAAGGAGTGGTGCACGGTAGCAGTAAGCCAGTGAGTAATGTTATGGGGAAAATCATGTACTCGGCCGGCGGTGTGGCAGTTTTTTGTGAAGCCACCAGAGGAGGTCAACATGGCCATATGTAGAATATGTGGGCATAAGGTGAAGCGTGGGCAGGGCACCACGGCCCTGCGTCAACATATGCAGCATCACCATAAAGTGTCCTGGGAGAACCGTTGCTTTGATGTGCTGGTCCAGCCTGCCGCAGCTAACGCTACCCAGTTTCAGCCAGTCAAGGCTCCACCACCTCAGCCGAAGGGAGCTGTCTGTCAATCCCATCTTCTGCTGGTCCATATGCTCCTGTTCCTACTCCTCGTCAATAATTCCGTCAGCAATCGATCAGCGAAGTGATTGCCAAGAGACAACAGTATGCGTGCACGCATTCCAACAGCGCAGAATCTGAAAGTGCTTCTGTCTAAGTTGCTGGTGCTTCAGTCCCCCCCTTTCCAAGTGGTGGACTCTGCACCTTTCAGAAAATGATGGCTTGTGCTGAGCCGAAGTGGAGAGTCCCAAGCCGTCATTTCTTTGTAAAAAAAAGGCAGTACCAGCCCTGCACACACATGTAGAACAGAAGGTTGGCCAGTCCTTGAGCTTGTCGGTGTCTGCCAAAGTGCCTGGCAGTGCCGACATGTGGAGCTGTAACTACGGTCAGTGACAATACAACCACTGGGTGAATGTGGTTCCTGCATAGCCACACCAGCAACTTGGACAGGTTGTGGCGCTTCCGCCTCCACATTGTCGCGCCGTTGGTTCTGCGACAATGTCCGCCTCTGCCTCCTCATCCTCCACCATGTCCTCAGCCTCCACTGCAGGGACAGGTCACAGTGCCTCTCCAGCATACCACATGTGCAGGGCTCGTGGTGTCACACTGTTCTGCCTTGGCGAATGGAGTCACACAGGGGAGGAACTGCTCCGTGTGATGCATCAAGAAATCGAATCCTGGCTTTCTCCGCGACAACTCAAAATCAAAACTATGCTGAACGACAATGGGAAGAACATGGTGTCGGTTCTGCGTCAAGGAAGGCTGAGCCATGCGCCCTACATGGCACAAGTGTTCAATCTGGTTGTCAAGCCGTTCCTGAAGTCGTCCACCCATCTGCAAGACATCCTAAAAATGGGCAGGAAACTTTGCATGCACTTCAGCCACTCGCATACCGCAAAGCACACCCTCCTTGAGCTGCAGTGGCAGAACGGCATCCCCCAACATAGGCTGATATGCGACATTTCCACCCGTTGGACTTCCACCCTCCATATGTTGGACCGACTATACAAACAGAGAAAGGCCATCAACGATTTCTTGATGATACAAGCGGATAGAAGTACTCCACTGTGTAACTTTGATGTCAGCCAGTGACAGCTCTTGTGTGACACCTGCCATTTGCTCAGTCCCTTTGAGGACGCCACGTTATTTGTCAGTCGCCAGGACTACAGGATGAACAAAGTCATTCCACTGCATTCATGTCTTGGAACAAATGCTGTTAACAATGGCTGGTCAAGGGACAGGAGATGTGGCGACTCGATCTCACAGCCACATGAGCCCTGTGGGGGCTGAACTGGAAGAGGAGGAGAAGGGGAAGGAGGACATTGGATCACAGGCAATGTGTAGTCAAATGGATGGTTTTTCTACTCAGCTGACAGTACAGGAGTAGCAGGAGCAGCCAGAGGAGTTACAGGGCGATGAGAAAGACTAGACAGAGGACCCGGACACACTGTGGCAGTATGCAGTGGAGATGGAGGCAGGGAGTCCCACCAAGTCACTTGCACAAATGACCTGCTGCATGCTCACTTGCTTGCGTAGTGACAGCCGAATTGTCACCATTTGGCAGAGGGATGACTTCTGGCTCTCCACCTTGTTGGACCCTCACTACCAGAATGGGGGCTTTTTTTTTCCACCCACCGAAAGGGTTGACAAACTGAACTACTACAGAGACATCCTATGTAGTCAGTTGTAGTGATGAGCTGCAGGGGCTATATTCAAATTCGCGATATTTCATGAATATTACGTAGAATATTAGTCATATATTCGCGAATTTTGAGAATTCGAGATTATTTTATGAAATGCGATAAATCGACAATGTAAAAATTGCGTAATGCGAATTCGTAACGCTAAATACAGGCGTGGGTCACTTTGGCTACATTTTTAAAGCTGAGTTAAGTTTCCTGAGACTGGAGAAAATGGTTGGCACGGCAGAACATTAGAATAGCTTTATATGCTGATAGAGTCAAGTGCTCCAATATATTCGCGATTGCGCTAAACAGCAGTGATTAGAATATTTCACATTTTAGCAGGTCTGACTACAGATTACTGATTGTTGTGAACTTGATATTGCTTCCTGCTCATTGGCCCACAAGCAAGAAGCAGAGAGGAATCATGTGTTCAGATGGAAAAAAAATGCTTGATATAACGAATATATAGCACTATATTCTAAATATTTGCAAATTCTCAAAGTGGCGATAGTCGCAATAAAAATTAGCTATTCGAATATTCGTGCTCAACACTAGTCGGCTGCTGCCTATCTGGGCCATTGTCTATCCTCTCACAGGTCTGACCGGGGTGGCCTTTGCGTTCACGTTCCACTGCCATGGCTGTTGGGGAGGGGTGGGGTGGCAGGAGCAGTACCAGCTCCATCAGCAGCAGCCTGAGTCTGCAGTCGCTGATGAGTAGCTTTATTTACCTGCATAGTGAAGAAACTACTCACCAGCAGCAGCTAGACTTGGAGCAGGACCTGAACCAACAGGTGGTGGCATACTTGGACAGCACCCTGCCACCCCACATTGAAGATCCGCTGGACTACTGGGTAGCCAAGCTGGATTTGTGGCTGCAACTAGCAGAGTTTGCCCTGGAAAAGCTGTCCTGCCCGGATAGTAGTGTGGCATCAGAGCGGGTGTTTAGGGACCATAGTTACCCATCTCGCCTGTCTACCTAAAATGTGGAGAGACTAACCTTTGTCAAGATGAATCAGGTGGTGTGGATCAGCCATGATTTCAAACCACCAATTCCTGATACATCAGACTAGATCATCCATGGTGCCATACCAACACTTTGATACAAGAGACCGGTTTCTTCTTATTACCTGCCTCAGTTACTACTTTGATGCTGCAACCCGCCTGATGCCACACATCTGATGCTAAGTGCTCCTTATTTCACCCACCTTCTACATTGGGTGCTGGTATTGCCACCCACTGCCCCACTCTGTTACCAGGTCACTTTGTGGTCTCCTGATGCAGCTGCTGCTGCCATCTCCAGTCTGTGTCACCTTGCCACTCTGTGGTATCCTCCTGATGCTGCTGCTACTGCCTTCTCCGCATTATGTCACCTTGCCACTCTGTGGTCTCCTCATGCTGCTGCTATCTCCTCATTATGTCACCTGTGGTCTCCTCATGCTGCTTCCACCTCACCACTATGTCATAGGTCCACTCTGTGGACTTTTCATGCTGTTCCCACCCTCCCCACTTCATGACTGGTCCACTATTTTCGCTTTCGGACTGGCTGACATCATCATCTTTTATTTGACCTTTCTTCTGATCTGTCAGAAGGAAGGAAAAATGAGACACACAACGGATCCTGTCTGTGTATCAGCTGTAAGGCCTGTATGGTCCCATCAGAATTGGCTTATTATTTGGTAGCCAAAAGCAGGAGTGGGTAGAAAACACAGAAGACATGCAAATATTCTGTTTGAGTGTCATCTCTGTTAGTGATGGCCTTGCCGTTCACCCGGCGGTTGGTTCGCGGCGAACTTTGCGCATTCGTCATCCGCCAAACATGCAAACATATGGCGGTGTCCGCGCGTGCCATATTGTTTTGCATTGCACCAAACTTTGACCCATGACACATCCATCAGGTGGGACAGGACAGCCAATTGAGATGTTTCAGCAGATGGACACCCTATAACAGAACACGATCTGGCAGCCATTTTACATTATATGTTTTGCCAGTGTAGGGAGTGGTTGCATTTTGAAGCAGGGGCAGGCTGTTAGGAACTTAGGGACACCAAACGCTAGCTAATAGGGCCACAAAAGTCCTTTTAAGGACTGGTAACATTGTGCTATCGATATGTGTGATACACAGAGGGGTGTGATATACTTATAATATACTTTCTAACATAGAAAGTATATTATAATGCTTTTGTATGCTTCCAGAAAATACTAATTGAGGGTTGTGATCTATCAGCTTCCGCAAAATAGTGGTAGAGGTTTTCCATATACCTGCGTCCACAAAATTACTGCTTGATGGTGAGATACCAGCTTCAACTATCAACTGATTGTGTCCTGCCATATACCTGCTTCCACAAAATTACTGCTTGAAAGTAATATACCTGCTTCAACTAACAAGTGATTGAGTCCTGCCATATATCAGCTTCCAAAAAAAAGTGGTAGAGGTTTTCCATATACCTTTGTCCACAAAATTACTGCTTGAGGGTGATATACCAGCTTCAACTTACAAGTGATTGAGTCCTGCCATATATCAGCTTCCACAAAATAGTGGTAGAGGTTTTCCATATACCTGCGTCCACAAAATACAGATTGCGGGTTTTTATATACCTGCTTCAACTAACTGATTGAGGCCTTCCATATATCAGCTTCCACAAAATAGTGGTAGAGGTTTTCCATATACCTGCATCCACAAAATTACTGCTTGAGGGTGATATACCTGCTTTAAACTAACAAGTGATTGAGTCCTGCTATATATCAGCTTCCACTAAATAGTGGTAGAGGTTTTCTATATACCTGCATCCACAAAATTACTGCTTGAGGGTGATATACCATCTTCAACTAACAACTGATTGAGTTCTACTATATATCAGCTTCTACAAAATAGTGGTAGAGGTTTTCCATATACCTGCGTCCACAAAATTACTGCTTAAGGGGGATATACCATCTTCAACTAACAACTGATTGAGTCCTGCCATATATCAGCTTCTACAAAATAGTGGTAGAGGTTTTCCATATACCTGCGTCCACAAAATACAGATTCTGGGTTTTGATATGCCTACTTCACCTAACAACTGATTGAGGCTGTCATATATCAGCTTCCACAAATACTGCTCTTCTCTAGGGACTTTGGCACAGGGTAATTTTGAAAATGACAGGCAGAGGAAGAGTCAAGCCGTTCCGCAGGGGTGGTAGGGGTCGGGCAGGTGCACCAGGCCAGAGCCCAAGTGGGAAGTTGAAGAAGGTGCGTGCGATTATGTCGGGTGTGTGGCATTACATTTCCGAATGAGCTCATAACGGAGCGCCTGGACAATTTGCTGCTTTTCAGCCTGGACCCGGGTGCGGTCATAGCCCCTCACCAACATGCGCTGCAGGATAAAGATGAAAGCATATAATCCCAATTTTATGGAATATAAGTATTGAAAATAAGTATTTGAAGGGGAAATATTAGATTTACTGTTACCGTTATAAGGTTGGATTGTATTGAGATTGTATGTGTGTGGGGACTGAGCAATAGGATATTGGCCAGCTGAGCAGAGATGTACCTGTCTAGTAAAGTGATGGTACGGTATGGGGTGTAAAGCTGGTTCACTTCCCTGTGGTGCACCCTGGGTAACTCTAAGGGCCGCTTCACACGAGCGGATGCCGTGCGTGGCATCCGCTCCGTGAAAGAGTGCCAAGACCCGCTGCAGACTGCAGAGGCACGGAGCGGTAACATGACTGTTAATGCTCCGTGCCTCTCTGTGATCTCTTTACTACGAAATCACAGTGACAACTGTGATTTCGTAGTAAAGAGATCACAGAGAGGCACGGAGCATTAACAGTCATGTTACCGCTCCGTGCCTCTGCAGTCTGCAGCGGGTCTTGGCACTCTTTCACGGAGCGGATGCCACGCACGGCATCCGCTCGTGTGAAGCGGCCCTAAATAAACCAGCAAATACTGGCGGTTAGACAAAGAAAGCTTTGTATGAGTAATGACCAACAGGACAAAAAATCTAATCTATAGACTATGTTTGTGTGTGTGTTTGTGTGGGGGTATATAGTGTGCGACAGGAAAATGAATGTGCAATGTGCATGTGAGAGATATTTCTATGCTGTCCATACATACATGCTACAGACATAGTGCTGTGATGTCACAACAATACTTAGTGCACCAATCAGTAATATCTACTGATAAAAAGTGAAGTTGTAGATATGGCGAAAAAGATATTCGCATCTTAAGTGGCTATTTTCACAATTGCGAATATTTTATAACACTCTATCTGCATATAAAGCGATTGGTCTAACATGCATGTGAAATGTAATAAATACACTGGTGTATTCTGAAATTACTTACAGTAATCAGGATTCAGGAGTTCTTACTCACTGTCGCGAAAATTGCTTCCAACCATCTATTCCAATCGCATCAAACTTCGGGTAGTTCAAACCAATTGCTAGACTAGGCCACGCCCTTTTTGCTCATGCGCATAATACGAAATTTACCTATGCAGTTTTCGCATTGAAAAAAAAAATTAACGGAGATAGCTGCACACTTGTATACAGCAAACCAAAAGGAAATAAAGTTTTTTTAGGGACCTGAAGGTTTTCCAGGTTCTCCTGCTATTAAAGTCAATGGGCGCGATGCGTCACTAATCTCTGTTTTACACCCACTCCTGTTTTTTTTTTTTTTTGGGCTTTAGCAATACTGAAGTATTATTAAGCAAATGCTGACCGAGTGAATGCGTATGCTCCACAGACAGGATCCGTTTTTTGTGGGTTATTGTTCTGATGGATCAGAGGAAGGGCAAATTAATCAGTGACGTCAACACAAACTTACTATTTAGAAAAGACAAAGGTAATAGTGGCTCACTATGCCTTTAACAAAGGAGTGGTGCTACAAAGCCCTTTTGGTCCACCCAACCAACGTAATAGTAAATAAAAAAAGTTAAAGATTGGGCTGAGCACTCAAATACTGGAATACTGCATGTATAGGGTCATAAATTATTTATTCTCTGCAAAGCATACACAATAAAAACAATATAAAACTGACATATATAGCAAATACGGACATAAAATAAATTCTGCATAAAATAGTTCCAATTAAATGTGGCGATATAATGCAATATGATATCAGTTGATCCTCTCACATGAAGGGGTTAAATGCATGTAGTAGTAGAATCAGCAGGTTTGGTGTGTGTATCCACCTCAGGTTATATTGATGAGTGTGTATACACCTCAAGTTCAGTTTGCCAGTGTCATTAATAGATGAATCGACAGTTGTGTTCCTCCACCTGCAGGAATATACCCACTCTATTAACTATTCCAAGACAAATTGGTAAAAAATGAAGCGGTCATAGGTAATCTGTAAAACAATCATAAATTAGGCGATATGGCAGAAAGGTTTGCGGTGTATATGTGGCGTCCCACTATACCGCACTGCCTAAAACGCCTTTTACCTTTCCGTACAGCTTCTATTGCTGTAAGTGTCCTGAAAGGCCCCATGACTTCCCAAATAAGTGAAGTGTGCAGTGATTCTAAGGCCCCTTTCACACGGGCGAGTTTCCGTGCGGGTGCGATGCGTGCGGTGAACGTATTGCACCCGCACTGAATCCTGACCCATTCATTTCTATGGGGCTGTGCACATGAGCGGTGATTTTCACGCATCACTTGTGCGTTGAGTGAAAATCGCAGCATGCTCTATATTGTCCGATTTTCACGCGACGCAGGCCCCATAGAAGTGAATGGGAAGCGTGAAAATCTCATAGCATCCGCAAGCAAGTACGGATGCGGTGCGATTTTCACGCACGGTTGCTAGGAGACGATCGGGATGGAGACCCGATCATTATTATTTTCCCTTATAACATGGTTATAAGGGCAAATAATAGCATTGTGAATACAGAATGCATAGTAAAACAGCGCTAGAGGGGTTAAAAAAAATAAAAAAAATTTAACTCACCTTAGTCCACTTGATCGCGAAGCCGGCATCTCATTGTGTCTCCTCTGCGCTGAACAGGACTTGGGGTGAGCTGCTCCATTAAATACCGGTTAAGGACCTTTGATGACGTCACTCCGGTCATCACATGGTCTTTTACCATGGTGAATCACCATGGTAAAAGATCATGTGACGTACCATGTGATGACCGGAGTGACGTCATCGAAGGTCCTTAACCGGTATTTAATGGAGCAGCTCACCCCAGGTCCTGTTCAGCGCAGAGGAGACACAAGGAGATGCCGGCTTCGCGATCAAGTGGACTAAGGTGAGTTAAATTATTTTTAATTTTTTTTTAACCCCTCTAGCGCTGTTTTACTATGCATTCTGTATTCAGAATGCTATTATTTTCCCTTATAACCATGTTATAAGGGAAAATAATACAATCTTCAGAACATCAATCCCAAGCCCGAACTTCTGTAAAGAAGTTCGGGTTTGGGTACCAAACATGCGCGATTTTTCTCACGCAAGTGCAATGCATGACAATGTTTTGCACTCGCGTGGGAAAATCGCGCATTTTCCCGCAACGCACCCGGCTCTTATCCGGGCAAAAAAACTGACGCCCGTGTGAAAGAGGCCTAAGAGCGGCGCCTGTTATCTGCATGTCATCTGACTCACAGTATTATTTCACTACCACAGCAGACTCCCTATGCGTGTTACTGCAAGGCACAGTGTTCTACACCACTATTAAGGCTCTCTGCAGCCAGGACATAGCAGTTTTTTTATGTAATCCACTGCAAAAATAGTCACCCAAAAATCGGCAAACCGGCAAATCTAATTTTTTTCAAAATTCGCTCATTTCTAATTATGGCCTTTAATTGCATCTATGGAAAAGTGACCGGGGGGGGGGGGGGGCACCAACCATTTGATTACGATTAATGCAAGTGGGGTTGTCATTCACAGGCACCCTCACTCCATTGATATTGTGAGTTACAGTGTATAAGTCTGTTCCCGCGCAAGCACAGTCCTATATGTGTACATCCATACTCCTGTATTGTGTGGACTGCGTAGGGGAAAAACTACAAACAATGTACATTTCCTATAGTTTAGAATTCTACACACAAATTTTTTGGTGCTTTTTACCCTTCTCATAATCACCTAAGATGACATGTGCTTTAGTTTTAAAATATTCCGACATTTGAGGATTGCTGAACTTGCAGTACAGATTACAACTCCAACATTAACATTACCTTTTTCCCTCTTCCCCTTCATATAACATGATACACCAAATATCATGGATCTGTTTCAACATCTGATAGGATCGGAATGAAGTTAAAGGTTACATCATTTTCTGACTGTGTTACAAATCAAATACACTAAAACATAGTTAAATGACAAGCAAAATTAATTATATCAATTAACTGAAAATAAATGTTTAGAGGGTTGTGAAAGATTTCTGGTTTTGGTCCAAATTTCCAATTATTGCTAAATGCAAATTCTAAATCAAACTTTTTCTACATTTTGCTAGCTTGACCTTTTCATTTCTCATGGAGCTTTTGGCATAATGTCATCCTACCTAACTACTAAAGCAAAGTTACTGCAATTACAGAACTTAGAGCGTTTGTCTAAAGTTATTAACTAATTTTGGGGGTAGATAAATCGGCAAATTGATTTTAGTGATAAAATATGAAATTGTCTGTTTTCCATAGTCAGCAATTGATACAAATGTGTCTTATGAAGTGAACGAGGAAACTGTAGTAGAGATGTAGCAGTGCGGATTTTGTCTCAGCACAACTCCATACTCCATGTCACCCCCTTTCATTTTTTTACAGACTATGCATTTTCAACAAACTTGTAAAGAACGACTTCAGAAATTTCCCAATACTGTTGAACCATCCTGGCTACAAATTTTTCTACTGCTTCCCTCTCCTACAAAAGGTCTACTTCTTAAGATTTGCTCAGGCTTACTTCTTAGTAAAGAATTGGACATGGGCACATCTTGTGTTCCTTCAAAATGTTGACTAGATGGTATAGAACCCCTGATTTTGTTGGGAAAAAAATAAACTTGCCACTGTGTAATAAGTACTTGCGCTCTCACATCTGATTGTTGTGCCTACTTGTTCAACCCTTCTGGAAGGAAATCAAAACTTTATGTAAACAGATCACTAATAGGGATGAGGGAACTCGAACTGTATAGTTCGGGTTCGTACCGAATTTTGGGGTGTCCGTGACACGGACCCGAACCCGGACATTTTCATAAAAGTCCGGGTTCGGGTTCGGTGTTCGTCGCTTTCTTGGCGCTTTTGTGACGCTTTCTTGGCGCTTTTTGAAAGGCTGCAAAGCAGCCAATCAACAAGCGTCATACTACTTGCCCCAAGAGGCCATCAGCAGCCATGCCTACTATTGGCATGGCTGTGATTGGCCAGAGCACCATGTGACCCAGCCTCTATTTAAGCTGGAGTCACATAGCGCCGCCCGTCACTCTGCTCTGATTAGCGTAGGGAGAGGTTGCGGCTGCGACAGTAGGGCGAGATTAGGCAGATTAACTCCTCCAAAGTACTTGATTATTGATCGATCTGCAGCTGTGGATCATTGAGCTGCTGATACTCAATTGCTCACTGTTTTTAGGCTGCCCAGACCGTTTGTCAGTCACATTTTTCTGGGGTGATCGGCGGCCATTTTGTGTCTTGTGGTGCGCCAGCACAAGCTGCGACCAAGTGCATTTAACCCTCAATGGTGTGGTTGTTTTTTGGCTAAAGCCTACATCAGGGTGAAGCTGTCACACCAAGTGCATTTAACCAGCAATAGTCTGTTTATTTTTTGGCCATATACTACATCAGGGGCAAGCTGCGCCTGTCACCAAGTGCATTTAACCCTCAATGGTGTGGTTGTTTTTTGGCTAAAGCCTACATCAGGGTGAAGCTGTCACACCAAGTGCATTTAACCAGCAATAGTCTGTTTATTTTTTGGCCATATACTACATCAGGGGCAAGCTGCGCCCGTCACCAAGTGCATTTAACCCTCAGTAGTGTGGTTGGTCAAGCTATCACACCAAGTGCATTTAACCAGCAATAGTCTGTTCATTTTTTGGCCATATACTAAATCAGGGGCAAGCTGCGCCCGTCACCAAGTGCATTTAACCAGCAATAGTCTGTTCATTTTTTGGCCATATACTACATCAGGGGCAAGCTGCGCCCGTCACCAAGTGCATTTAACCCTCAGTAGTGTGGTTGGTCAAGCTGTGACACCAAGTGCATTTAACCAGCAATAGTCTGTTTATTTTTTGGCCATATACTAAATCAGGGGCAAGCTGCGCCCGTCACCAAGTGCATTTAACCCTCAGTAGTGTGGTTGGTCAAGCTGTGACACCAAGTGCATTTAACCAGCAATAGTCTGTTTATTTTTTGGCCATATACTACATCAGGGGCAAGCTGCGCCCGTCACCAAGTGCATTTAACCCTCAGTAGTGTGGTTGGTCAAGCTGTGACACCAAGTGCATTTAACCAGCAATAGTCTGTTCATTTTTTGGCAATATACTAAATCAGGGGCAAGCTGCGCCCGTCACCAAGTGCATTTAACCAGCAATAGTCTGTTCATTTTTTGGCCATATACTACATCAGGGGCAAGCTGCGCCCGTCACCAAGTGCATTTAACCCTCAGTAGTGTGGTTGGTCAAGCTTCACACCAAGTGCATTTAACCAGCAATAGTCTGTTCATTTTTTGGCCATATACTAAATCAGGGGCAAGCTGCGCCCGTCACCAAGTGCATTTAACCAGCAATAGTCTGTTCATTTTTTGGCCATATACTACATCAGGGGCAAGCTGCGCCCGTCACCAAGTGCATTTAACCCTCAGTAGTGTGGTTGGTCAAGCTGTGACACCAAGTGCATTTAACCAGCAATAGTCTGTTCATTTTTTGGCCATATACTAAATCAGGGGCAAGCTGCGCCCGTCACCAAGTGCATTTAACCAGCAATAGTCTGTTCATTTTTTGGCCATATACTACATCAGGGTCAAGCTGCGCCCGTCACCAAGTGCATTTAACCCTCAGTAGTGTGGTTGGTCAAGCTATCACACCAAGTGCATTTAACCAGCAATAGTCTGTTCATTTTTTGGCCATATACTAAATCAGGGGCAAGCTGCGCCCGTCACCAAGTGCATTTAACCAGCAATAGTCTGTTCATTTTTTGGCCATATACTACATCAGGGGCAAGCTGCGCCCGTCACCAAGTGCATTTAACCCTCAGTAGTGTGGTTGGTCAAGCTGTGACACCAAGTGCATTTAACCAGCAATAGTCTGTTCATTTTTTGGCCATATACTACATCAGGGGCAAGCTGCGCCCGTCACCAAGTGCATTTAACCCTCAGTAGTGTGGTTGGTCAAGCTGTCACACCAAGTGCATTTAACCAGCAATAGTCTGTTCATTTTTTGGCCATATACTACATCAGGGGCAAGCTGCGCCCGTCACCAAGTGCATTTAACCCTCAGTAGTGTGGTTGGTCAAGCTATCACACCAAGTGCATTTAACCAGCAATAGTCTGTTCATTTTTTGGCCATATACTAAATCAGGGGCAAGCTGCGCCCGTCACCAAGTGCATTTAACCAGCAATAGTCTGTTAATTTTTTGGCCATATACTACATCAGGGGCAAGCTGCGCCCGTCACCAAGTGCATTTAACCCTCAGTAGTGTGGTTGGTCAAGCTGTGACACCAAGTGCATTTAACCAGCAATAGTCTGTTTATTTTTTGGCCATATACTACATCAGGGGCAAGCTGCGCCCGTCACCAAGTGCATTTAACCCGCAGTAGTGTGGTTGGTCAAGCTATCACACCAAGTGCATTTAACCAGCAATAGTCTGTTCATTTTTTGGCCATATACTAAATCAGGGGCAAGCTGCGCCCGTCACCAAGTGCATTTAACCAGCAATAGTCTGTTCATTTTTTGGCCATATACTACATCAGGGGCAAGCTGCGCCCGTCACCAAGTGCATTTAACCCTCAGTAGTGTGGTTGGTCAAGCTGTGACACCAAGTGCATTTAACCAGCAATAGTCTGTTCATTTTTTTGCCATATACTACATCAGGGGCAAGCTGCGCCCGTCACCAAGTGCATTTAACCAGCAATAGTGTGGTTATTTTTTGGCCATATCCCAGTCTAATTCTGTCACTAAATCCATACCGGTCACCCAGCGCCTAAATACTAGGCCTCAAATTTATATCCCGCTAAATCTCTCGTTACCGCTGTACTGTTGTGGCTGGGCAAGTTATTTAGTGTCCGTCAAAGCACATTTTTTGTTCTGGGTTGAAATACAATTCCCAATTTAGCAATTTCATAATTTAGTGGTTTCTGCTATATCAGAGCTATTTGAAATCTATCCCTAAAAGGGTATATAATATTCAAGGTGCACATAGGGTCATTCAGAATAACTTCACACACACACTACTGTGCATTTCCAAGTCTAATTCTGTCACTAAATCCATACCGGTCACCCAGCGCCTAAATACTAGGCCTCAAATTTATATCCCGCTGAATTTGAATACAATACATTGGGCCAAATAATATTTTTGTTGTTGTGGTGAACCATAACAATGAGGAAAACATCTAGTAAGGGACGCGGACGTGGACATGGTCGTGGTGGTGTTAGTGGACCCTCTGGTGCTGGGAGAGGACGTGGCCGTTCTGCCACATCCACACAGTCCTAGTGTACCAACTACCTCAGGTCCCAGTAGCCGCCAGAATTTACAGCGATATATGGTGGGGCCCAATGCCGTTCTAAGGATGGTAAGGCCTGAGCAGGTACAGGCATTAGTCAATTGGGTGGCCGACAGTGGATCCAGCACGTTCACATTATCTCCCACCCAGTCTTCTGCAGAAAGCGCACAGATGGCGCCTGAAAACCAACCCCATCAGTCTGTCACATCACCCCCATGCATACCAGGGAAACTGTCTCAGCCTCAAGTTATGCAGCAGTCTCTTATGCTGTTTGAAGACTCCGCTGGCAGGGTTTCCCAAGGGCATCCACCTAGCCCTTCCCCAGCGGTGAAAGACATAGAATGCACTGACGCACAACCACTTATGTTTCCTGATGATGAGGACATGGGAATACCACCTCAGCATGTCTCTGATGATGACGAAACACAGGTGCCAACTGCTGCGTCTTTCTGCAGTGTGCAGACTGAACAGGAGGTCAGGGATCAAGACTGGGTGGAAGACGATGCAGGGGACGATGAGGTCCTAGACCCCACATGGAATGAAGGTCGTGCCACTGACTTTCACAGTTCGGAGGAAGAGGCAGTGGTGAGACCGAGCCAACAGCGTAGCAAAAGAGGGAGCAGTGGGCAAAAGCAGAACACCCGCCGCCAAGAGACTCCGCCTGCTACTGACCGCCGCCATCTGGGACCGAGCACCCCAAAGGCAGCTTCAAGGAGTTCCCTGGCATGGCACTTCTTCAAACAATGTGCTGACGACAAGACCCGAGTGGTTTGCACGCTGTGCCATCAGAGCCTGAAGCGAGGCATTAACGTTCTGAACCTGAGCACAACCTGCATGACCAGGCACCTGCATGCAAAGCATGAACTGCAGTGGAGTAAACACCTTAAAACCAAGGAAGTCACTCAGGCTCCCCCTGCTACCTCTTCTGCTGCTGCCGCCTCGGCCTCTTCTGCTGCTGCCGCCTCGGCCTCTTCCTCCGCCTCTGGAGGAACGTTGGCACCTGCCGCCCAGCAAACAGGGGATGTACCACCAACACCACCACCACCACCTCCGTCACCAAGCGTCTCAACCATGTCACACGGCAGCGTTCAGCTCTCCATCTCACAAACATTTGAGAGAAAGCGTAAATTCCCACCTAGCCACCCTCGATCCCTGGCCCTGAATGCCAGCATTTCTAAACTACTGGCCTATGAAATGCTGTCATTTAGGCTGGTGGACACAGACAGCTTCAAACAGCTCATGTCGCTTGCTGTCCCACAGTATGTTGTTCCCAGCCGCCACTACTTCTCCAAGAGAGCCGTGCCTTCCCTGCACAACCAAGTATCCGATAAAATCAAGTGTGCACTGCGCAACGCCATCTGTAGCAAGGTCCACCTAACCACAGATACGTGGACCAGTAAGCACGGCCAGGGACGCTATATCTCCCTAACTGCACACTGGGTAAATGTAGTGGCAGCTGGGCCCCAGGCGGAGAGCTGTTTGGCGCACGTCCTTCCGCCGCCAAGGATCGCAGGGCAACATTCTTTGCCTCCTGTTGCCACCTCCTCCTTCTCGGCTTCCTCCTCCTCTTCTTCCACCTGCTCATCCAGTCAGCCACACACCTTCACCACCAACTTCAGCACAGCCCGGGGTAAACGTCAGCAGGCCATTCTGAAACTCATATGTTTGGGGGACAGGCCCCACACCGCACAGGAGTTGTGGCGGGGTATAGAACAACAGACCGACGAGTGGTTGCTGCCGGTGAGCCTCAAGCCCGGCCTGGTGGTGTGTGATAATGGGCGAAATCTCGTTGCAGCTCTGGGACTAGCCAATTTGACGCACATCCCTTGCTTGGCGCATGTGCTGAATTTGGTGGTGCAGAAGTTCATACACAACTACCCCGACATGTCAGAGCTGCTGCATAAAGTGCGGGCCGTCTGTTCGCGCTTCCGGCGTTCACATCCTGCTGCTGCTCGCCTGTCTGCGCTACAGCGTAACTTCGGCCTTCCCGCTCACCGCCTCATATGCGACGTGCCCACCAGGTGGAACTCCACCTTGCACATGCTGGACAGACTGTGCGAGCAGCAGCAGGCCATAGTGGAGTTTCAGCTGCAGCACGCACGGGTCAGTCGCACTACAGAACAGCACCACTTCACCACCAATGACTGGGCCTCCATGCGAGACCTGTGTGCCCTGTTGCGCTGTTTCGAGTACTCCACCAACATGGCCAGTGGCGATGACGCCGTTATCAGCGTTACAATACCACTTCTATGTCTCCTTGAGAAAACACTTAGGGCGATGATGGAAGAGGAGGTGGCCCAGGAGGAGGAGGAGGAGGAGGAGGAAGAGGGGTCATTTTTAGCACTTTCAGGCCAGTCTCTTCGAAGTGACTCAGAGGGAGGTTTTTGGCAACAGCAGAGGCCAGGTACAAATGTGGCCAGCCAGGGCCCACTACTGGAGGACGAGGAGGACGAGGATGAGGAGGAGGTGGAGGAGGATGAGGATGAAGCATGGTCACAGCGGGGTGGCACCCAACGCAGCTCGGGTCCATCACTGGTGCGTGGCTGGGGGGAAAGGCAGGACGATGACGATACGCCTCCCACAGAGGACAGCTTGTCCTTACCCCTGGGCAGCCTGGCACACATGAGCGACTACATGCTGCAGTGCCTGCGCAACGACAGCAGAGTTGCCCACATTTTAACCTGTGCGGACTACTGGGTTGCCACCCTGCTGGATCCACGCTACAAAGACAATGTGCCCACCTTACTTCCTGCACTGGAGCGTGATAGGAAGATGCGCGAGTACAAGCGCACGTTGGTAGACGCGCTACTGAGAGCATTCCCAAATGTCACAGGGGAACAAGTGGAAGCCCAAGGCCAAGGCAGAGGAGGAGCAAGAGGTCGCCAAGGCAGCTGTGTCAATGCCAGCTCCTCTGAGGGCAGGGTTAGCATGGCAGAGATGTGGAAAACTTTTGTCAACACGCCACAGCTAACTGCACCACCACCTGATACGCAACGTGTTAGCAGGAGGCAACATTTCACTAACATGGTGGAACAGTACATGTGCACACCCCTCCACGTACTGACTGATGGTTCGGCCCCATTCAACTTCTGGGTCTCTAAATTGTCCACGTGGCCAGAGCTAGCCTTTTATGCCTTGGAGGTGCTGGCCTGCCCGGCGGCCAGCGTTTTGTCTGAACGTGTATTCAGCACGGCAGGGGGCGTCATTACAGACAAACGCAGCCGCCTGTCTACAGCCAATGTGGACAAGCTGACGTTCATAAAAATGAACCAGGCATGGATCCCACAGGAATCTGTCCGTCCCTTGTCCAGATTAGACATTAACTACCTCCCCTTAACCATATATTATTGGACTCCAGGGCACTTCCTCATTCAATCCTATTTTTATTTTCATTTTACCATTATATTGCGAGGCTACCCAAAGTTGAATGAACCTCTCCTCTGTCTGGGTGCCGGGGCCTAAATATATGCCAATGGGCTGTTCCAATGTTGGGTGACGTGAAGCCTGATTCTCTGCTATGACATGCAGACTGATTCTCTGCTGACATGAAGCCAGATCCTCTGTTACGGGACCTCTCTCCTCTGCCTGGGTGCTGGGCCTAAATTTATGAAAATGGACTCTTACAGTGGTGGGTGACGTGAAGCCTGATTCTCTGCTATGACATGAAGACTGATTCTCTGCTGACATGAAGCCAGATTGTCTGTTACGGGACTCTCTCCTCTGCCTGGGTGCTAGGCCTAAATATATGCCAATGGACTGTTGCAGTGGTGGCTGACGTGAAGCCTCATTCTCTGCTATGACATGCAGACTAATTCTCTGCTGACATGAAGCCAGATTGTCTGTTACGGGACCTCTCTCCTCTGCCTGTGTGCTGGGCCTAAATATATGCCAATGGACTGTTGCAGTGGTGGCTGACGTGAAGCCTCATTCTCTGCTATGACATGCAGACTAATTCTCTGCTGACATGAAGCCAGATTGTCTGTTACGGGACCTCTCTCCTCTGCCTGGGTGCTTGGCCTAAACTTATGAAAATGGACTGTTGCAGTGGTGGGTGACGTGAAGCCTGATTCTCTGCTATGACATGCAGACTGATTCTCTACTGACATGAAGCCAGATTGTCTGTTACGGGACCTCTCTCCTCTGCCTGTGTGCTGGGCCTAAATATATGCCAATGGACTGTTGCAGTGGTGGCTGACGTGAAGCCTCATTCTCTGCTATGACATGCAGACTAATTCTCTGCTGACATGAAGCCAGATTGTCTGTTACGGGATCTCTCTCCTCTGCCTGGGTGCTTGGCCTAAACTTATGAAAATGGACTGTTGCAGTGGTGGGTGACGTGAAGCCTGATTCTCTGCTATGACATGCAGACTGATTCTCTACTGACATGAAGCCAGATTGTCTGTTACGGGACCTCTCTCCTCTGCCTGGGTGCTTGGCCTAAACTTATGAAAATGGACTGTTGCAGTGGTGGGTGACGTGAAGCCTGATTCTCTGCTATGACATGCAGACTGATTCTCTACTGACATGAAGCCAGATTGTCTGTTACGGGACCTCTCTCCTCTGCCTGTGTGCTGGGCCTAAATATATGCCAATGGACTGTTGCAGTGGTGGCTGACGTGAAGCCTCATTCTCTGCTATGACATGCAGACTAATTCTCTGCTGACATGAAGCCAGATTGTCTGTTACGGGACCTCTCTCCTCTGCCTGTGTGCTGGGCCTAAATATATGCCAATGGACTGTTGCAGTGGTGGCTGACGTGAAGCCTCATTCTCTGCTATGACATGCAGACTAATTCTCTGCTGACATAAAGCCAGATCCTCTGTTACGGGACCTCTCTCCTCTGCCTGGGTGCTGGGCCTAAATTTATGAAAATGGACTCTTACAGTGGTGGGTGACGTGAAGCCTGATTCTCTGCTATGATATGAAGACTGATTCTCTGCTGACATGAAGCCAGATTGTCTGTTACGGGACCTCTCTCCTCTGCCTGGGTGCTTGGCCTAAATTTATGACAATGGACTGTTGCAGTGGTGGCTGACGTGAAGCCTGATTCTCTGCTATGACATGCAGACTGATTCTCTGCTGACATGAAGCCAGATTCTCTGTTACGGGACCTCTCTCCTCTGCCTGGGTTCCGGGGCCTAAATATCTGAGAATGGACTGTTCCAGTGGTGGGTGACGGGAAGCCAGATTCTCTGCTATGGGACCTCTCTCCAATTGATTTTGGTTAATTTTTATTTATTTAATTTTTATTTTAATTCATTTCCCTATCCACATTTGTTTGCAGGGGATTTACCTACATGTTGCTGCCTTTTGCAGCCCTCTAGCCCTTTCCTGGGCTGTTTTACAGCCTTTTTAGTGCCGAAAAGTTCGGGTCCCCATTCACTTCAATGGGGTTCGGGTTCGGGACGAAGTTCGGATCGGGTTCGGATCCCGAACCCGAACATTTTCGGGAAGTTCGGCCGAACTTCTCGAACCCGAACATCCAGGTGTTCGCTCAACTCTAATCACTAACTGTTTACTAGCTCTTACTCCAACACTTGCCCCTCTTTGGCTACCATCAGGAAGTTTTTACCAGAAACAGAATGATCTGCTTACTCACTTGATCACAGCAGCCAAATTGATCATTCCTTTACATTAGAAATCTCAGGAGCCACCAAGTGTTCAAAACTGGATGGCCAAGGTAAACTTTAATTGTAGAATGGAGGACCTGCATAAGCACAACAAGTACTGGACCAGACATTTTGGTCCCCATGGTTGACCTGCCACTTTCTACAGTATATGCAGTCTTCTTTGGTGCAATTCACTAGTCTGCTAGGACACATATCCTGAAACCTGCCTTGGTCTTTTGCACTTACTTCACACCTATTTTAGAGATGGAGATGCCTGCCCCCTCTCTTTCCATTCACTTTTTCAGGCGGCAGAAGATACAATGCACCTATCCTTAACTTGATGGCCTTGATTTCATGTGAGGTGTACTTCTTATTGGATGTAATTTTTATTCTATACCTATGGGAACTTTGTAATTAGTTATTTATTATTGCTTTAAACATGATCTTTATGGCAATTTGTTTATTATTCCATCCACATACAGGTCCTGAGTGCCCGTGGTTAGGGATGAGCGAACCCGAACTGTATAGTTCGGGTTCGTACCGAATTTTGGGGTGTCCGTGACACGGACCCGAACCCGGACATTTTCGTAAAAGTCCGGGTTCGGGTTCGGTGTTCGTCGCTTTCTTCGCGCTTTTGTGACGCTTTCTTGGCGCTTTTTGAAAGGCTGCAAAGCAGCCAATCAACAAGCGTCATACTACTTGCCCCAAGAGGCCATCACAGCCATGCCTACTATTGGCATGGCTGTGATTGGCCAGAGCACCATGTGACCCAGCCTCTATTTAAGCTGGAGTCACATAGCGCCGCCCGTCACTCTGCTCTGATTAGCGTAGGGAGAGGTTGCGGCTGCGACAGTAGGGCGAGATTAGGCAGATTAACTCCTCCAAAGGACTTGATTAACTGATCGATCTGCAGCTGTGGATCATTGAGCTGCTGATCCTCAATTGCTCACTGTTTTTAGGCTGCACAGACCGTTTGTCAGTCTCATTTTTCTGGGGTGATCGGCGGCCATTTTGTGTCTTGTGGTGCGCCAGCACAAGCTGCGACCAAGTGCATTTAACCCTCAATGGTGTGGTTGTTTTTTGGCTAAAGCCTACATCAGGGTGAAGCTGTGCACACCAAGTGCATTTAACCAGCAATAGTCTGTTCATTTTTTGGCCATATACAAAATCAGGGGCAAGCTGCGCCTGTCACCAAGTGCATTTAACCCTCAATGGTGTGGTTGTTTTTTGGCTAAAGCCTACATCAGGGTGAAGCTGTCACACCAAGTGCATTTAACCAGCAATAGTCTGTTCATTTTTTGGCCATATACAAAATCAGGGGCAAGCTGCGCCTGTCACCAAGTGCATTTAACCCTCAATGGTGTGGTTGTTTTTTGGCTAAAGCCTACATCAGGGTGAAGCTGTCACACCAAGTGCATTTAACCAGCAATAGTCTGTTCATTTTTTGGCCATATACAAAATCAGGGGCAAGCTGCGCCTGTCACCAAGTGCATTTAACCCTCAATGGTGTGGTTGTTTTTTGGCTAAAGCCTACATCAGGGTGAAGCTGTCACACCAAGTGCATTTAACCAGCAATAGTCTGTTCATTTTTTGGCCATATCCCAGTCTAATTCTGTCACTAAATCCATACCGGTCACCCAGCGCCTAAATACTAGGCCTCAAATTTATATCCAGCTAAATCTGTCCCTAGTGCTGTAGCTGGGCGAGTTATTTAGTGTCCGTTCAAGCACATTTCTTGTTCTGGGTTGAAATACAATTCCCAATTTAGCAATTTCATAATTTAGTGGTTCCTGCTATATCAGAGCTCTTTGAAATCTATCCCAAAAAGGGTATATAATATTGAAGGTGCACATAGGGTCATTCAGAGTAACTTCACACACACCCGCTACTGTGTATTTCCAAGTCTAATTCTGTCACTAAATCCATACCGGTGACCCAGCGCCTAAATACTAGGCCTCAAATTTAATTCCCTCTAAATCTCTCGTTACCCACCGCTGTACTGTTGTTGCTGGGCAAGATATTTAGTGTCCGTCAAAGCACATTTTTTGTTCTGGGTTGAAGTACAATTCCCAATTTAGCAATTTCATAATTTAGTGGTTTCTGCTATATCAGAGCTATTTGAAATCTATCCCAAAAAGGGTATATAATATTGAAGGTGCACATAGGGTCATTCAGAATAACTTCACACACACCCGCTACTGTGTATTTCCAAGTCTAATTCTGTCACTAAACCCATACCTGTCACCCAGCGCCTAAATACTAGGCCTCAAATTTAAATCCCTCTAAATCTCTCGTTACCGTTGTCCTGTTGTAGCTGGGAAAGTTATTTAGTGCCCGTCAAAGCACATTTTTTGTTCTGGGTTGAAGTACAATTCCCAATTTAGCAATTTCATAATTTAGTGGTTCCTGCTATATCAGAGCTATTTGAAATCTATCCCAAAAAGGGTATATAATATTGAAGGTGCACATAGGGTCATTCAGAATAACTTCACACACACCCGCTACTGTGTATTTCCAAGTCTAATTCTGTCACTAAATCCATACCGGTGACCCAGCGCCTAAATACTAGGCCTCAAATTTAATTCCCTCTAAATCTCTCGTTACCCACCGCTGTACTGTTGTTGCTGGGCAAGATATTTAGTGTCCGTCAAAGCACATTTTTTGTTCTGGGTTGAAGTACAATTCCCAATTTAGCAATTTCATAATTTAGTGGTTTCTGCTATATCAGAGCTATTTGAAATCTATCCCTAAAAGGGTATATAATATTGAAGGTGCACATAGGGTCATTCAGAATAACTTCACACACACCCGCTACTGTGTATTTCCAAGTCTAATTCTGTCACTAAACCCATACCTGTCACCCAGCGCCTAAATACTAGGCCTCAAATTTATATCCCTCTAAATCTCTCGTTACCGTTGTCCTGTTGTAGCTGGGAAAGTTATTTAGTGTCCCGTCAAAGCACATTTTTGTTCTGGGTTGAAGTACAATTCCCAATTTAGCAATTTCATAATTTAGTGGTTCCTGCTATATCAGAGCTATTTGAAATCTATCCCAAAAAGGGTATATAATATTGAAGGTGCACATAGGGTCATTCAGAATAACTTCACACACACCCGCTACTGTGTATTTCCAAGTCTAATTCTGTCACTAAATCCATACCGGTGACCCAGCGCCTAAATACTAGGCCTCAAATTTAATTCCCTCTAAATCTCTCGTTACCCACCGCTGTACTGTTGTTGCTGGGCAAGATATTTAGTGTCCGTCAAAGCACATTTTTTGTTCTGGGTTGAAGTACAATTCCCAATTTAGCAATTTCATAATTTAGTGGTTTCTGCTATATCAGAGCTATTTGAAATCTATCCCTAAAAGGGTATATAATATTGAAGGTGCACATAGGGTCATTCAGAATAACTTCACACACACCCGCTACTGTGTATTTCCAAGTCTAATTCTGTCACTAAACCCATACCTGTCACCCAGCGCCTAAATACTAGGCCTCAAATTTAAATCCCTCTAAATCTCTCGTTACCGTTGTCCTGTTGTAGCTGGGAAAGTTATTTAGTGCCCGTCAAAGCACATTTTTTGTTCTGGGTTGAAGTACAATTCCCAATTTAGCAATTTCATAATTTAGTGGTTCCTGCTATATCAGAGCTATTTGAAATCTATCCCAAAAAGGGTATATAATATTGAAGGTGCACATAGGGTCATTCAGAATAACTTCACACACACGCTTCTGTGCATTTCCAAGTCTAATTCTGTCACTAAATCCATACCGGTGACCCAGCGCCTAAATACTAGGCCTCAAATTTAATTCCCTCTAAATCTCTCGTTACCCACCGCTGTACTGTTGTTGCTGGGCAAGATATTTAGTGTCCGTCAAAGCACATTTTTTGTTCTGGGTTGAAGTACAATTCCCAATTTAGCAATTTCATAATTTAGTGGTTTCTGCTATATCAGAGCTATTTGAAATCTATCCCTAAAAGGGTATATAATATTGAAGGTGCACATAGGGTCATTCAGAATAACTTCACACACACCCGCTACTGTGTATTTCCAAGTCTAATTCTGTCACTAAATCCATACCGGTGACCCAGCGCCTAAATACTAGGCCTCAAATTTAATTCCCTCTAAATCTCTCGTTACCCACCGTTGTACTGTTGTTGCTGGGCAAGATATTTAGTGTCCGTCAAAGCACATTTTTTGTTCTGGGTTGAAGTACAATTCCCAATTTAGCAATTTCATAATTTAGTGGTTTCTGCTATATCAGAGCTATTTGAAATCTATCCCTAAAAGGGTATATAATATTCAAGGTGCACATTGGGTCATTCAGAATAACTTCACACACACACGCTTCTGTGCATTTCCAAGTCTAATTCTGTCACTAAATCCATACCGGTCACCCAGCGCCTAAATACTAGGCCTCAAATTTATATCCCGCTGAATTTGAATACAATACATTGGGCCAAATAATATATTTGTTGTTGTGGTGAACCATAACAATGAGAAAAACATCTAGTAAGGGACGCGGACGTGGACATGGTCGTGGTGGTGTTAGTGGACCCTCTGGTGCTGGGAGAGGACGTGGCCGTTCTGCCACATCCACACGTCCTAGTGTACCAACTACCTCAGGTCCCAGTAGCCGCCAGAATTTACAGCGATATATGGTGGGGCCCAATGCCGTTCTAAGGATGGTAAGGCCTGAGCAGGTACAGGCATTAGTCAATTGGGTGGCCGACAGTGGATCCAGCACGTTCACATTATCTCCCACCCAGTCTTCTGCAGAAAGCGCACAGATGGCGCCTGAAAACCAACCCCATCAGTCTGTCACATCACCCCCATGCATACCAGGGAAACTGTCTCAGCCTCAAGTTATGCAGCAGTCTCTTATGCTGTTTGAAGACTCCGCTGGCAGGGTTTCCCAAGGGCATCCACCTAGCCCTTCCCCAGCGGTGAAAGACATAGAATGCACTGACGCACAACCACTTATGTTTCCTGATGATGAGGACATGGGAATACCACCTCAGCATGTCTCTGATGATGACGAAACACAGGTGCCAACTGCTGCGTCTTTCTGCAGTGTGCAGACTGAACAGGAGGTCAGGGATCAAGACTGGGTGGAAGACGATGCAGGGGACGATGAGGTCCTAGACCCCACATGGAATGAAGGTCGTGCCACTGACTTTCACAGTTCGGAGGAAGAGGCAGTGGTGAGACCGAGCCAACAGCGTAGCAAAAGAGGGAGCAGTGGGCAAAAGCAGAACACCCGCCGCCAAGAGACTCCGCCTGCTACTGACCGCCGCCATCTGGGACCGAGCACCCCAAAGGCAGCTTCAAGGAGTTCCCTGGCATGGCACTTCTTCAAACAATGTGCTGACGACAAGACCCGAGTGGTTTGCACGCTGTGCCATCAGAGCCTGAAGCGAGGCATTAACGTTCTGAACCTGAGCACAACCTGCATGACCAGGCACCTGCATGCAAAGCATGAACTGCAGTGGAGTAAACACCTTAAAACCAAGGAAGTCACTCAGGCTCCCCCTGCTACCTCTTCTGCTGCTGCCGCCTCGGCCTATTCTGCTGCTGCCGCCTCGGCCTCTTCCTCCGCCTCTGGAGGAACGTTGGCACCTGCCGCCCAGCAAACAGGGGATGTACCACCAACACCACCACCACCACCTCCGTCACCAAGCGTCTCAACCATGTCACACGCCAGCGTTCAGCTCTCCATCTCACAAACATTTGATAGAAAGCGTAAATTCCCACCTAGCCACCCTCGATCCCTGGCCCTGAATGCCAGCATTTCTAAACTACTGGCCTATGAAATGCTGTCATTTAGGCTGGTGGACACAGACAGCTTCAAACAGCTCATGTCGCTTGCTGTCCCACAGTATGTTGTTCCCAGCCGGCACTACTTCTCCAAGAGAGCCGTGCCTTCCCTGCACAACCAAGTATCCGATAAAATCAAGTGTGCACTGCGCAACGCCATCTGTAGCAAGGTCCACCTAACCACAGATACGTGGACCAGTAAGCACGGCCAGGGACGCTATATCTCCCTAACTGCACACTGGGTAAATGTAGTGGCAGCTGGGCCCCAGGCGGAGAGCTGTTTGGCGCACGTCCTTCCGCCGCCAAGGATCGCAGGGCAACATTCTTTGCCTCCTGTTGCCACCTCCTCCTTCTCGGCTTCCTCCTCCTCTTCTTCCACCTGCTCATCCAGTCAGCCACACACCTTCACCACCAACTTCAGCACAGCCCGGGGTAAACGTCAGCAGGCCATTCTGAAACTCATATGTTTGGGGGACAGGCCCCACACCGCACAGGAGTTGTGGCGGGGTATAGAACAACAGACCGACGAGTGGTTGCTGCCGGTGAGCCTCAAGCCCGGCCTGGTGGTGTGTGATAATGGGCGAAATCTCGTTGCAGCTCTGGGACTAGCCAATTTGACGCACATCCCTTGCTTGGCGCATGTGCTGAATTTGGTGGTGCAGAAGTTCATTCACAACTACCCCGACATGTCAGAGCTGCTGCATAAAGTGCGGGCCGTCTGTTCGCGCTTCCGGCGTTCACATCCTGCTGCTGCTCGCCTGTCTGCGCTACAGCGTAACTTCGGCCTTCCCGCTCACCGCCTCATATGCGACGTGCCCACCAGGTGGAACTCCACCTTGCACATGCTGGACAGACTGTGCGAGCAGCAGCAGGCCATAGTGGAGTTTCAGCTGCAGCACGCACGGGTCAGTCGCACTACAGAACAGCACCACTTCACCACCAATGACTGGGCCTCCATGCGAGACCTGTGTGCCCTGTTGCGCTGTTTCGAGTACTCCACCAACATGGCCAGTGGCGATGACACCGTTATCAGCGTTACAATACCACTTCTATGTCTCCTTGAGAAAACACTTAGGGCGATGATGGAAGAGGAGGTGGCCCAGGAGGAGGAGGAGGAGGAGGAGGAAGAGGGGTCATTTTTAGCACTTTCAGGCCAGTCTCTTCGAAGTGACTCAGAGGGAGGTTTTTGGCAACAGCAGAGGCCAGGTACAAATGTGGCCAGCCAGGGCCCACTACTGGAGGACGAGGAGGACGAGGATGAGGAGGAGGTGGAGGAGGATGAGGATGAAGCATGGTCACAGCGGGGTGGCACCCAACGCAGCTCGGGTCCATCACTGGTGCGTGGCTGGGGGGAAAGGCAGGACGATGACGATACGCCTCCCACAGAGGACAGCTTGTCCTTATCCCTGGGCAGCCTGGCACACATGAGCGACTACATGCTGCAGTGCCTGCGCAACGACAGCAGAGTTGCCCACATTTTAACCTGTGCGGACTACTGGGTTGCCACCCTGCTGGATCCACGCTACAAAGACAATGTGCCCACCTTACTTCCTGCACTGGAGCGTGATAGGAAGATGCGCGAGTACAAGCGCACGTTGGTAGACACGCTACTGAGAGCATTCCCAAATGTCACAGGGGAACAAGTGGAAGCCCAAGGCCAAGGCAGAGGAGGAGCAAGAGGTCGCCAAGGCAGCTGTGTCACGGCCAGCTCCTCTGAGGGCAGGGTTAGCATGGCAGAGATGTGGAAAACTTTTGTCAACACGCCACAGCTAACTGCACCACCACCTGATACGCAACGTGTTAGCAGGAGGCAACATTTCACTAACATGGTGGAACAGTACGTGTGCACACCCCTCCACGTACTGACTGATGGTTCGGCCCCATTCAACTTCTGGGTCTCTAAATTGTCCACGTGGCCAGAGCTAGCCTTTTATGCCTTGGAGGTGCTGGCCTGCCCGGCAGCCAGCGTTTTGTCTGAACGTGTATTCAGCACGGCAGGGGGCGTCATTACAGACAAACGCAGCCGCCTGTCTACAGCCAATGTGGACAAGCTGACGTTCATAAAAATGAACCAGGCATGGATCCCACAGGACCTGTCCGTCCCTTGTCCAGATTAGACATTAACTACCTCCCCATAACCATATATTATTGGACTCCAGGGCACTTCCTCATTCAATCCTATTTTTATTTTCATTTTACCATTATATTGCGAGGCTACCCAAAGTTGAATGAACCTCTCCTCTGCCTGTGTGCTAGGCCTAAATATATGCCAATGGACTGTTGCAGTGGTGGGTGACGTGAAGCCTCATTCTCTGCTATGACATGCAGACTGATTCTCTGCTGACATGAAGCCAGATCCTCTGTTACGGGAGCTCTCTCCTCTGCCTGGGTGCTGGGCCTAAATTTATGACAATTGACTGTTGCAGTGGTGGGTGACGTGAAGCCTGATTCTCTGCTATGATATGAAGACTGATTCTCTGCTGACATGAAGCCAGATTGTCTGTTACGGGACCTTTCTCCTCTGCCTGGGTTCTGGGCCTAAATTTATGAAAATTGACTGTTGCAGTGGTGGGTGACGTGAAGCCTGATTCTCTGCTATGATATGAAGACTGATTCTCTGCTGACATGAAGCCAGATTGTCTGTTACGGGACCTTTCTCCTCTGCCTGGGTTCTGGGCCTAAATTTATGAAAATTGACTCTTACAGTGGTGGGTGACGTGAAGCCTGATTCTCTGCTATGATATGAAGACTGATTCTCTGCTGACATGAAGCCAGATTCTCTGTTACGGGACCTCTCTCCTCTGCCTGGGTGCTGGGCCTAAATTTATGACAATGGACTGTTGCAGTGGTGGCTGACGTGAAGCCTGATTCTCTGCTATGACATGCAGACTGATTCTCTGCTGTCATGAAGCCAGATTGTCTGTTACGGGACCTCTCTGCTCTGCCTGTGTGCTAGGCCTAAATATATGCCAATGGACTGTTGCAGTGGTGGCTGACGTGAAGCCTCATTCTCTGCTATGACATGCAGACTGATTCTCTGCTGTCATGAAGCCAGATTGTCTGTTACGGGACCTCTCTGCTCTGCCTGTGTGCTAGGCCTAAATATATGCCAATGGACTGTTGCAGTGGTGGGTGACGTGAAGCCTCATTCTCTGCTATGACATGCAGACTGATTCTCTGCTGACATGAAGCCAGATTGTCTGTTACGGGACCTCTCTGCTCTGCCTGTGTGCTAGGCCTAAATATATGCCAATGGACTGTTGCAGTGGTGGGTGACGTGAAGCCTCATTCTCTGCTATGACATGCAGACTGATTCTCTGCTGACATGAAGCCAGATTGTCTGTTACGGGACCTCTCTGCTCTGCCTGTGTGCTAGGCCTAAATATATGCCAATGGACTGTTGCAGTGGTGGGTGACGTGAAGCCTCATTCTCTGCTATGACATGCAGACTGATTCTCTGCTGACATGAAGCCAGATTGTCTGTTACGGGACCTCTCTGCTCTGCCTGTGTGCTAGGCCTAAATATATGCCAATGGACTGTTGCAGTGGTGGGTGACGTGAAGCCTCATTCTCTGCTATGACATGCAGACTGATTCTCTGCTGACATGAAGCCAGATTGTCTGTTACGGGACCTCTCTGCTCTGCCTGTGTGCTAGGCCTAAATATATGCCAATGGACTGTTGCAGTGGTGGGTGACGTGAAGCCTCATTCTCTGCTATGACATGCAGACTGATTCTCTGCTGACATGAAGCCAGATCCTCTGTTACGGGAGCTCTCTCCTCTGCCTGGGTGCTGGGCCTAAATTTATGACAATTGACTGTTGCAGTGGTGGGTGACGTGAAGCCTGATTCTCTGCTATGATATGAAGACTGATTCTCTGCTGACATGAAGCCAGATTGTCTGTTACGGGACCTTTCTCCTCTGCCTGGGTTCTGGGCCTAAATTTATGAAAATTGACTCTTACAGTGGTGGGTGACGTGAAGCCTGATTCTCTGCTATGATATGAAGACTGATTCTCTGCTGACATGAAGCCAGATTCTCTGTTACGGGACCTCTCTCCTCTGCCTGGGTGCTGGGTAGTGTTGAGCGCGAATATTCGAAAAGCAAATTTTTTTCGCGAATATCGCAACTTCGCGATTTCGCGAATATTTCGAATATAGTGCTATATATTCGTAAAAACGAATATTCGTTTTTTGTTTCCCCCCCCCCCCCCACAAAATTACAGTACACATATAATTGATTGTTTCCCAAAGGTCCAACAGCTCAGATCTTACTCACATTGCCTAGAAAGTGATTGAGGCGCGAATCTTCGTAAGGCGATTTTATTAGCGCACATGCGAATATCGGCACGTCCCAGAACAGAGGCAAAGGGCTTTGCATTCATACATTAGTGAATTGAGTTGCGAATCTTCGTAAGGCGATTTTATTAGCGCACATGCGAATATCTACACTTGTCCCAGAACAGAGGCAAAGGGCTTTGCATTCATACATTAGTGATTGAATTGAGCTGCGAATCTTCGTAAGGCGATTTTATTAACGCAAATGCAAATATCTACACTTGTCCCCAGAACAGAGAGGCAAAGGCCTGTGCATTCATATAGTATAGCACCATATTCGCGAATACGTAGAACTTCGTAAAAGTCGATTTACGAATATTCGTATTTTTTATTTTACTTTCCACCTTACAGATTACATTGATCTGTACTCTGTCAACTACTGTCATCACCCCCCACTGTATCTCGATTGATTCCCAAAAGTCTCACATTCCCTAGAAAGTGATTGAGGTGCGAATCTTCGTAAGGCGATTTTATTAGCGCACATGCGAATATCTACACTTGTCCCAGAACAGAGGCAAAGGGCATTGCATTCATACATTAGTGATTGAATTGAGTTGCGAATCTTCGTAAGGCGATTTCATTAGCGCACATGTGAATTTTGCATAGCATATGTATTATGCGATAATTCGAATTATCGCATATGCGAAATAATAACGAATTTGAATAATCGCGAATATTTTACGAATATTCTTTCGAATATTCACAAAATTTCGCGAATTCGAATATGGGACATGCCGCTCAACACTAGTGCTGGGCCTAAATTTATGACAATGGACTGTTGCAGTGGTGGGTGACGTGAAGCCTGATTCTCTGCTATGACATGCAGACTGATTCTCTGCTGACATGAAGCCAGATTGTCTGTTACGGGACCTCTCTCCTCTGCCTGGGTGCTGGGCCTAAATATATGCCAATGGACTGTTGCAGTGGTGGCTGACGTGAAGCCTCATTCTCTGCTATGACATGCAGACTAATTCTCTGCTGACATGAAGACAGATTCTCTGTTACGGGACCTCTCTCCTCTGCCTGGGTGCCGGGGCCTAAATATCTGAGAATGGACTGTTCCAGTGGTGGCTGACGTGAAGCCTCATTCTCTGCTATGACATGCAGACTAATTCTCTGCTGACATGAAGACAGATTCTCTGTTACGGGACCTCCCTCCTCTGCCTGGGTGCTGGGCCTAAATATATGCCAATGGACTGTTGCAGTGGTGGCTGACGTGAAGCCTCATTCTCTGCTATGACATGCAGACTAATTCTCTGCTGACATGAAGACAGATTCTCTGTTACGGGACCTCCCTCCTCTGCCTGGGTGCTGGGCCTAAATATATGCCAATGGACTGTTGCAGTGGTGGCTGACGTGAAGCCTCATTCTCTGCTATGACATGCAGACTGATTCTCTGCTGACATGAAGCCAGATTCTCTGTTACGGGACCTCTCTCCTCTGCCTGTGTGTGTGCTGGGCCTAAATATATGCCAATGGACTGTTGCAGTGGTGGCTGACGTGAAGCCTCATTCTCTGCTATGACATGCAGACTGATTCTCTGCTGACATGAAGCCAGATTCTCTGTTACGGGACCTCTCTCCTCTGCCTGTGTGTGTGCTGGGCCTAAATATATGCCAATGGACTGTTGCAGTGGTGGCTGACGTGAAGCCTCATTCTCTGCTATGACATGCAGACTAATTCTCTGCTGACATGAAGACAGATTCTCTGTTACGGGACCTCCCTCCTCTGCCTGGGTGCTGGGCCTAAATATATGCCAATGGACTGTTGCAGTGGTGGCTGACGTGAAGCCTCATTCTCTGCTATGACATGCAGACTGATTCTCTGCTGACATGAAGCCAGATTCTCTGTTACGGGACCTCTCTCCTCTGCCTGTGTGTGTGCTGGGCCTAAATATATGCCAATGGACTGTTGCAGTGGTGGCTGACGTGAAGCCTCATTCTCTGCTATGACATGCAGACTGATTCTCTGCTGACATGAAGCCAGATTCTCTGTTACGGGACCTCTCTCCTCTGCCTGTGTGTGTGCTGGGCCTAAATATATGCCAATGGACTGTTGCAGTGGTGGCTGACGTGAAGCCTCATTCTCTGCTATGACATGCAGACTAATTCTCTGCTGACATGAAGACAGATTCTCTGTTACGGGACCTCCCTCCTCTGCCTGGGTGCTGGGCCTAAATATATGCCAATGGACTGTTGCAGTGGTGGCTGACGTGAAGCCTCATTCTCTGCTATGACATGCAGACTAATTCTCTGCTGACATGAAGACAGATTCTCTGTTACGGGACCTCTCTCCTCTGCCTGGGTGCCGGGGCCTAAATATCTGAGAATGGACTGTTCCAGTGGTGGGTGACGGGAAGCCAGATTCTCTGCTATGGAACCTCTCTCCAATTGATTTTGGTTAATTTTTATTTATTTAATTTTTATTTTAATTCATTTCCCTATCCACATTTGTTTGCAGGGGATTTACCTACATGTTGCTGCCTTTTGCAGCCCTCTAGCTCTTTCCTGGGCTGTTTTACAGCCTTTTTAGTGCCGAAAAGTTCGGGTCCCCATTGACTTCAATGGGGTTCGGGTTCGGGACGAAGTTCGGATCGGGTTCGGATCCCGAACCCGAACATTTCCGGGATGTTCGGCCGAACTTCTCGAACCCGAACATCCAGGTGTTCGCTCAACTCTACCCGTGGTGTGATGACTAATGGCTTTGTATCATTATGATGGTTAATGTTTTTGCATGAAATTAAATTTGCAAAAAAAAATAATATGCAACCTGTGGTTTAACATACAGATAGCATTGGATGCTTTATCTACATATCTTGGGGGTATGATTAGAGGCATTCTCAGGGCTTTGAAAAAATGCAGCAGCCTTCTGTTATTGGGAAGATAGTCTGGTCAGTACTTAATCCTCCGTCAGGCCACCAGTTCCACTACTGGGTGCGAGCTCTTCCACTCAGGTCCCTACTGGATGCATTACTGAGTGTTCCTGTTCGTACTGCAAATGAGGCTGAGTAGAAAGACTCGGGAACACATCTGGTAGGGCCCTGAGTGGAAGAGCTTGCCTATGCCTATGCATTTCTATGCTTAAAAGGGGTATTCAATGTCTAAAACATGTCCCTAAATGCCTGGGCCCCTCATATAGATTATTACCTCGCTCCCCGGC